>NC_062283.1:1436639-1795799 GCF_902655055.1 Lutra lutra
GCTGAGATATACAGAGAATAAAACGGTCCTGCTCTCAGCCGTTCACAGCTCAAGCTGATCCGGAGGCCTCCCCCGCTGGGTAGGTAACAAAAAGCCAATGCAGACTTGTAAGAATGCTCTCTGTTTAATCCCCCATACCTATTTGGAATGTCTGTATTGTTGTCTAGGGCTGTTCTCAAAATAAGGCTAGCCAAAACCTATTTCTTGGAGAGAAATGTAGAGAGTATATGTGGGTCGAAAGCCAGTTCAAAGTAACAGCTTTTATCAAGGACAATGATGCCGTATAGAGAGAAACATCCCCAAACATAAACAAATCGAGATGGGCTTTTAAAAAAAAAAAGCTTTTATTTATTTGACAGAGAGATAGAGAGTACAAGTAGGCAGAGTAGCAGGCAGAGGGAGAGGGAGAAGCAGGTTCTCCACCATCAGGGAAGCTGGTGTGGGGGTTGATCCCAGGACTCTGGGATCATGACCTGAGCTGAAAACAGCTGCTTAACTGACTGATCCACCCCAGGCGGCCCTTGAGATGGACTTCTAAAAACACGTTCAAGTAACCCACAAGAAGGCAGGGAAGAGAAACCACAGAAATGCAACACAGGGAATAAGAAAAAAAAAAATAGCGGACTTAAGTCTTAAAATACCAATGATTTCATTAGATGGAAATCATTTCTATACACCTATTAAAAAACAAAGATTGGGGGTCTGAATTCAAAAACGTCACCCAAGCATATGCGGTCTATAAGGACCTCACTTTAAATTTAATGATATAAGTAAACTGAAAGTAAAAGGACGGAAAAAGATACATCAGGCAAACCTCAATCGAAGAAAAGGAGAAGCAGGGACTATCCTTTTGCTGGCTGTCTAGATTTTGCAAGGTGTTGCAGAAAATGTTAGTAATGTACATTACACTTAAAAATGTCAGATCTATAGCTTTTACACTGTGGGTAGCACAAAAAAATGAGAAAATACTCTTCCATTATTTGAAAAACACCATGAGCTTCAGCAAAGAAGTCCCTCATGTCATTGCCTGAGGGTTGAAGCTGAAAGAGGTTTCAGTTGTATAATTTGTAGGACGGTAAAATGCTGGAATGAAAGGTTTGGTTTTTCCCTCTTTCCTTTTGTCCTTCTCAGTTGTGGACTCAAGGAGTGTATTCACAAGGAGAAAAGTCTGCCCTGGTCTTTCGCTCTAAAGGCCCCACTAGATTTTGAGCTACTGGAGGCCAATACCCTTCTGTTCTCCCTATCAGTGAGACTGTAACACATCCTCTATTCACCCAGAAATGGTAATGCTAGGGGTGGGGATCAGGAGGCATCTGCAGACTACCCACTTCTGGTCAAAGGCTTGGTTAGGGAGGTAGGGAAACGGGCAAGTCATCTCACACGTCCCAAGCTTGGATATTCTGGTGTCCTCGACTGGTACTCAGAGTAGTAATTTCAATGCTGGGAATGGCTAAAGCTAGTTAGAAATCCAAATGGTTCCGGGTGCCTGGGTGGCTCAGTCGTTAAGTGTCTGCCTTTGGCTCAGGCCATCATCCCAGGGTCCTCAGGTTGAGCCCTGGTCTGGCTCCCTGCTCAGTGGGAGCCTGCTTCTCCTTTTCCTTCCTGCTCATGCTCTCTTTTTGCTATCACTGTCTCAAAAAAAATCTTTAAAAAAATGGTTTGATAAAACATAAAAAAAACCTCATGAATTCAGTAGAAAAATATAATTTATTACAGCTGCCCTTGTGTATTTTTTCATCATACTAATTAATACTTCATTGTAGTTAATAAAAGTAATCACAGGTAAATTTCTTGTTGATATTTCTTTTTCTAAATTCTCAACTCTTCCAGTATTTATAACCTTTATAAAAACTCTTTGATGTGGCATCTCTGATTTTCTTTAAATAATGAAGTTCAAGAAACATTTTATTTCAGATTTAAAAAGTCCTGGATTCTTCCTGAAGTTGTCACCTAACACCTGGGCAAGGTGTCCAGTTGTCCTGAATTCTCTGGTCCTGAATCAGGGCTGAGTTCCCATGGCAGGCTCCACACCGTCACTCCGCTGCCAGGGCCTAGCACAGTGTGGCCCCTCAGATCTTGGAGAGCGGTGCTGACTGCCTGCTGGGCTTCCCACACTCTTCACATTGACAGGGTTTTTCCTCAGAGTTCCCTCAGACTCTTGTTTATTGAGATCTGACTTCCAACTGAAGACCCGCCCACATTTCAAACACTCAAAAGGTTTCTCTCCTGTGTGGATTCTGAGACGGTGATGCAGACCCGTCTTCTGACTGAAGGCTTTGCCACACTCTTTACACTGATAGGACTTCACCTTGGTGTGAATCCCCTGGTGTTCGATAAGATGCTCTCCCCTTGTGAAGGGCTTCCCACACTCAGACCACTGGTAGGTTTTATCCCCAGTGTGGATTCTTTTATGGTTCTGCAGGCCAGTTGACTGAGTAAAGGAATTACCACACTCGTCACACTTACATTTTCTTGGCTCAGGGTGGTTCCCATGCTTCCCTCCTAAGCTGTGTTTACGAAGACCCGAGCACTGACTGAAGTCTTCACCACACTCACCGCATTTACAGGGCTTCTCTCCAGTGTGACTTCTTTGATGTATGATCAGGGTTGAGCTCACACTACAGGCTTCCCATACTCAGTGCGCTCGTAGGGCCTTTCCCCCAGGTGGATTCTGTGAGGGATCATGAACTCTGAGCTCCGGCTAAAGGCTCGTCCACACACAGGACGTTTAAAGTTTCTCTCCTGTATGGATTCTCTGGTGTTGGTTAAGTCCTGCATCCTGAGTGAAGGCTCTTCCACACATTCTACTTTCATAGGGTTTTTCTTCACTGAATTTGCCAATGCCCAGTAAGGTGTGAGCATTGCTTGAAGGTTTTCCCACACTCATTAGATTCATAAAGTTTCTCTTTGCTGTGGAATTGCTCACGTTCAGTGAGGTCTGAAGTATGGCAGAAGGCTTGCCCGCAGTCTGCACATGCAAAAGTCTCTCTCCAGGATGGGGTCTTCGATGCTTTGTAAGAATCGATCTCTGACTAATACACCGGCCACATTTACTACACTGAATGGCTTTTCTCCAGTGTGGAGTTTGAGACGTTGGAAGAGGCCTGCGTTCTGACTGAAACCCTTGCCACACTCTTTACAGTGATAAGTCTTTTTGTTGCTGTGAAGCCGCTGGTGCTGGGTAAGTTCTGCAGGTCTGATGAAGGCCTTTCCACATTCCAAACAGGAGTCTGGTTTCTCCCCAGTGTGGATCCTCCTATGCACGGGAAGGCCTCTTATCTAGATGAAGGTTTTCCTACATTTCCTACATTTTTTTTACCTGTGGCATGTCCATTCTGCATTTCCAAATTTCCATTAGGCTCACTGTCTCCTATGTATTTGGCAAGCTGAGACACAGTTCCGTCATGTGTGTACATTTGTATGTGTGTACATAATACACTCATATATGTAGCAACGCAAATATGCATGCCTGTACTTGTATTTATATATTCATATGTATATAGAAGACATGTACAACAAAAACAAAAAAATTATGTTAAGATCAAACATAATTGTCCTAACAGACATACTGATAAATGCAAATGACTTAACTCATTAAAAAAATTTAGATTTGATCACAGACCAAAAATCAGCTCTATCATATCTACAGGAGACACATATGCAACATAATGATTGAGAAAAATTATAGATAAAGGATGGAGAAGGATATGTTAAGCAAAGGCAAATAAAAAGAAGGCATCGCTATTTCAATTTCAGAGAAAGGGGAGATTCAGGCCAAAAGCATGAAATGAGACAGAGGACTACTTAAAAGTGCTAAAATACAGAACACGATTTGCAATGCAGATGTAACAAACATGAATAATTATGCAGAAAATAAAAGAGTGACAACTTTCCTGAACCAGAAATTATAGGTGATATAAAAAGAAACAGACAAAACAAAGAACAGACTTTAATCGTCCTTTCTATATCTGAAAAATGCCAAATGGATAAAAAATATTGATAAAGAATATTTAGAAAATGAACTCAGTAAATTCAATCTTATAGGTACACATGTATGTCAAATTCTGATCCTGAAAATAGAACTTTCAGATGTGCAATGAACATTAATGAAAACTACTGGGTCACAAGAAAACCATAATGAATTAAAAAAAAAAAAAGGAATCACACTAACACTATGATCACAACACAATAAATTAAAAACAACATCAGAAAACAAGCTCTTTCATCTGTCATTTTTTAAACTCCAATAATTGCTAGTTCAAAAGCAAAATGTACACATACATTTCAGATTTTCTGGAAAATAATAATGAAAACGCTACATTTGAGGACATTTGGAATTCATCTAAACCAGTGTTCAATGAAATATTCACAGCATCAAATACTTTTTCTTTTTTTTTTTAAACATTTTATTTATTTATTTGAGAGAGAGAGAGACAGTGAGAGAGAGCATGAGCGAGGAGAAGGTCAGAGGGAGAAGCAGACTCCCTGTGGAGCTGGGAGCCTGATGCGGGACTTGATCCCGGGACTCCAGGATCATGACCTGAGCCGAAGGCAGTCGCTTAACCAACTGAGCCACCCAGGTGCCCCTCAAATACTTTTTTAGTAAACAGGAGAATGAAAATATATAAATCAACCCAGCTCAAACGTTAGGGGAAAAATGGGGTGCCTCGGTGACTCAGTTAAGCAGAGTCTGACTCCTGATCTCAGCTGAGGTTTTGATCTCAGGGTCATGAGCAAACCCAGCGATGGGCTCCATGCTGGGTGGGCGTTAGAGCCCAAGTAAAACAAAAAAACACAAAAAAGCAAAACAAAGACTGCTCATGTATGCACTTATTGGCTTTTTTCCCTTTAGTGTCTCAATTCCCGCTCCTTGTGCTTTTTGGGATCACCTTTGCTACAAAATGTTAAAACCAGAAGTAAATGAGTGAGTGAATAAACCAACCAACCAACCAAAGGAGAACACAAGAAAGCAATGTTAGGAAATGAAGAAACCGACTACAATTAAGCAGTGATGGAACGTAATGGTAAGGCAGTATGAATACATCAATATCAATTCACGTTTGTTAGGAAAAACAATGTCTATCTAGCTCTGGCCACGAAATGTCTAGAAACAGTGTTACCCACGTGATGAAGAACACCCCTACCACCCAGACTTTATTCTCCAATAGCATTCTCTGTTAACAACATCCAAGGCTCCTTCAGGGATGGTTGATCCCAGATCTGAGCATAGGGAAGGTACAAGGTGAGCCTTTAACAAGTTATTTTATTCTAGAAGCAAAAGCAAGCAGTCAAAATGAATAGAGCTATTACTAATAGAGCAAAACAGAGTTAGAAGCAAGACTGAAGCCATCCACACAAGTCAAAGATGTGTGGAATAAGGGATGGATTTTTAATGTGGGGGCTGAAATACATGGACTCAATAAAAAACTGAAGTCCAGGGCACCGCGGGGGTGGGTGGCTCAGTCAGTTAAGCGTCTGCCTTTGGCTCAGGTCGTGATCCCAGGGTCCTGGGACGGAGCCCCATGACAGGCTCCCCACTCACCAGAGAGTCTGCTTCTCCTTTGCCCTCTCCCTCCATGATCTTTCACTCAACTAAAAATAAAAGCTTAAAAAAAATAAATTCCTAAGTCCATAATGATACCAACACAGAAAAAGTCTGAAAATCTCAAGTTGCCATTTAAGATGACTAATAAACTGCTTCTTGAATTTGAAGATTGGTAAATAAAGGGGAAACAGCATCAATCATGACTACCTAGAAGGAAGTGAGCAAAGAGACAGATGTGATGAAGGAAAGATTTAGTACGAAAAATGCCAGTTATTTACATAGAAGGAATAAAGAATTATAAAATCATCCCATAACCCTTAATAAAATGGTTGACCCACACAAAGATTATCAAACAGCTGTCATTTGTTGATGGGAAACCATTTGCATAGTGCCAAGGTGACACCACATAGTTAGCTACAAGTGGAAAAATTAGCTGTTCAGTGAAGGGATCACACTGTCATCAGGCCAAACCAGTGATTTTTCTTTTTCCCCCCAAACCACTGATTTAATACTGGGCCACCAGGTATTAATGTCTCTTATTATCTAATACTAATTCTAGCCAAAAATGTTTAACTTGAATCCTTCAAGCCTTGAGATCCAATTTCCAGTTTATAGGAATTACAAGGTACATGGACAGCAAAGTAAATGATACAGTGTGGAAGCAAGCAGAAAACTCCAGAGGGTGGGAAACTGGCCTGGGCTCATCAGAAACTCTGGGGAAAAAATGGGAGAAGGTAACTGTTCTACAGTAGAAAAGAATTAAGAGGTATCATGCCTCCCTGAGTTGAACAAATAAGCTTTAAATACATTTTAGAGGGGCACCTGGGTGGCTCAGTCAGTGACCTTTGGCTCAGGTCATGATCTTAGGTCCTGGGATCCCCAGCCTGCTCCATGGTCAGCCGGGAGTCCGCTTCTCCATCTTCCCACCCGACTGGTATTGTCTCCCAGCACCCCCAATCGTGCTTTCAAATACATAAAATCTTTAAAAAATAGATTTTGAGGGGCGCCTGGGTGGCTCAGTGGGTTAAAGCCTCTGCCTTTGGCTTGGGTCATGATCCCAGGGTCCTGGGATCGAGCCCGGTATCAGGCTCTCTGCTCAGCAGGGAGCCTGCCTCCCTTCCTCTCTCTGCCTGCCTCTCTGCCTACTTGTGATCTCTGTCTGTCAAATAAATAAATAAGAATCTTTAAAAAAAAGATTTTGGAAAAAACAAGACTATCCGAACTTAGACTGCATTTAGATAACATGAAAATGTACTGATAGAGGAAAGATCATGAACTCAACAAAATACCTGGTTATAAAACAGCACAGAGTATGATCTCTTTTTGGTAAAAAGTACATGTGTGTACACACATATGCGTGTAAATACATATGTACATAAAAAGATACACAAATATAGAATAAAAAATCATCAATTATAATCTCTGGGTGACAATATCATGCTTTATTTTATGTTGCTATTATGTATTTTCTAACTTTGTACAATTCATATATACTTCTCTGGCAATATTAAAGGGTAACTTTCAGAAAAGTCAGTATAGTTTTATATATTATAGTGTTATATATTTTATATATTTTTATATTATATATTTTTATACAGTTTTTATATTATAGTGTTAATATTCTATGTGTTTCTACTGAAGGATATAAGCATCAAAATACTTGAAATAACATTTGCTATTAGACCAGAAGTAGAAAATTCAAATATGGATATTTAAAACCCACCATACTACTGAGGCTGCTCTGAAATGACTTATTACCTTCTAATCATTATTACCCCAAATGTCACCTTCGTCGTGTTCTTTAAAAACCCTTGTCACAAGGAATTAACGTGTCACACTCCACAAAAAAAATCCAACTCAGAGGTCATTTCAGTCCAAATTCCCTGGAGAAATTCTTGCCTCACCTCCTTTCTGTGATGGTTGGGGCTCAGGTCCTGTGCCTTTGAACTGGATTGCTGGGGGCTTAACCCATGTGCATGAAGATTCTTCATCTAGTATCTGAAGGGTCACTGTGTGCAAAAGGATTTCCTGTTCCAGAGCATGGGCGGAAACCTAAAGACAAGCAAGTCATTAAGCTTTAAGAATATCAAGCATTTAACAGAGATTACACCTCTGGAGGAGTGCCCAGGAAATATTCTCCCAGAGCCTAAGAAAAAGAAGTGAGAAACCAGGGCCTTATTTCCCATCCTGGGCACTGAGAAGCAGCCAGAAAGATAAGCTAAGCAAAGTCTGACCAGGTCTTGTTTCTGTCATTTCACTATGTGTGTGCTGGGCCAGTCTACCCAACCTCTCTGAACTTAGTTTCCATGTATGCAAATTGGGAATGATTTCACCTACTTCTTTGTTGCTGTGAGAGTCGAGTGACCTGTAACGTAAGGAGCATGATGCTGCTCGTTCTATCTGAAATACAGAATGCCTTCAGTACCTGCTCACCATCCCAGAATCTGCTGTTCCCCCTTCTCCCTCTTTACCTGGCTGGCTTAGCAAGAAGCTCGGTTCCCTGCTGAAACTGGGTTTTCCCAGTGTTCTCTGAATTCCACAAGAGAGAAAGTTTAGTTCCCAGCTTCCCACAACCACATTAGACCAGCGTCTTCCTACTTGTGCATTTCTCTTTCTTTACAGGTCCTCCAGCATGGTGACCGCCTGCTCCCCGCGCTCCAGCTGATGCTCGAGCACCCGGGCCTGCAGCGCCTCCCGCAGGATGGTCAGGAACTGCTCCAGCACCAGCAGCTCCAGGGCCAGACAGGGTACAAGGGAGCCCCGGTAGCAGGAGTGTCTGAACTGTTGCCTGAAGATCTCCCAAGCAGGGGCTGGTTCTCTGGAAAGCTGACAGCCTGACCCACGGGGTAGTCCTCCAATTCCATCTTCACCATCGCACGCCCCCGCCAACCCCATCTGGCTTGGAATAACCGGCCAGTGGCCTTTTTTGTGCGCACGGCCATCCTGCCTGGCTTCTGCTGGAGTGCCAACTGGGGGCTTTTGAGAGCATTCTGGGAACAGAATTAAAGGGGATAAATGGCAAAAGCTGTGAAGAACCCCACAAGAAGGAAGACCCGTAACCAGGGTGACTAATTTTATTCATTCATTAAATCCACAAATATTTATTAACAGAGGCCTCCCTTGTGCAGAAACTGTTCTAGGTGTTCGTGCCCAAAGCAAAGCCCCTGCCATGCTGGAACGTCCGCTGCACTTGGGGCGATCAGCAGACACAAGGATGACCAGCACGCGCGATCAGGGGGTGCTACGTTGTTGTCGGTGGGCACGGGGGGCGGGGGTGGGCCGAGGAAACCAGCGGCGCGGGAGAAGCCCGCAAGTCCCGCAGTAACTACACCAGTGAGGTCCCAGCCCAACGCAAAACTTACAAGCTTGTCCGTGGGCGCCGGGTCTTCCGTACTCGAGTCCGTCCGTCGCAACTGCTGGGAGAGAAGCCATGAGGAATCCCCGTCAGCAAACCCGCACCCTTTTCTCACGCGAATCTGGCAAACGGAGGGCGCAGTCGCCCTCTGGCTCCCACGTGCCCGCCGCCCGGCTCGGCCGCTCCCGGCTGTGTCCTGCGCCGGCCGCCCTGAGGCCGGGCCTCCGCGCCAGGTCCCCCTCGCCGCCACGCTCGTCTGAGCCCCGGCCGCTGGGCTCCGAGGCCGAACCCAGCACCGCAGTGCGAGGGACACCGAGGCCTCCCGCCAGCCTCCTAGCGAGGCAGAAACCCAACTCCTGGAAGCGTGCGGCGGCTCTTGGAGGCCACGCCCCCGCGCGTCACTTCCGGCGCCTCCCGGAACACACGCAACAGACTGCAGAAGCTCGCTACACCGTCGAAAATACGAAGTCATTTCCGTGGGCCTACGTTTCTCTGTCCGTTGTCTGAAATGCTAGAAAATAAGTAGAAAACAGCTTCGAGACAAGAATACTGCCCTTCCAAGAATGTCCTGGATGGAAGAGGGAAGCTGATTTGATTGTTTAGCCCTCCTGTCTGATAACAACAGGTTATTCTTGTTGAGTGGTCTGTAATTGACCAACATCAAATGACAGGAACAAAAGCCTGGCCTCTCCACGTGGAGAGAGCTTCTCATCAGCTGATGCACTCTGTGGGTGGTTAGCTTGCTTCCACTTATGCACTCCTTCCTGGCAGAAACAACCTGCTTTCTTGGGATGTGCAGACCGCTGGCCTTGCTCTCCCAGAAGGCAAGGCCTGACTGCATTAGAGAGCAGCAAGCCTGTTCAGGGTCAGGTCCACATAAGAGTAACAGCGTGGACACCTGCTTCTCCCGCGTGCAACCCCTTCCTTTCCCCGTGCCTTCCCTTTACAGCCCTCCGGCTCGCCCTGGGTAGGGACGATGGTGCATCACCAGCAGCTCCGGGATCTGCTCCTTTGTGCGCACATCTGGCTTCAGCCACTGACGGCAACGATCCTGGGGCCTGCCTAGAAATTCGTGGGGTCCTCCTGGTAGCAGAACCGCCTGAAATGCTAGTGAGAGAGATTCCGGAGAGGAGGCACATTTCCAGTGTAGACTGCTCCCAAACATGTTCTTCTCTTCCAGTTTCCCTACGTGCAAACCTTTCCTTTCCCCGGGAGTTCGAACGACAGGCGTCAGGGTTACAGGCAGCGACGGCTCAAGGGAAAACTCACTGGACTCGCAGTGGAGTCGGGGTGAAGTCTCTGGCTCTGGGGGGTCAGAACGTATGTAAACAGAATAACGTGGGCAACGAACTTAGCTAAGACCGGTACCTCTCCAAGACTGCAGCGGTAAACCGAGCCGCACACTTTAGGGACGAGTCGTTGACGAGGCTACGGAAGCAAGTCTCTGCCGAGCGCCAGGAACCGGAGAAATCCCGCACGCCCGGGCGTGCGCGGCTACAAGAACGCGGGGCTCTGGTCTGTGGAGTGAGGCGCCGGCGGCAGCCGGGGCCGGCGGAGCAGAGGGCCGCCCCACAGCCCTCGCCTCCACTCCCGCGCCCACCCTCTGTCGGGGATGCACTCCGGAGCGCCCGTTCTTCGCCAGGAGCCGGAGAGCAGAGCCACGGCGTCGCAGGCCCAGCGGACGCGAGCGCGCCCCTAGACGCCGTCGGTCGCCGAGGAACCCGGTCCACGAGAGGCTACTTTCGTGTAGGAACCGGAGGTTTAGGCTTGTCTACGATCTGCACTCTCGGCCCGCGCGGTCGCCGTCCCCATGCCTGCCTCCGGTTCTCGGAGCCACTCCCGGCCTCCCGCCCTGCCCTGCCACCCGGTCTCTCCTAAAGGATAGGCTCACGCCCGGCCTGTGCCCAAGACCCCACCCCCGACCCAGGTGCATTACTCGCGGCTCTCCTCGGCCCCTTCCCCCGCGCTCCTCCGCGGGATGCGCACGGAAGCAGGGACCGTGTCACTTTGATGCGAGCAGCCCAGAGAAACACGCGTTGGTAGACCCTGCTGCGCCCCACCGCGCTCAGAACGCAGAGCGTGGGCCGCCAGTGGGCAGCGCCGCTTAGACTAACCGCATAGACAACGTTCTTAGCCTCTCCCAGTGCGTGCACCGCCGCTGCTTCAAGCTCGGATTTGGCCTGGCGTGGCGCTTGTGGTGTGGGCAGAGGTGGACGCTGCCGCGAAGGAACATGGTAGATGGGACTAACAGCTGGGATCCGTGGACTGGGCGCACTGGTGGGTGGGCCTCACCCAACCAGCTGAAGGCCTAAAGAGGAAAAAGAACATACAAACAAACAAACAAACACAGATCTATCCCCAAGAAGGAATTTTGCCCTAAAACTGTAACATGGAAATCCTGCCTGAGTTCCCAATTGGCCAGCCTGCTTAGCAGGTTTCAGATTTAGCAACCCCCACAATTGCCTGAGCCAATTACTTTAAAAAATATATCATATTCTATTTTTCTGGAGTACATTTACTGATAAAATTCATCCTTAAAGTCCTACAAATGCCCATACCCCTTTTTTTCGTATACCTTCCCAGTTCTTCCCAGCAGAGCTGTTTCTTGGTGTTCATTTGTTTCACATTGTAAGTGCCTGCCTCTCCCAGAGGAACTTACTTGTAAACCCCAGATGTAGGGGCGGGGCAGGGCGGATGAGAGGCTGTCGGGAGCAGAAGAAGGGGTGCTGTCGGAGGAAGAAGGAGAGTTGGCGGGAGCAGAAGGAGAGCTCTTGTCAGAGCTTTGAGAGCTGTAACAGCTCTTGTCAGAGCTGTGAGAGCCGCTGGCGGCGCGACCTGGCCGCTAGCAGCCTCCCCACCACTGAGACGCCAGTGGCCCCAACGCCAGCAGTCCTGCCGCCTGGAACTGCAGCCCTTGGCAGCGGTGCCGCGGGGAGCGGCCTAGCCGCCACACCAGCAGTCTCACTACCACAGAGGAGCGGCCCCGTCGTGAACGGCCTCTATGCTGCAACTGACCTCGTCGTCCCGAGCCTCCAGCGGCCTTGTCACCCTGAGCTGCAGCCCCGCCGTGAGGGGCCTTGTGGCCCTGAGCCTCGGCCCCACCCTGTGCGGCCTCGCTGCCCGGAATTGTGGCCCTGCCGCGAGCAGCCTTGCCATTGAGCAGCCTGGACTGGGATGCAGCCTCGTCGGTAAGTGGCCTCATCCGGAGCGGTGGCCTCCTCTGGGAAGCAGCCTTGTCAGAGTGGTGTCATGGGGAGCAGAGTCTGTCATCGGTGTTGTCCTTGACATCGTCGCTGTCATCATTGTCTCTTCGTCATCAGGAGTGGCCTCGTCCTGGGAGCGGCTTCCTCCAGAGTGGCCTCTTTGGGAGCAGCCTTCTCCAGGGAGCGGCCTCACTGGAGCAGCCCCTGTCTGGGGAGCGGCCCTGTCCAGGGAGTGACCTCGTCAGCAGCGGCCTTGTCCTGGGAGTGGCCTCTTGGGAGCAGCTCCGACAGAACAGCTGCCTCATCCTGGGAGTGGCCTCATTTTCGGAGCAGCCACGTTGGGAGCAGACTTGCTGGGCTCATTGTCGTCCCCTTTTCGTAAGAGACAGCCCTGACCGGTCAGTTTGATTCTTGACACTTGGCGTGAAATAAAGCTTTGCTTGACCTTTGCTTTGTAGCAGTCTCGTTCCTTTGATCATGGACCCTAACACTCCTTAGATTATAAATTCATCAAATGTGAATTCATATTTACTTACTTTTTGTATATACCCTTAAAATGCATGACGTATATGAATGCAGTGGCCATCCTGTAATCACATATCTTCAGAAATCTGTACTAGCCAAGTCACCATGCAGAGAGCTGTTCTCTACTTTTGAAAAGGTTTGGCCACAAAGGTCAAATTATTGACATTTACAGTATGTGTTTATTATTTTCACTTAAGCTAAATCAAGAAGTAATCCTACTTTTAAAATCCTCAATTAATGGTTTCCCATTGTTTTGCAATCTATCAAAAAGGCCAAATGTGGGGTGCCTGGGTGGCTCAGTCTGTTAAGCCTCTGACTCTTGGTTTCCACTCAGGTTGCAATCCCATTGGTAGTGAGATGCAGCCCCACAATGGGATCCACACTCAGCCAAAGATTCTCTCCCTCTGCCCCTCCCTAACGTGTGCACTGGTTCTCTCTCTCAAATCTTTTTTTAAAAAAGTAAAAGTTGACTTCTTGTTTCTATTTTCTCTGCTATTAAACATAAACCTCTTCTGAACTAGTCATTCTCCAGATAAGCAAGTTCACATCTCCAGGACCCAGTTACATAATGAACTGGGGGGTGATGATGCCAATGAGGTCTGCCCCAATGATGCCAGATCTTCATTTTTCAAAATAAAATGGAAGTCCCATTTTTTACATAAGAATCTCTAGATTTTTTAAGTTGGCAACTAATTCAATTCTTAAAAACAATGAATGAGCTACACAAGTGTCTGCAAAACGTATCGACTTTTGACTGCCAAGTTTCATCTCTGGCATAAAATTCGTACTGCCAGAGAGTTAGTGCATCAGCACATTTCATGGGAGAATTCCTCCAGTTGGTTGAAAATTCCTCAAATATACAGGTCTTCTGTGAAAGCCTATATTTTAAATTTCAAAGTGCCTAACTTCTGGGAGATTTATCCACTTCTGTCTTATTTTTATCATATTTATCAACTTCCCTCTGGTCTATAGACTTCCACCTCCCAAGTATTTCCTATCTCAGCCTGGAAACAGGGCTGAACAATGAAAGTACTCTGATGGGGGGAAAAAAAAAAGAAAAGAAAGTACTCTGATAGCAGTAAGTATGAACAATTAGCACCTCCAGAGTTTCCTTGGTTGGTATTTATTCACACCATCCCCCCAAAATAGGAATATAGAGAAATATCCAATTCCTATATATTTTCTAATTTATAAGCTTTCTAATTTCTCAAGTCCTAATAGTGAAAAGCATATTTCATTCAAAGTAGAAGACAACAGCAATGCTTCTCAGACTGTTTATCCAAGGCTGAAAAGACAAACTAAAGCATAATGAGGACATAAGCATCAGATGATTGGAGTGGAGAGCACAGGAGCTGAGCTTGAAACATCTGTTGGTTTTTAGCATAAGAAAGTCACAGGGATGCAGAAGCATTACAGACTGCGGCACCTGATGTCTCTTCAATCCCACTACTAGTGATCCCCTCCAGCTGGAGTGCTGGATGGCCAAAGGTAATTCTGGGATTTTATTTTTCTCCCTAGAGATAAACTAGAGGAGAAATATGTATCACTGAGATTTAAAAAGACAGAAAGAGGACACATGAATAAAGTACAGAGTTGAGGATACAAATATACATAATTCTTTGCCAAAACCTGGGCCTTTCTCCTAAGCTGACAAAGTGCACAGCAAGGACTACAATTGTGTGTGCTGCTTTGGTATCTTCGAGCCTTGTGGGGACCCAAAGGCTTAACCATGGGTTCTCCTGCTCTCACTAGGTGGGCCCACCCAGCAGGAAGTGCTCCCCCCACCTGACTAGTTCCACATCAACTAGACTAGCTGTAACCCACCCCGTCCTAAACCCAAGAGATCTCACCTCTTTACCTGTGCAGAAAATCATTCAAACGACATCCTTCCCAAAGCCCCTGTTTGTTCACTGTGCTCCCAAGTGGCCCCCATATGGTGTGCTGTCCTCCTGCCCTGGGCTGTGAGTGTGATTGATAAACGGCTGTCAAGCCCATCTCTCCAGCGGTCAGGTATACTTGTTTGGCCATCATCAGAATACTGGGGTGAGCTACCCCCCCTCACCACCAGGGTGAAGGAGAAGCAAACAAAAAGGGCAAGCTACAGTCATTTTGTTTTGTATTTCTTTTTAAAGATTTTATTTATTTATTTATTTTAGAGAAAGGGAGAGCACATGTGGGGGAAAGAGCAGAGGGAGAGGGACAAGCAGACTGTGTGGTGAGCAGAGAGTCCAACATGGGGCTCAGTCCCACAACCCTGAGATCACAACCTGCGCCGAAATCAAGAGTCCAATGATAACCAACTGAGCTGCACAATAGTCATTTAAAAACCTATTCCTGGGGCACATGGCTGGCTCAGTTGGAAGAATAGGCGACTCTTGATTTTGGATCATGAGTTTGAGTCCCATGTTGGGTTTAGAGAGTGCTTAAATAAAAACTAAACAAACAAACAAACAAAAACAAAAAACAAAAAACAAACTAGCTTCCTACCTTACCCTCACTTACAAGACTTTATAAACATCACATGCCCCACTCATCCTGCTAAGTTCTTTGCAGAGCATGCGTACCAACGGTCTCAGTGGTCCTCTGTCCAAATCATGGGAGCCACTGTATCATCAAGATACTCAGGGTGTGATGACAGCGACTTGGAGAAGTGCCGATGGACCACAAAGGAGGAGCCTGGAAGACCAGGAGAAAGAGAAGCATTCACAGCAGACACCAGCACGATGTGGCAGTCTGCTCCCGTGATGTTATCAGCTTCTTTCAATGATATCACAATGATATGATATCACTCTCTATTCTGATATGACTGCCTAGAATAAGAATGGAATGGATTTACCACATTCCTGATTTCTTGAATTTACTACAGAGTGATAGGGTCTGTATTCCTCACAGGTCTCTAAAGTGTTCAGTGAGCCCTAATTTATGATTAAATTCTCTCTTACAATTAGGATACACACACAGACTTCTGCCCTCTGTGGATTCTCCGATGACGAACAAGGCCTGACCTCTGAATGAAGGTTCATCCACACTCCTCACACTGGTGGGGCTTCTCCCGGGTGTGGATCCTCAGGTGCTGAGTAAGGCTGGTGCTCGCTCAGAAAGCCTTCTCGCATTCCTTCCATGCTTCTCCCCACTGTGGCTTCTCTGATGTTCTATGAGTCCTGACCTTTGACTGAAGGCCCTCCCACACTCATTACACTTGGAGGGCTTCTCCCCAGTGTGGATCCTCACGTGTTCAATAGGGTGTGAGCTTTGGCTAAGGGATTTACCGCACTCTTCACACCCACAGGGTCTCTTCCCAGTATGAATTCTCTGATGAAAAACCAGGCCTACGTTTTGACGGAAGGCTTTCTCACATTTGTTATGCCGATAGCGTTTTATTTCATTGTGAATTTCCTGGAGTGAAAGAAGGGCTGATTTATAACTCACAGCTTTCCCACATGGATTACATTGATCAGGTTTCTCCCCATTGTGGATTCTCCAGTGTTGAACAAACCCTGAGCTCTGACCGAAGGTCTTCCCACTCTCCTTCATTTGTGTTGTTTTACTCTTGTGGGGTTGACCTTTTGCTGTGCTGATTTACCCTCATATTGAAAAGTTTCTCCACACCTTGCATCCTGGAAAACACCCAATGGATTCATTTCTGCAGAAATCTGCTTTGGAGCTGATTCCCTAGTCATATAGTCCTGGTTTCACCTCCTGCTGGAAGAGCAAGTCAATTACTTAAATGCCACATGCCCCATATAAGGGTTTTGATAGAAGATTAGGGTAAATAATCAAGAACCATTATCCTAATGGTTTTTGACACTCACTGCACCCATGAGTCACAAAGAATACAAATTAATAAAAAAATAAAAGCCTTCTGGGCCCTCAGTAGGATCTAAAAACTCAAAATGGCAGGAAAGAAATGAGAATTTCCTGAGAATCTTCAAAAGGTCCCTTCCAGTATTCATCCCCTGTGTAGGGGATCTAGGCTGGCCCCTGACCTACCTCATTCAACAGAACGTGGTGGAGGAAAACCCGTGTCAGCTCAAGGACACAGGCTTTACATAGGTGCACGTGCGTCTCTGCGACCCCTGAGCTACCGTGGTTCGAGAAGCGTGGACACGCTGCTAGAGAGATGGCGGAGGATCGAACTAGAACCTGAGGCCTAGCTGCCCCAGAGTCTCGCTAAGCCCAGTTTTCTGGCCGTCTCCTGCTATGGTATGAGCCAAGGGGGTGAAGTATTTGGGGCCTCACAGTCCAGGAAGCCCCGGCTGACGGCAGCTCACACTGGGATCCCACGCAGCAGAGAAACCACCCCTGGGGGTGTGGGAGAGAATATACTGGTTGTTCCCTTCAGCCAGCTTTTGGTGACAGGGCAACATCAAGAGCGGGGTCTTGGTATAGAAACTGAAACTAAAGACTTAAATGCGTGGCCTATGATCACGTGGTACATAAGCAGTTAGGTGTGGCCTGGAGCACAGGTCTGGGGGAATCCAAAGCTTGCGTTTTTTGTTTACTACAAAGGAACAGATGCCCCTGGTAAAAATGTCAACAGTACAAAAGGTATGAAACTAAAAAGTCCAAATCCTCATTCACCTTTCTCCGTCACCCCGTGTCCCCCTCCCCCTTCCCTCAGTCGTAATCATGGTAGCCTCGCATCCTGTGTGACGATGTATCTCCTGCTCTTTGGTCAGCAGCTGTCAATCTGCAACTGCATTTATATACACTTTTCTTTCCCAGTATTTTCACACAAGTGCCAAAGATTTTCACATAGAGACACGCATGGAAGCATCATTTATTCTAACAAAAATTCTCGCAACCGCTTTAATCTACATCAGGAGAAGTTCTGTATGCAACACAAAACTCAAGACCCATTAAAAGATAAAGTATTCTTGATAAGAGCAGTATTATTTCTTCAGGTGGTGTCCAGGCCACACACACCCACCGCAACTGAGCGAAGGAACTAGGACCGTGGCTTCCACTGGTTTAACTACAATGTGAGGACAGGACAGCAGAGACAGGTCACCTCGCTCACCACTGTCGCCGCGGGGCTCACCGTGGGCTGGACACACAGTCAATGCTCAGCGGATGTTGGTTGCAAGAATGAATAATGTCTTGAATATTCTCATTAGGTGAAAAAAAAAAGGAAAATACAAAGTGATGCATGTGTGTGTTAAAATTTACCCAGGATTTGTGTTAATCGGGGAGGCATGGAGCGCACTATTCTGAAGAAAGAAGCTTTTTACTCTCACAGACCCCTTGCAACAGCTGTGACACGTCATGCAGGCCACTCAGGAAAGCATGCAGGTCAGTCAGGAGACAGAAGGGGAGAATGGGGAGGGGAGAGCATGGTCTAGAGCCTTACTTGAGTTCCCCCCACCCCAAGAAGGAATGGGCAAAGTAGGGTAGGTGTGCCGGGTAAGTTTAGGATTGGATGGTTTGAATAATTTTGGCAGGCTCTGGGCTGTAGGGATGTTCTCTAATGGTCCGCTACCTGACCCTGGGGAGGGTGGTTTACAGCAGGAGAAATAGGGACTTGGTATGTGAGAGTTTGATTAGGGAGATGGCTGGGGATGGGCTCTGGATTATTTTGTATATGAAAGGGGTGCTTGCAGGGGGGTTCTCTGCTGTCTCTAGGACTCATCTAGCCCCGGGAGGGGCAGTGTCACCAGGACCAAGGCCCCAAATGCCAGAGCGTCAAGAATATAGAAAATAAGAAAATAAAGTCAACACAGCATAATACCATATGACCTAAAAGAGGGACAGGGGCTTGAAAACACATAGATTTTAGAAATATATATTAGAGGTGCCTGGGTGGCTCAGTGGGTTAAGCCTCTGTCCTCAGCTCAGGTCATGCTCTCAGGGTCCTGGGATTGAGCCCTGCATCGGGCTCTCTGCTAGGCGGGGAGCCTGCTTCCAACCCCCCATCTCTGCCTGCCTCTCTGCCTACTTGTGATCTCTGTCAAATAAATAAAAATCTTTAAAAAAAAGTATATATTAAAGAGTGTCAACAGTGGTTAACTCATGGAAATGGAACTTTTATTTTCATTTTATGTCCTCTATTACTAGAATTTTTTAAATATAAACTACTAGTATTGTTCTATAATAATAGCACTTTTAATAACTAATTTAAAAATATAATAGTAGGATCCATTGTAGTAAATCTGTGGTAGATCTGGGCATCTCTCTCTATCTATCTATATATTTTAAATTTTTATTTATTTATTTGACAGAGAGAGAGATCACACGCAGGAGGAGCAGCAGAAGGAGAGGGAGAAGCAGGCTTCCCGCTGAGCAGGAAGCCCAATGCAGGACTCTGTCCCGGACCCTGGGATCCTGACCTGAGCCGAAGGCAGCTGCTTAACCAACTGAGCCACCTAGGCGGCCCCCAGATGTGTTTGGGAACACTTTTTGCTTGCTTGCTTCTCTTGGATTTTCTTTGTGTCATTTGTTTTCTCATTTACCTTGTTTTTAAATTGGTTTTTAAAAATTGCTTGTAAAAATAATTTGAGAGCTAAGAGAGTATCATGTCCTTTTAGAGAGGATTTCCTGGTACCTGAGGCCACTGGCACTGTGGAATCACTCCGTATAGATTAAGATTCAGAGCAGAGCAGCAGCCCCGTGTGTGGTTATAATTTAAGTGCAGTATCTGGGATCCCGTACACAAGAATGAGCACATTTACCAGCACTAACCCCCACCTTGGCAGTCTCCAGAATCCATTTTTTTTTCCCTCTGTGAACTTATCAAAATTACAACTCACCCTCTTAGGTACTCCTTCCAGAATCAAAAGACGACCAAAGAAGAGATAATCTCCTTCAATACACATTTTCTTCTTGCCCATAATTTTACTCTTGAATTAGTTCTTTGGTGTTTGCCCAGCATTCTCACTTCTCAGTGGGAGAATAGGTCTATATTACTTTGTTGCCATTATTGGAAGCAGAATTCTGGATGCATGTTTCTGCAGGGTGAATAGTTATTAGGTGATTTCTGTTCCAACTCCTATTTTAACATTCTAACTTAAGAGGACATTTACATATAACTGATTTGATTAAATGTTCTTCAAAAAGATGAGAATATACCGCAGGTACTGTTTCCTAAGAAACCATGGACTTGGAGGTTAGAATTGATGTCATAACTCTCAGAGGCTGGTAGTTTATCTCATGCTGTAGGTTTAAGTCAGACAACTTCAGCATGTCATTCAGCAATTTAAGTCTACATCTTTCCTAAAATGTGGGTACTGCTTTAAGTCCTTGGTCTTTAGGAGTATCTGGGTGGAGGGAGAGGGGAACTGCCTATCATAAAAGGTTTTCATCTGGGGCTCAGCCAGGTGTGGCTGAAGGATGCTCTAGGCTGAGAGGCAGACTGTGCCAAGAATGTTCCTCTTCTTTTCTCAAACATCAAGATTTCTGGGAGGTACTAATATATACCCCAAGTTTAACTTGTTCAAAAATTAATTGGTAATAAATTACTCACCACTAAGGCCACTCCATTCTTCCAGTTATTCAACGCCATTTCTCATTCTTGCCTTTTCCTTTTCCCTTGATTTTATTCGTTTTCTCATTGAAGGCCATTGGCGTGGCCTTCAATGTGTAACCAGGACCCATCACTTCTCATCACCTCTGCTTATCACCTTTGTCCAAGTCACTGTAAGTTTCTGCCTAGATTACCTTGATAGCTCCTAACTGTTCCAATTTCCACTCTTGTCCCTGTATACTCTTCACAAGGCAGCTAGAAGAATCCTTTCAAAGCCTAAGACAGATCGTGCCGCATCTTTGCTCAAAATCCTGCAATAAGCTTTCCATTTCACTCGGTAAAAACCACGGTCTCTAAATTGGCCTACAAGCTCATTGCTAGGGCCCTCTCTCTTTATCTCTGCCCTTGTCTCCTCCTGCTCTTTCTCATTGGCTGAGCTGTTCCTCCAATGTCAGCACCTTTGCATCTGCTACACTCCCTTTCTGGGATGTTCTTAGAAAAGATTTTTTTTCCCCTTTACACATAGCATGGTCTAGTATATAGCTCTTACGATCATACTGCATTTTAAGCAGCAGAATCAAGTTTTGCACCACCAGATCTTGATAAGTCTTATTTTTGAAGTTGAAGTTTCATTTTACTCCTATCTTAGAGCTCTGCTCACCCTAAGCTGCCACCAGATAAGAAGGTGCCTACCTGGTTTGGAAGTCTGCAGCTCTTGAAAACCCATGTGGAAAAGGTGACATCACAATCAGATTAAGATGCCAGATAGGGGGGCGCCTCGGTGGCTCAGGCATTAAGCATCTGCCTTTGGCTCAGATCATGATCCCAGGGTCCTGAGATCGAGTTCCACATTAGGCTCCCTGCTCTGTGGGAAGCCTGCTTCTCCCTCTCCCACTTACCCTCCTTGTGTTCCCTCTCTCGCTGTGTCTCTCTGTCAAATAAGTAAAATCTTAAATAAATTAAAAAAAAAAAGATGCCAGATAGGTCCCTTAGTTCATAAGGAACAGGAACCATTACATGCTACTGAGATTTACACTGTGCATAACCTGTGGCCTAGCACTTTCGCTCCTATGTTCCCCAGAAAAACACTCCTAAAGGTGTTCAGAGCAAAAGTTGGTTAAAACCCTAAATAGCTTTCATTAAAAGAATGAACAAATGATTAAGTAAGCACTAAGCAGTTAAAGGATTGGACCTGCATATATTAATTAATGGATTCATAATTAAGTGATTTCAAAAAGCAGAATGGCATAAAATGAGATAGAACACACCAGTTTTTAAAGTAAGTGTGCCTGCAGGAGATTGGGATGGGGGTAGAGATAAAAGTAAAATGTATAAAAACAAAAGTAAGGCCACACACAGACCAATGATTATGATGCACCATGAACTGAGTTCATAACAAATCCACAATGAGTACCCAAGATTATTTGTGGACCAGGCCTGAGAAGGGGCACATCCTGTGACAAACTATTAGAGCTCCCTCTTCAGGCTGACTTGATAACAACCCACACACAGAAGCCTTAAAGCAGTCCTCCAATGAGAATCCGTTCCAAGCCTTCTATCACTCACTATTCCACATATTAGACACATAAAAGCAAATAAGGTAAATATGGTCGTTTAGCAAATCACAAGTTCACATGGCCCACCGACAATTCTATTTTTCTCTTCCCAAAGGGACAGAAAATTCTGCGAAATGATTTACCTAACCACAGGTATTTGCAGCATTTCCCAGTGTTAGGGTCCGTGATCAAAGGAACGAGACTGACACAAAGCGAAAAATCAAACAAAGCTTTATTTCGTGCCAAGCATCAAAAATCAAACTGACTGGTAGGGGCCATCTCTTATGAAGAGACGATGACGATGGCCCCGACAAGGTCACTCCCAAGAAGGCTGCTCTGGAGGAGGCTGCTCTGGACGAGGCCGCTCTGCAGAAGAGGCCACTCCCCGGTCGGAGCCTCTCCCAAGAAGAGGCCCCTCTGGACGAGGCCGCTCCCAGGATGAGGCCGCTCCCCGGACAAAAGCTGCTCCGGCGAGGCTGCTCCTCGGTCAGGGCTGCTCCCAAGAAGAGGCCACTCTGGATGAGGCCGCTCCCCGGACGAGGCTGCTCCCAACGACAAAGAGGTGACGACGACAGCGATGATGACAAGGAGGACAACAACCCCGATGACACAGACTCTGCTCCCCATGACGCTGCTCTGACAAGGCTGCTCCCCAGAGGAGGCCGCCGCTCCCCGGAAGGACGCCACTCTGGCGAGGCCCCTCGCGGCGGGGCCACGGTTCTGGGCGGCAAGGCCGCTCCCGGCGGGGCCCAGGCTCGGGGCGGCAAGGCCCCTCGAGGCGGGGGGCGGCAAGGCCGTTCACACCGGGGCTGCGGCTAGGTGGTGGTGAGGCTGCTGGCGCATCTCCTACTCCTCCCACAGCCCTCCTACTTCTCAGCCCTGCAAACTAACCTTTATAGGGGTGGTTGAGCCCTGCCCACACAGGTGGCCAATGGGATTTAAACTCACCTCAGTAAATATATGCCCGCCCCACTGATTGTGGGTGTTTTCACCTGGCCTGACCCGCCCTTGTATCTAGGCTTTGCAAGTAAGTTCCTCTGGGAGGGGCAGGGTCAATCCAAGTTCACTGCATAGGGTCAATCTAAGTTCACTACATAAACACAAAATGACTCCCTCTGGCCAACCAGGCCCTTACACCCAGATCTATGAACACTATAAAAATAAAAGGGAGTAAGTATGGTAGAAATGGTATACTTGTTGCATCAGAGGAATCAATGTCAAAATCACTCGTAGAAAAACTATTTTAATTAGCATCATGAATTCCAAACTAAAAAATGTAATATATGATTCAATCACCAAAGATTGTGAATAGATATAAAGACTTCTCCCCATTCTCTACCTTTACTACAGAAAATGAAAGCTAACTGTGTCAAAAAGAGTTAAATACCCATGGAGATCTGCCATAGATATGTATCAGTTCAACTCTGCCCATGCAGTGACCTGACAAAGTCTCTAATAACACTTGTCTTCAATTCCATTAAAAAATGCTAAAGTGACTGATGCAATTGGGTCAATTCTCTCTCTCTCTCTCTCTTTTTTTAATGATCTCTACACCCAGTGTGGGACTTGAACTCACAACCCTGAGATCAAGAGTCAAACGCTCTTCCAACTGAGCCAGCCAGGTGCCCCAGTTGGGTTTTTTCTTAATGGTGATGTTTTATGTTTAAAAAAATCCTGGGCCTTTACCACATTATTTCACAATTGACATTTATATTTGTTTTGTATTCTCTGATGTCTGGTAAGAGACAAGTTCATTGAAAGGTTTTCCCACACTCGTCCCACACATAAGGCTCCTCTCTAACGCAGACCAGTGTTTGGTAAGATCTGAACTATGAAGGCTTTTCCATATCACTTACACTCACAGAACTTTTCTCTGTATGGCATCTTTGATACACTTTAAGAATTGAGCTAATGCTGAAAGTGTCCACAGAGCAGTCGTACATCAGGGTTTTGCTCCGGTGTGGATTTACCAATACAGAAGACTGATTTTAGTGAAGGCCTTCCCACATTTTTATATTTATGGGTTTTGTGGTAACAAGCACTCTTTCTAAATGAAGACCTCCCTACTTGCTCCTGTCCAAAGTGAACTTATATTTAATGAGACTTGAGCTCACAAGGAACGTTTACAAACTGAAGGTATTCCCAACAGTTCTCGTTATCTGACAAGACCAGTCTGGTACCTGAGGTCTTCGCCACACTCTTTACTCTGCTGGGACTCTTCTTCGGGATGGCTTCTCTGTTGTGTAGTGAAATGGGACTTGGCTTTACACTGAAGGTCCTTCCAGACTGTGATGACTCGTAGGGTCTCCTCAGATCTGGACATGCTGGTGCTTGCATGCAGACTGCTGGTGTTCCAGGGTTTGTATTATTAGGGACAGACACTTGAGATCACTCATTTTACTAAACAGCTGCTTCTTTTATTAGTTTATTACAAGTTGAAACTGTACGCAAGGTGAAGGGAGAATTTCCCACTTCCAGAGCAGGGACAGAAGTGAACTTCAGGGCAAGTTCTCCCAAGTGCCTTAGGTCTCTTTCTCAGAGAGATACTCTGCTTGGCTTGAAGCAATATAACCTGTGATTCTTCAAAGCGGCTCCTCCCTCACTTGGTGATGAACTTCTGCAAAACTCTGCTTTGAAATGGAACCTTGTTTATGGCCAGGAGTCACCGTCTGAAAGAACAGGTTGATCATGAAATTAGCATCTTTTTCCCTAGAGGCAGAAAGAAGTCAAACATAACAAATGAGAGTAGCCTACAGAGAGAAATCACCTGAAACATGGCTTTTTATATGTGGAAGTTCTAAGTAAGGATATATACTTGCTTTTTCATTAATTTCTGCTCTTTAGTATTTTCTTCTTTTTCCTTTGGGTTATTTTCCTGTGTGTGTTTTATTTTATTTTTTTTTTAAAGATTTTATTTATTTATTTGACAGAGAGAGATCACAAGTAGACAGAGAGGCAGGCAGAGAGAGAGGGGGAAGCAGGCTTCTTGCTGAGCAGAGAGCCCGATGCGGGACTCGATCCCAGGACCCTGAGATCATGACCTGAGCCGAAGGCAGCGGCTTAACCCACTGAGCCACCCAGGCGCCCTGTGTTTTATTTTTTAAAGTAATCTGTACACCCAAGATGGGGCTCCAAGATCAAGGGTCACATGCTCCTCTGAGCCACCAGGAGCTCCTTTTCCCGTGTTTTGTTTGTTTGTTTGTTTTTGGCTTCCAACAAAAGATAGTTATTCTCTCACAGTTCTGGAGGCTAGAAGTCCCTTTTTCCATGTTTTAAAAGTTCTCAAAAATGGATGTTTAGAGCATTTTCTTCAGCTTTTCTTTTCTGTAGCATCTGTATTTTTTATTTATTTTTTATTTTTTAAGATTTTATTTATTTATTTGACAGAGAGAGATCACAAGCAGGCAGAGAGGCAGGCAGAGAGACAGGAGGAAGCAGGCTCCCTGCTGAGCAGAGAGCCCGATGCGGGACTCGATCCCAGGACTCCGAGATCATGACCTGAGCCGAAGGCAGCGGCTTAACCCACTGAGCCACCCAGGCGCCCCGCATCTGTATTTTTTTTAAAAAGATTTTATTTACTTGACAGAGAGAGAGACACAGCGAGAGAGTGAAGGCAAGCAGGGGGAGTGGGAGAGGGAGAAGCAGGCCTCCCGCTAAGCAGGGAGCCAGATGTGGGGCTCGATCCCAGGACCCTGGGATTATTATCTGAGCCGAAGGCAGACACCCAACGACTGAGCCACCCAGGTGCCCCAGCATCTGTATTTTTTTTTTTTTAAGATTTACTTATTTGAGAGAGAGAGACAGTGAGAGAGAGCGTGAGAGGGGAGAAGATCAGAGGGAGAAGCAGACTCCCCGTGGAGCTGGGAGCCTGATGTGGGACTTGATCCTGGGACTCCAGGATCGTGACCTGAGCCAAAGTCCGTTGCTTAACCAACTGAGCCACCCAGGCGCCCAACCTGCATCTGTATTTTTAAATGAAATAATTAACCTAAGGAACTTGAAAAAGCACCTGGCACAGACTAGGTCTCAATAAATGGAAGCTACTACTATGAGTACATCACTTTACTTTACTCCTGTAAAGCAGGAGAAGTAGAATAGATCAAGATCTCCTGTGAACATAACATGTAAAACAGATTAAAGGGGCCATCACATCTACGAAGCATTTTACTCTCTTTCTGGAGAGATTATAAAAATCTCAAAGCTGCAAGGAATATTAGAGAATATTTGGCCTGTCTCCTTTATTTTTAAGGATGCAGACACTGAGGCCCAGCTAGGTGGTATGAGTCTCGTCTAATAGAGTTACTTAGAGGTTAAAAACAGGTTGAAACCAAGGGCTCCTGGATCTCATGGGGCTCTTGGATCTCACCTTTAAAGATTTTACCAGTGTACTACACTGGCTCTTAGAGGCCACTGTGGTACATAAACACCTTTATATTAAAACTCATATTCAGTTAGCTGTTAAGAGAACAGATTGTCAGGTTAGACTTCTGGTTTCAATTCCTGGTTTGATCATTTCCTAGCTGAATGACCAAGTTTTTTAATGTCTCTGTTCCTCATTTTCTTCAGCTGTAAAATGGGAGTATAGTAGTATGTATCTCATATCATTGTTTTTTGTTGAGGAAAAAATATACATAAGGCACTCAGAAAAAGCCCTGACACAGACAGCATTCCATAAACATTGGCCATCATGGTAGATATACTATCTCCAGGTAAATTACATTATTTTTTTCTTAGTTACTCATTGCCATCTTTGTAATGAGTTTGCCCCCACCATATAGTTAAGAAGGCTGGTCATCTGACCTGCTTTGGCTAATGAACTCTAAGTGGAAACCATATACCCTCCTCCTGAGTATATGCTGTAGAAGCCATCGTGTGGCCCTACCATTGCTTTTCTTTTCCTCCTCAAGCCTGGATCCTGAAGTGGAGAGAATGCATCGCGGAGCTGCCACTGACCCACAGCTGACACATAACATAAACAAGAGTATGTTTCGTGCTGTAAGTAACCGAGATTTGGGGCAGTAGCAGAGCAGGGCAGGGGAGGGAGGTGGTGTTGGTTACATAATACAAATCTAGTTGGTCATAAGTAGCCCAAGCCAACTTGTACAATCTCACAGCCCTTCACTGCGCCAGCTGCCAGGTGTGGCTGTGGTCCGTTAACACAGGCAAACAGGAACATAACAGCTAAGCCTTTCATCGCTTATGCACTGCTGTCAGCAGGACGTTGGACAAGAGAAAGTGCCAGTGACTGCAGTGTTCCCGTCTACCCACCAACAGTGCTAGGCGAGGGTTAGGTGGATCAGCACACGTGTGGGACCGTGTAATTGCCAAGAGAGCACTAAACAAAAGGGTCCAGTCATTTTATGGACCTGGCGGCCAAGAGGAAGAAGAGGGGGAAAGGCTGGGAGTGAAAAAGTACTGAATACTGAGTTAGAGCTGGGAAAGTGTCTTCAAGTTCCTTCTACCCCAAGAAGAGAGTCTTGGCAGAGCTGCTTGAGCAAGGCACCAGGGACGGGCCTCCAGATGGAGCTGCCTGGGCTAGCAGGGCAGAGATGCCCAAGAGCACCACTGTCCCGGCAGTCCTGAATCCTTGCGTGCAACTCAGACTGCATGCACGAGCTGTGCCTCCGAGTCTAGTGAGGGATGGCAGCTTACCCCTACAAGGGGCAAAGCATTTCTAATAGCCTATAATCAGGTCTAAAAAATCACACACAGAAATGGAGCCAGACTCCTCAGGCAAGATGATTGGTTCCACCGAATACCTAAGCATAATGTAAAGGTACAATAATTAGGAAAAAGTGGTACTCATGCAAGGAAAGGCAAATAAACCAATGGAACATAACAGAGAACCAGAAACAGATCTATGCGTATACAGACTATTGATAGATGACAAATGAGCACTGTACAACAGTGGGGAAAAGACAGTCTTTCCTATAAGTGATGCAAGATAAACTGGATATTCACGCGGGAAAAGAATGAAATTTAAGTATCTCATTCATACATAAAATCAATTTCAGCTGAATCACTATACTGTATACCTGGAACAAATATAACACTGTATGTTAAATACAATGTGATTAAAATTTTTAAAAATCAATTTTAAATGGATTATAGATATAAATGGAAAGGCAAACTGTATGACCTTTTTTTTTTTAAAATTTTATTTATTTATTTGACACAGAGAGAGAGAGAGAGAGATCACAAGCAGGCAGAGAGGCAGGCAGAGAGAGAGGGGGAAGCAGACTCCCTGCTGAGCAGAGAGCCTGATGTAGGCCTCGGACCCAAGACCCTGAGATCATGACCTGAGCCAAAGGCAGAGGCTTAACCCCTGAGCCACCCTGGTGCCCTGTATGACTTTTTAAAAAAGATTTTATTTATTTGAGGGGAAGAGAGTGAGAGAGAGAGAGCATGAGTTGGAGGGAGGGGCAGAGGAAGAAGCAGACTCCCACCGACCAAGGAGCCTGATGCAGGACTCCATCCTAGGACCCTGAGATCATGACCTGAGTTGAAGGCAGGCCCTTATTTGGCTGAGCCACCCAGGTGCCCCCAAACTGTAAGACTTTTAAAGAGTAGGGGTGCTGGGTGGCTCAGTGGGTTAAGCCTCTGCCTTTGGCTCGGGTCATGATCTCGGGATCCTGGGATCGGGCCCCACATCGGGCCCTCTGCTCGGCGGGGAGCCTGCTTCCTCCTCTCTCTGCCTGTCTTTCTGCCTGCTTGTGATCTCTCTCTGTCAAATAAATAAAAATCGTAAGAAAAAAAAGAGTAAATATAGATTAACCTCATGAACTCAAGGCAGAGAAAGAATTCTTCAAAAGACATACCAAACAAAAAGACACTAAGAAAAAGATAGGTAAATGGGACTATACTTAATTTAAGAAACTAATGCTCATCAAAAGGCATGATTATTAAGAAAACTGAAAGGCAAGCCATAGAGTTGGACAGGGTATTTGCATTTTCTGTGAAAGGGACTCATATTAACAATATGTAAATAATTCCTACAACATGTGCAGGAATCTATACATGAACTTTCCATAAAGAACCCCAAACAACCAACAGGCACACAGTGAGCTTGTCTGCTCTGTGTCCAAGAGATGGGACCTCATCTCGTAAGACTTTCAGGGGCATAAACAACACAAACAAGTGGCCTGCGTCAGAGTGCGGCCCAGGTAGAGCAGGACACGCAGGAGTGCGAGAGGCCCAATGTGGGCTCTCTCCCAACAATGGCAGAGTTACAAGGTAAAATGCACTTCTCACTGCATTTCAACGCTAGCCCAGAGAGGCTGTTTCACACTTTCAAGGATACATAACAAGGAATCTCATGGTCTGGCCCCCAGCTGTCTCCAGTGTGATCTGTCACTATTTCCCTATGGTATTCTATAACCAGGGAAAACCTCCCTCATTTCCCCCAGACACATACTTTTTCTTTTTTTAAAGATTATATTTATTTATTTGAGAGAGAGAGAGCACATGAGTTGGGGAGGAGCAGAGGGAGAGGGAGAAGCAGACTCCCTGTTGATCAGGGAATCCAACTCGGGGGTCTCCAGGGCCCCAGGATCATGACCTGAGCTGAAGGCAGATGCTCAACCAACTGAGCCACCCAGGCCCCCCCAGACACATACCTTTTAGCATATGATTCCCAGTATACCTTCCTTCGTCCCTTTTCCTCTTCCTAGAGTTTTCCTCTTCCTCCAACATTTCTTCCTTCTCTGAGACCTTACCAGCCCTTCCACAAGTGGCTGTTACATCTTCAGTGCCAAGCCCTTTGTACAAAGCTAGTGCTTTTATCACTGCAATTGCTGTTTTCATCTGCTCTCTTCTCCCTGTCCCCAGTCAGACTTTAAGGCCTAGGAGAGTAGGGAGCTTTTTTATCTTTGTATTCCTAGTGCCTGGCAGAAGGCCCAGTCCACAAGAGATGATCATTAATACCTTAATTTGAGCTCATAAGAAGTAACCATGTTACATGAATCCTGATCTCCTAACACTATGCTTGTCAGTAAAACAATTTTTTTCCCCCTCCAGAATGTCTGCCCCTTCAAAGTCTTCAGAATACTCACCACTTAGTGCTTGGGATTCAGCTGTGCTGGTTTGGGGTGGGATGTGGCATCTCTTCAGTGCTGATCCCAGAAGAGTCTGCCTGCAAAGCTTCATCCTAGGGACAAACCAAGACAGCTGGGGCCAAAGAGGTAAACACTAAAAACATGGATAACAATACAGAAATAGGGTGGCAGGGAACTTTCTCTAGGGCGCAGCAAGGAGCAACCAGTCTCCTTCAACTGTCAAAAGGCAGCAAGAAGGGCAGAGGAATTCACACTCTCAATCCAGCATAGCAAAGACAATTTCCTAGGGTTTTGCCGAGGCCCTCAATTTCTGCCTCTAAGTATGTACCTTACTCCCTCTTGCGTGCCCCATGCCCCAGGGGAGGTCCTGTCTCAATTTGAGCACCATAACCATGACCTTCTCTGTGTTCGGCCCCTGTGTCCATGCCTACAGCTACCTGAGCAGAGGGGTAAGCACTACCTCAGAATCGGAGACTCCGTGACATGCTTTTCCATATGCATCTCAGACTTCAGTGCTTAGCAGCACAAGCTGGTACAAAGCTTCATGGAACCCAGCGTGTCTATGGGCTGAGTGGCCGGAAGGGCCAACGAGAAATTCTGGAAACTGCGCATTCCTGTACAGCACAGTCATCCTACTCTGAGGAGTAAACAGCATTTCACCTTCCCAGAGAATGTTTCCTTCTGCCTGTCTACACTGTGGACCAAAGCCATCTGCAAGTTCTATTAATTTGGTGTTCATCTTCAACCTCACGTGATTTAGCTTCAAGGATCAAAAGAATTTCAGGCCTGTTACCCAGGAGTTAGAAATCACTTCCTACCACTTCTCGAGTCCACCACACTCCGTGTTGTTAGCAGGCATCAAGCTTCAAGGAGTCACTCAAACAGATCTTTGAAAGTCACCCTACAACCAATGCCAACTCAGCTCAACAACAGTGCCCGAGTCTGTCCATCCTCACACCTCCTGAATCTGCAGATGCCATACCGCACTCTGAGAAACACCAAATATAAGGGTTTGGAGCACCTGATGCGTCTAGAGGCTTTTTGTTTTTGTTTTGTTTGTTTTGGTTCAGGAAGCTCAGTCAAGTTTAGGGGGCTTATTGGATCAGTAAGTCGAAAGGCCTGGGACTTCGCTGGTGAAGAAAGAATGACCCTGAAGAATTATCGACTGGATTCCTACCTAAAAAGAGGCAGTCTATCTTCTGCCGAGGAAGTTACTAACACACCTATCTAATTATTCCTGAGAGAACAGAGGTACATCCAAGACAAAGGAAGGAAAATCAATTGGTTAGTATTTCCAGATACAACGAGAATATGTGGTTCCTGTCCCACCAATCAACACAACTTCCAATTTCAAAACTTAATCGGTTTTACCCATGATACTAGTAGCAACAATAACAAAGGCTTGTACATGAGAAAAACAAAGACAGTGGTTGAATTATTGACGTCTGCTCTTACTAAGCCAAAGTAAACTACATTATGGTATATGTTTAAATGGCTTTACCTTATGAGTTGTAAAGTGGCAATCTCAGAAGCAGATGTGATTTTAGAACTTTAGTTACCATTCTGGAGTTATTTCCACTGACTTCTCACTTCTTCAATATTCTGAGGGACCAAGTATCAATTAAATTTTTACCATACCCTTCTTTTGGCGTTAAATTCTGATTTAAAAAAAAAAAAAGGCCTTTGGAATATCTTCACCATATAAATCACTGCGGACACTTTCCTTTGGCATGTATTTTCTGGTGTTTAGTAAGATTAGAACTCCCACGGAAGGTTTTCCCACACTCCTCACACTCATACGGCTTCTCTCCAGTGTGGATTCTCTGGTGATGGATGAGGGTGGAGATCTGGCTGAAGGCTTTCCTGCATTCTCCACACTCATAGGGCTTTTCTCCAGAGTGAATCCTCTGATGATTGATAAGGGCGGAGTTCACGTAGAAGGCCTTCCCACACTCCTTACACTCATACGGCTTCTCTCCTGTGTGGATTCTCTGATGTTTGATGAGGGCTGAGCTCACGCTGAAGGCTTTCCCACACTCGACACACTCATAGGGCTTTTCACCAGAGTGTATTCTCTGATGCTTGATAAGGTCTGAGCTCACACTAAAGGCTTTGCCACACTCATTACACTCATAGGGTTTCTCCCCATTGTGGATTCTCTGGTGGATGATCAGGTGTGCCCTCACACTGAAGCCTTTCCTGCACTCGTTACAAGTATAGGGCTTCTCGCCGGTGTGGGTTCTTTCATGCACTGTGAGGGTTGAGCGCACACTGAAGGCTTTTCCGCAGTGATCACACTCATAGGGTTTCTCTCCAGTGTGGATTCTCCGATGTCGAACAAGGCCTGAGCTCTGAGCAAACTTCTTTCCACATTCACTACATGTGTGCCGTCTTCCTTCTGTGGGCCTGTCCTCATGCTTTTGTACCTGGTTTGTACACTGGGAAGTTTTTTCATACTCGGGAATCTGTAATGTATCCCTATTATATATGCTGGTGATCTGCTGGTGTGGGTCCATCCTTACAAAATCTTCCCTTCAGAATTGCCACCTTATTCATACCACTGGCCTTGATTCCTGAAATAATAATAAACAGACTTTATTCCCTGCTGCTAAAGCAATAAGACAGGATACAGACTTACTTAGAACTCTCAAACATGTTTGATTAACCCAGGACACACCACTTGTATGACAGTCAGATCAGATGTTTTATTTAGTCTGTACATCGTAACATATCACAAAACTAACAGAATGAACATCTGACTCAAACGTCTATTTAAATTCTACCCTTTATAAAGGTACCTAAAGCACAGAATCTGGAATATAAGTGAATATAAAAATAATACATAGTTCCTACTTACAGAGACTTTCTATCATATTTAACTAAATTGGGACACAGGACAGGAATTGAAGAGATTTGTGAACAGTAGAGCAGATGAAGAAGTATTCAAATAGAGAAGGCAAAAGAAGCGGAAATTCAACTGATAGTAAGTTTGGGAAAGTGACAGTAACATCACTGACAGCTGTGTTTTTACCATTCACAAAGTCCACGTGATTCGGGCTGTAAGAGAAACACGGGGTAAAAGCAGCTCTGCCTCTTGCTACACTACTGGTGTAGCTGCTGCTGCTGGGACAGCACCTGGCCCGGGGACGCTCCGTCTCCCATGGAACTGTGACAGAACAGACCCCTCATCTCTCCACAGAATGGGGATCCTTCAGCCCTTTCCATCTTGACAGCTCAGACCAAGGTGCGGAAGCCTGGTGGATTGTCACCATTCTCTTATCCCCTGGGAACAAACCCAATTCTGTCTCCAAACTTGGTAGAAGTTTTGCCGCATACTCAAATTACACATATTATATCCTCTCTGCTCCTTTCCATTTTACAAATTGTTTTACGTCTCAAGAGTAATAAGTGGACAGCATATGCCCTTGATATGATGAGAATGGCACTTCATCTTTGGGGTCTTCCTCTCCCAAACCTGTAACATCAGTAAAATAGTGAGAAACACCAGTCAAATCCCAAATGAGTGGCATTCTACTAAAAAAAGTGCACTCCTCAAAACTGTCAAGATCCTCAAAGACAAGTCAAGTCTGAGAAACTGTCACACCCAAGAAGAGCCTGAGGAGATGTGAGATGTGACGATTAAAAATAATATAGATCCTACATGGGATCTTGGAACAGAAAAAGGACAGTAGCTAAAAAATGACTAACATGTGAATAAAGTATGGATTTTAATAATAATCAACAATGGTTCAATATTTCCCCTATTATTAATGTAAAGCATTAATAATAGGGGAAACTGAGTGTGGTGTATATAGGAACTCTCTGTACTATCTTCATAATCTTTCTGTAACTCTAAAATGTCTAGAATGTCCAGAAACTATTCTGAAAATTTTATTTAAAAATCTGTCTATGCCAGGAGCCTGGCTGGCTCAGTCACAAGAGCATGAGACTTGATCTTGGGGTCATGTTGAGTGTAGAGATTACTTAAAATAAATAAATAATCTTAAGGGGCACCTGAGTGGCTAAGTGGGTTAAGCATCTGCCTTTGGCTCGGGTCATGATCCCAGGGTCCCAGGATTGAGTCATGCATCAGGTCCCTACCCAGCAGGGAGTCTGCTTCTCCCTCTGCCCCCTGCTTGTGCTCTCTCTATCTCTCTCAAATAAGTAAAATCTTTAAAAAAATAAAACTAAACTTCAAAAAATTTGTCTATGCATAAGGAATAACACGGAGGACATTAGGAGAAGGAAAGGATAAGTGAACTGGGGGAAATCAGAGTGGAGATGAACCATGAGAGACTGTGGACTCTGAGAAACAAACTGAGGGTTTGGGAGGGGAGGGGAGTGGGGGATAGGTGAGCCTGGTGGTGGGTATTAAGGAGGGCACATATTACATAGAGCACTGGGTGTGGTGCATAAACAATGAATCTTAGAACAATGAAAAAAATTAAATTAAATTTAAAAAATATTTGTCTATGGGGCACCTGGGTGGCTCAGTCGCTAGCATCGGCCTTTGGCTCAGGTCATGATCCCAGGGTCCTGGGATTCAGCCCCACATCAGGCTCCTTGCTCTACAGGGAGCCTGCTTCTCCCCTGCCTGCAGCTCCTCCTGTTTGTGCTTGCTGTCTCCCTCCCTCTCTCTCTGTGTCAAATAAATAAATAAAATCTTAAAAAAAAATTGTCTATGCAACACAAAGAAATGGAAAGATATTCCCTGCCCACGGATTAGAATAACAAATATTGTTAAAATGTCTAGACTACAGGGGCGCCTGGGTAGCTCAGTCGGTTAAGCATCTGCCTCTGGCTCAGGTCATGATAGCAGAGGCCTGGAACTGAGCCCCACATTGGGCTCCCCGCTTGGAGGGCAGCCTGCTTCTCCCTCTGCCTGTGCCATTACCTACCCGCCCTGCCACCCCCACCCCCAAGCTTGTGCTCTCTGGCTCTTTCTGTCAAATAAATAAAATCTTAAAAAAAAAAAAAAAGTCTATATTGCCCAAAGCAATCTACACATTTTTTTTTTAAGTATCTATTTATTTGACAGAGAGAGCTCACAAGTAGGCAGAGAGGCAGGCGGGGGGTGGGGTGGGGGGAAGCAGGCTCCCCGCTGAGCAGAGAGCCCTATGTGGGCCTTGATCCCAGGACCCTGGGATCATGACCTGAGCCGAAGACAGAGGTGTAACCCACTGAGCCACCTGGGCAGCCCCAATCTACACATTTAATGTAATCCCTATCAAAAAACCAACAGCATTTCCACAGAAATAGAACAAACTATTCTTAAGTTTGTATGGGACCACAAAAGACCCCCAACACTAAAAGCAATCTTGAAAAGCAAAGCAAAGCTGGAGGCGTCACAATTCCAGGCTTCAAGTTATATCACAGAGCTGTAGTCATCAAGAAAATCGACACACAGTCAATGAAACAGAACAGAAAACCCAGAAATGGACCCATACCTATACGGACAACTAATCTTTGACACAGCAAGAAAGAATATCCAGTGCGAAAAAGATAATCTCTTCAACAAATGATGTTGGGAAAATTGGAGAGCCACATGCAAAAGAATGAAACTGGACCACTTCCTTACACTGCACACAAAAATAAATTCAAAATGGACGAAAGCCCTAAATGTGAGATAGGAAACCGGTCAAAAGCCTAGAGGAGAACACAGGCAGTATGTCAATGTCGACTTCTTTGACATTGGCAGTAACTACTTCTTACTAGATATGTTTCCTGAGGCAAGGGAAACAAAAGCAAAAATAAACTATTGGGAATACATCAAAGCAAAAAGCTTCTGCACAGCAAAGGAAGCAATCTACAAAGCTAAAAGGCAAGCCATGGAATGGGAGAATATATTTGCAAATGCCATATTAGATAAACGGCTAGTAACCACAATCTCTAGAGAACTTACACAACAGCAACAAAATAATCCAATTAAAAAAATGGACAGAAGACATGAACAGACATTTGTCCAAAGATATACATGTGGCCTTGGGGTGCTTGGGTGGCTCAGTGGGTTAAGCATCTGCCTTTGACTCAGGTCATGATCTCAGGGTCCTGGGGTTAAGCCCTGCATCAGGCCCCCTGCTCAGTGGGAAGTCTCCTTCTCCTTCTCCCTTTGCCTCCCCCTCCCCCCCAGTTCCTGCTCTCTCCCTTGAATACATGAAATCTTAAAAAAAAAATTAGAACTGGAAAAAAAAAAGATACATATGTGGCCAACAGACACATGAAAAGATGCTCAAGGGCTCTGGGGTGGTGCAGTCAGTTAAGGGTCTGACTCTTGGTTTTGGTTCAGGTCCTGATCTCAGTGTCATAATATTGAGCCCTGGATTGGGCTCCTGGCTCAGTGTAGATTTTGCTTGAGATTCTCTCTCCCGCTGCCCCTCCTCCTTGTACTCTCGTTCTAAAATAAACAAATAAATCTTAAAAAAGAAAAAAAAAGATGCTCAACATCACTCATCATCAGGGAAATGCAAATCAAAACCACAATGAGATACCACCTCACACCAGTCAGAACAGCTAAAATTAACAAGTCAGGAAATAACAAAGGTTAATGAGGATACAGAGAAAGGGGAACCCTCCTACACTGCTGGTGGTGCAGCCACTCTGGAAAACAGTATGGAGGTTCCTCACCAAGTTGAAAATAGAGCTCCCCTACAACCCAGAAATCGCACTGCTAGGTATTTACCTGGAGAATACAAAAACACTGAATCAAAGAGATACATGCACCCCGATGTTTACAGCAGCATCATCTCCAACAGCCAGAGTATGGAGCCCAAATGGCCACTGACTGATGAATGGGTAAAGAAGAAATGGTGTGTATATATACACAATGGAATATTACTCAGCCAGAAGATGAACAAAATCTCGCCAATTGCAGGGGCGCCTGGGTGGCTCAGTGGGTTAAAGCCTCTGCCTTCAGCTCAGGTCATGATCCCAGAGTCCTGGGACCGAGCCCCGAGTCGGGCTCTCTGCTCCGCAGGGAGACTGCTTCCTCCCCTCTCTCTCTCAGCCTGCCTCTCTGCCTACTTGTGATCTATCTCTCTCTCTCTCTCTCAAATAAATAAAATCTTTTAAAAAAAATCGCCAATTGCAACCTCATGGATGGAACTAGAGAAGTGGAGAGAAAGACAAATACCGTATGATTTCACTCATATGTGGAAGTTAAGAAATATAAAACAAAGGGAAGATAAGAGAAAGAGACAAATTGAGAAACAGACTCTTTATTACAGAGAACACAATGATGGTTACCAGAGGAGGGGGTGGGGAGATGGGTTAACAGGTGATGGGGATTAAAGAGTGCATTTGTCATGATGAGCACCTGAAGATGTACAGAATCGTGGACTCAATCTTATACACCTGAAACTATTATAATACTGTATGTTAATTAGCTGGAATTAAAAAAAATAAAAATTTTAAAAATGAGTGTGTTTTTGAATAGGCTAATATACCCGTTGGAAAGTCAAAATGCTCTAAAAAGACAATTAGAAAGTCTTGTTTCCACCACGATCCTCCTCAGTTTACCACCCAAGCAATAAGCATTTTTATTAGTTTGTTGTGACTTTGAATGTTTCTTTATATAAACGTGTATTTTTTTAAAGATTTTATTTATTTATTTGACAGAGAGAGACACAGCGAGAGAGGGAACACAAGCAGGGGAAGTGGGAGAGGGAGAAGCAGGCTCCCCACTGAGCAGGGAGCCCATTTTGGGGCTCGATCCCCGGACCCTGGGATCATGACTTGAGCTGAAGGCAGACGCTCAACAACTGAGCCATCCAGGTGCCCCCAAATGTGTATTTTTTTTTTAAGATTTTATTTATTTATTTGAGAGAGAGACACAGTGAGAGAGAGCATGAGCGAGGAGAAGGTCAGAGGGAGAAGCAGACTCCCCATGGAACTGGGAGCCCGATGCGGGACTCGATCCCGGGACTCCGGGATCATGACCTGAGCCGAAAGCAGTTGTCCAACCAACTGAGCCACCCAGGCGTCCCCCAAATGTGTATTTTTTAAAGCATCTGGCTGCCTTGCTCCTGTTGTGCGGTGGGGTATGGAGGTTTCCACACAAGTCTGACACAGGTTTGTTGTCACGTGGACACTACCCTTTGTGGCTTAGGAGCTAAACCATCTCTCACTGACACTGTTGTATCATGTTCCTCTAAGTAACAGCTCCCTGGTACACACCTCTTATCTCCTTTAATCCTGCAAAGATGATGTTACAGTCCTTCTCTCATATATAAGAAAACTTAGAAGCAGACAGATTTTTCGAGGTTGGACAACTAATCAAACAGCAGAGATGAAATTTGAACCTATTATCTATTGCAGTCCCAAATCCTTCCACTCAGCACTCAGAAACTACTTCTTAATTTATAAACACTATTCCGATAAAAATACCAACTTTTTTAGAAGTAGATTTTAACGTTCACATAGATAAGTAAACAAGCAAGACTCTCTGGAAAAACTGTGAAAAAGGAGGGCAATGGGGGCACCTGGGTGGCTAAGTGGGTTAAAGCCTCTGCCTTCGCCTCATGTCATGATCCCAGAGTCCTGGGATTGAGCCCCACATCAGGATCTTTGCTCTGTGGGGAGCCTGCTTCCTCCTCTCTCTCTGCCTGCCTCTCTGCCGACTTGTGATCTCTGTCAAGTAAATAAATAAAATCTTAAAAACAAAAAAAAAAGGGCAATGAAGGAACACTTGTTCTAAATTATCTTAGATTATAAAGCCTCAGTGGGAGAGTGTCATACTGGCAAGTGAGACAAATGGCACAGCATAGAAAGTCCAGAAATAGATGGAATCAGAGGCAGAAATTCAGCACTGAACAAAGGTACTAAATCAGTAAGAAAAACATGAGTAGAGTCCTCAATAAATGTATGGCAAGAACAATGTAATCAACTGGAAAAATGTTAAACTGGATTCCTTCCTTGGTCTATACACAGGTAAATAATCCAAATAAATTGAAGTTGTGTTACAAATGTAAACTATAAAAAGTACCATAGGAAAATGGGGCATCTGGTATATATCTCTTCCATACAGAGAACCAAAATTCCTGCAAGGAAAAAGAAACAAAACCACTTTAAGCAGACTCAAAGAAAAATAAGTAAAAAAATGGGAAACATACACAAATTATGGCTCAGACAACAGGCAGCAAACATGGAATTCTTGAACAATAACATACTGTGGAAATGAAAGCTGTGAGCTGGGTGCCCTACTCCTCCCTCCACCCTCACTTTGAATCAGATTCTGCTGAGAATTCATAACAACACACTTATCCTGATCTTGTTAAATAAGTTAAAAAAAAAATCTCCCCAGGTCTCTCACTTCCAGAGCCTTCAGAAGACCACAGAATGTCAAAGTTTTAACACTTACAACCCTCCTGTGGGGTAAAGGGTTCCTATGGTTGATATTTCAATGGTGTATTCTTGGGTAGGAGCTTGAGAGACAGTGATTCTTCCTTTGCTCCTAGAGCTGGTATTTCTTGCAACATTACTTCTTAAATGTGTGCAAGACCTGGGACCTGGAAAAAAATTAAACACATGAAATTTGAATGAATCATTGTATAAACAAATGAATCAAGAGAGCAGGCTCATCCCAGGGAGTTATGGAGAAAAATAATGACAACCAATATCTAGATACTACTTCTGTCCCTATAATCTTGATAACAATTCTAGGCAGGTGCTTTTATCATCCTCATTTACATTTGAGCAAATGGAGGCACAGAGAGATTAAGTGATTTGGCCACAATCACGGGTTTAGACCTACATGCTCAAAAATAGAAGAAAAATAAAAAAGACATGCCTCAGAGACTAAGAGTTTTATGAGAACTTAATGAATACCTCTCCCTTCCCCTGTTGCTGTCTGGGTTCATCCAACACAGCCACTTTCTCAATCACCCTTTGCCCTTCTGCTGGTTCCTCTCCCAGACGGGCCTGGCACGCCTCGGTCCTGACGACGGTCAGAAACTGGCTTCAGCCACTGTCAACCGAGCTGCTGGAACCAGCTCAGAGACAAGAGTTTTCTGGTAACAGAATTCTTGAAACCAGCAAAAACAACTCTACTTCTGCCACATAGTTTTGGAGTCTGCAATTTGGTAATATTCCTCTTTTTTTTTTAAAGATTTTATTTATTTATTTGACAGAACAGGAGTGCACAAGTGGGGCGGGGCACGGGAGCAGCAGAGGGAGAGGGAGAAGCAGGCTCCCCACTGGGCAGGGAGCTCCTTGTGGGCTCGATCCCAGGACGCTGGGATCATGACCTGGGCCAAAGGCAGAGGCTTAACCATCTGAGCCACTCAGGTGCCCCTGGTAAGATTCCGCTTAAGGGCCTCTTTTTTCGTTACTCTTCTTCTGTAAAAGAAACACTATTTTACTCACAGAAAAAGCAAAGACAGCCATAGCTGCTACACTAACTACAGAGAGGATGGGAGAAAAGAACGCAAACAGGAGGCTAATTTGCTAAGAAAGGCTGTCACATCGCCTGCTGGGGTAGCCCACATGGCCTGTGCCACGGACTCTCCCCCGCCGTCATCGCAGAGCACTCCCGGGCCGGGAGAGAACAACAGCACGGTGGCTGCGAGGCGGTTCTGCGCGGGAGTGGATGGAAAAGTGGCTGCTTTCAGGGACGGGAGATTATTTCCCGCCAAGCCAAAGTAGAGGTGTGCTCTGCTTTCAAGAGAAACGTCCTGGCAGAAGAAGTGGCAAGCGAAGCCGCTCTTAAATACTCCTTTCGAGTCGTCCGCCGTGTCCCCCTTTCCTTTGGAAAGGCGAGCTGAGGGTCTACGAAGAAGGCACGGTGTTGGGACTCAATAAACCTCGGGAGGTCATAGGAAATTCCAGGCTTACCCCAAGAGGGAGCAGCCCGAAACGCGAGAAAATCCCTCTGGCCAGGCCGCACCTGGGTGTCGCCTTGCGACCGGAGGGACCGACGTCCTGGCCCCCGCGGACTCCGCCCGGGAGAGGTAGGCTACACCTGCAGGTGCCGCCGAGCAACGTCCGCCATTTCGCCGCACGCGGACCGGAAGTCCCAGCACTTCCGGGGCGGCCCGCCGAAAACTCCGGCGGGCCCTCTAGCGACCCGGAGCGCCTGTGCCGCACTTCTAGCGTAGGTGCTTTCTGCTTCTGATTTTGAAAGTATAGCACGGCGACTCTTGAATTTTGGAACATCTCCAGGTGGGCCCTACAGGATCCCTAAAACCGACACGCGGGACTCTAGGAGCTCGGAAAACCAGAGCTGCAGATTCTCTGTGGTTTTAAATTAGGGACCAGGTCCAGCAGAGCAGGGCTTTTAAAACTTGACTGTGATAATACAGCAAACGCCCTCAAACTATTTCCGTAAGAATTTAACTCAAGACACCAGTCAGTATACTTGTATGGACATACAAGCTGATAAAAGGAGATCCTAAAATGAAACATTACAGTTGTAGGTACTAAGTATGAGTCCATTCCATGGCAGAGTACAAATTAAGAACATACTGCAAGGGTCAGACTTGAGGGTATAACCAGCTGGAAAGGAAATGGGCAAAGTAGCAGGTCTCTTTCTACCTGTACCACCAACTTTAACAGTTGACCCAATGCAAGTCACATGGCCCCTCTGGACCACCACTTACAGAATCGGTTAGAAAATGATCTCAAACATCACTTCCCAGACTAGCATTCTATGGACTATGAATAATTAAACACCAGAGAAATGCAGTCATTTTTTCGGTGTGTTTACACACTGAAACCAATTGTCTAACTTAAGCTGATTCTTTTCAAATCTGTTTAGGTGCCAAAGGGCTGCAAAAGATTTATGTTCTTAAAAAAACCTTTTTAGGGGTGTCTGGGTGGCTGAGTGGGTTAAAGCCTCTGCCTTCAGCTCAGGTCATGAACCCAGGGTCCTGGGATCGAGCCCCACATCGGGCTCTCTTCTAGGCAGGGAGCCTGCTTCCCCCTCTCTCCCTGCCTACTTGTGATCTCTGTCAAAAAATCAATTAGAAAAAACCCCACCTTTTTAATTATAGGAAATCACATTTTCTCCTTTGTATCTGCCTTCCTATGTGTCTGTTAAAAACTTTATACAAGTGGGTATGTGTTTTACTTGGCAAACTGTTTAACATTCTGGCTTGCAGCTTCCTAGGAGTAGTTAATCCTGTTTAGAGGGATTGCCAGAGGGACCGTGTGAAGGTTATGTGTTGTCCCCAAAGCTAAATCGGTTATAAGTTAGAGGCCCCCTGCTGAAGTTTTATCTTTGATTCTACATAATGAACCAAGATAAGGAAGGCTAGCACTAGATTTGTAGTCCTAGAACACCTATTTGGTAGAATGATGGATGCAGATCTGATGCTGAAAGCAACCTTGGAACATCATCCTCAACCATCTTATGATTTACCATCACCCCAACATGTATAATGCTGTGAACTCCCATCATTTAAAGCTTTTTCTTTTCTAATCTTACATACTATAAAATATCTACACAAGATTCTTTTAAAGCTTGCCATAGTTAAATTTTTCTAACTGCAGTGCTGGTATTCATCTCTCTTCTTTCTCCTATATATCTTAAATATATCTAGACCAGGGCTTCTCATGGCACTATTAAACATACAGAGCTAGATCACTTCTTTTGTTGTGGGGGCTGTTTGGGCATGCAGGATGTTAAGCAGCATCCCTAGCCTCTATCTGCTGGACGCCAGTAGCATCACAACTGTCCACTGATGGTACAACCAAAAATACCTCCAAACATTGCCAATTTCCTCCAGTTGAGAACCACTGGATATAACCTCAGATATAAAAGCCTATTCTCAAGCACTTTTGCAATGATAGCTTTAACACAGAAATCTCTAGTTTCTTATTATTTTCTCCCTCAATGAACAAATAGGTTTGGCTAAACAAATGGAGAGCTTCATATTTCAGTTTTTGTATGTATTCTCCTAAAGTTGAGATTTTTTTTAAAGGTTTTATTTATTGGAGGGAGAAAGCTGGGAGGGGGGTGCAAAAAGGAGAGGGAAAGGGAGACGCAGACTCCCCACTGAGCGAAGAGCACTGATGATGCTGCAATGGATGTGGAGCTTGATCCCATGGACGTGGAGATCGTGATCTGGGCCAAAGTCAGATATTTAACCAACTGAGCCACCCAGGTGCCCCTGAAGTTGGATTTTTTAGTCTTAGTCTGAGGAATAGGCAGTTATAGATGTACATACAAAGTGGTAAGAGAGACATATAACCTTGAAAACAGCTTAAAAATTTTGTAGAGAACTCCATAAATAATCCACACAATGATTTGACAAGCATTTATTAAACACCTACTGTGTGCTCAGCACTGTACTAGGCACTGGGGGGTGCAGAGATACAAATGTAAAAGTCATCATTCCTGCCCTCAAGGAGCTTACAATTTAATTTTGGAAATAAATACAAATGTGAACTACAATACAGAGTGCTAGAAAATAATTACAAAGCAACATATTAGTAGTGCATGGACGACAGTACAAACTCAAAGGATAAGTGCTAAGGCAGCACAGAACAAGGGAGGTCTCAGTTTGAGAAGTCAGGGAGCGCTCACTCAGAAGATACAAAGAAGCTAGGCTTGAAGGGAGTGATGAACAAGAGCTGGGGCCAAAAACAGTCTCAACAAAAGATACTGCATGAGAAAGGCACAGAGGCAAGGGCTTGTAAGACAACAGTGTGAACATGATGAGTTGAGCTGAATATGCCAGAAAATGAGGCAGAGGCAGATTAAGCATGAAGGGCAAAATAATGGTAGAACTTGGAACACTAGTGCTCTGATAAGAATTATCTGCCAAGTGTTCTGGACTAAAAATGGATTCTAAGGAGAATCACCTTAGAAGCATGGGGAGGGAGATCTTGAAAGCAATGAAATCTTGAAATTTCTTGAAATTACTGTCATTTCTCGAAATCTTGGAAGAATGAAATTACAATCACCTGGGCATCAGAATATATGGATCTGCAGAAGGCTACAAGGGGATGGGAGAAATGTGAAAGATCCAGCCTCACGGAGAAAACTAAGAACTGGAATGTAGAGTGGAGGGCAGAAAAAGACAAAGACAACACTAAGATGGCAGTAAGAAATAGGAAAGACAGGGTACCTAGCTGGCTCAGTCAGTAGAGCACAGGACTCATGATATCGCAGTCATGAGTTTGAGCCCCACCCTGGGTATGGAGGCCACTTAAAAAGAACAAACATACATACATGAAGGGCAGTAAGTCTATTCAGGATAAAGAAACTAAGCAATAATGCCTATTTAAAAGGAAAATGGGAGCTGGGGGATAAGCATGATGAGGTCTGTTTTCATTTTTTTTTTTTTTTTAAAGATTTTATTTATTTATTTGACAGACAGAGATCACAAGCAGGCACAGAGGCAGGCAGAGAGAGAGAGGAGGAAGCAGGCTGCCTGCTGAGCAGAGAGCCCGATGCGGGGCTCGATCCCAGGACCCTGGGATCATGACCTGAGCCGAAGGCAGAGGCTTAACCCACTGAGCCGATGAGGTCTGTTTTCAAATACCAAGTTCTGTAGGTATCTGACCCACAGGGTGGGAAATATTAAGTTACTGAAATGAAATACAGAAGATTAAGTGTAAACAATCAAAATAGGTAAGTACAAGTGAATCAGAAAAAATACTGGATAAAATCAAGACATGAGGGTTATTTCCTGTGGAGAGGAGAAACAAGACCAATAAAGAAAAGCTAGAAATTGGGGAAAATGATCAAGAAGGACCCCCCAAGCCAAAGAAGAGAATTCCTGGGTTGCAGGGTCAACTTAGGAGTGTGAAATATATAGATCGAGAAGGTCAAGAACTAAGAAAAGGCATTGAGATTTATCCACAGGACACTTAAGTGGAATATTGAGTACAAATGCCAGTAAGAAGTTTCAAGAGTATAGTAATGAGAAAATGGGGTTGAGCGATGGATGGTACATTTGAAAAACTGTGAGTGGTTGAAGAAAAAGAGAATGGCAGTTGGACATGGGCAGTGAAGTGGAAGGTTCTCTACACTTCATGCTGGAGGTAAATTTTACTGTCATCCCAAATGACCATATGCCTGGCCTGGCATGGCACATGGATATTTAATTTCCCACCACAGTTCTAGTTCCCTGGGGCAGTTTAGGGAGAAATATACTTGAATCTGTACATTACTGCTTAATCCTCTGAGTTACTTTTTTTTTTTTTTAGGTACTCTTTTAAACATGTTTTATGTGTACCATTTAACTTTCTAGTACTACAAACATCAAAAGTATCAATCAAAATAACATTTTTAAACCAATTTTCCAGTAATTGCAATGGATCTGTACTATACTATACTCTACGTTCCCTTCCCCAGTAGCTCTTATGGCCAGGGATACCGAATTTTCAGATGGCTGGCCAGGGTCAGGGTGTTCATTAGAGACATGGTAGCACAGTGGTCAACAGCACAGGCTCGAGAATCTGACACTGTAGGGCAGAGTCCCTACTCTGTCACTTCCCAGCTCTATAACCTTGGTCTACTCACTTACCCTTCTAAGCCTATTTCCTCATCTGTAAAATGTAGGATATACTATCTATCAGAACCATGAGAAATGCTTAGCAAATGGCTTGGCACACAGTAAGTGCTTATTAAACGTCAGCTATTACTATTTAGAGGCTCAGGACCAAGAGTAAAGCTAACTACTCTGTATGGGAATCAGCCACCACATTCTAGTGCTGCCATCTTGCTCAATGGCAGAAATCTTTGAAACCTAAGACATGTCTTCTAGGACTAAGTTGAATGGCTGCAGAGTTACAGAAGAACCACTTTATCATGCTGGGCCCTAAAATGAGATCATGATTGGAGAAGAAAGTATTGGTGAACAGTTCATCTCAGATGAAGAGCATAAAAATAGAATCTGCAGGATATAAAGGAACTTAGCACACATCACTCAGGAGCTCAAGATAAGATCATAAAGATGGATCGACAACATTCTAGTACAAAGAGTGAGAAGTGGAGACCAAGAATGGACTTCTACATGTGCCCCCAAAGAAACAACAGCCTTTTCTACCTTCTTTTTTTTTTTTTTTTTTTAAAGATTTTATTTATTTATTTGACAGAGAGAGATCACAAGCAGGCAGAGAGGCAGGCAGAGAGAGAGGAGGAAGCAGGCTCCCTGCTGAGCAGAGAGCCCGATGCGGGGCTCGATCCCAGGACCCTGAGATCATGACCTGAGCCGAAGGCAGCGGCTTAACCCACTGAGCCACCTAGGCGCCCCCCTTTTCTACCTTCTTACACTATGCGGCCATTTCTGTATATGGGCTAAACCAACCTTGATAGTTCCTTCAAGTCACAGTCTTTCCTTTTTTTTTTTTTTAAAGTATTTATTTGACAGAGAGCGAGCGAGCGAGAGAGAGAGAGAGAGAGATCACAAGTAGGCAGAGAGGCAGGCAGAGAGAGAGGGGGAAGCAGGCTCCCCGCTGAGCAGAGAGCCCGACGTGGGGCTCGATCCCAGGACCCTGAGATCATGACCTGAACCTAAGGCAGAGGCTTAACCCACTGAGCCACCCAGGTGCCCGTCACAGTCTTTCCTTATTCATCCCAGCATCACACTAATCTTTCTAGGCATATTTTCTTTTCTCTGAATTCCTGCCAGGTGCTTAGTAATTATAGATTTAAGTAGCATGACTACACATTACTGTGAGTAGAGAGATGTTAGCTGGTACGCTTACAGGCATTTTAGTATGTTGTTCTGACAGCTTTTACCAGAATAGAAGACAAGTGCTCCTCGGAACTACGTGGGAGGACTGTGTGGATGTGTGCACGTATTATCCCTCTGATGGTGTACCCATCCCAAACAGTATCTGCACAGAGGCAGCACTGGCAGAACTGGCATCCTACAGAGGGTAAAGGCACAATTGAAGCAGACAGCAAGGATCTAGAAACCACCAGATTTGTTTCTGGTTTCTTGAATTTTCAAGTACAAGGGAATGAGTAATGGAATTCCCTTCAAGTGCAAGGGAACCTATAGGCCAAAAGAAAAAAAAAGGAGAATAAGAAAACAAAGGATAATGGAAAGCACTGTTCTGAAAAAGTTAACCAAGGAAGCCACAATGACAAATGACAGATGGGTATCACTCACTCAGTGAAACAGGGGTGATGTTGTTAGTGATCAGGGTGGGCCACAGTGGGTCAGAGAAGGGATTTTATAGAGAAGGAAGTCATGACCCAAAAGGCAGACCTTTATGATGAAAGATTTTATGACCTTTTGAAAAACATCAATATATGTTAGTAAGTGTTGCTTCTGTTTAGAACAGTCAGTGTGAAGTTGTGTAACTTCTCCTGGCGTGCGTCCTAGTCTCCTGAATAGGACTAGTGGAATCAATTCCAATTCTGAAAGCTGACTTTGGAAAAAAGCCAAAAGTAACTCCAGTCCAAATGTGATGAACAAGTGGGTAATGGTCAAAAATGAGACGTTACTCAGGGGTCCAAGTCTTCCAAATATTTGGAGGAGCGGTAGCGCTACCGGGCTAACCAGAAGTGCCGAATTTAAAGGACAAACCATGTTTGGATGCATAGAGTCTGGTGTGTTATTTAACCCAACCTTGTCACTTTACAGAATATCCTTTGGTACACTGAAAGCCTCCAAGAAAGATAGTGCCTGGTGATAATGAGTTAAGATACTCTGTCTGCTGGATTACACACGGAGTTCACCAGAATCTAGAAGATGAGGAGCTGTGAGGGGAAGTATTCAACAGATCGCCATGGGGACACACAGAGCTAATGGCAAGAAACAGATGGAGAATGAAGGGTGAGGGGCTAAGGCCATCTGACGAGGTGGGAGCAGGGTGACGACAGGAGTGACAGACTGTCCTGTCAGGGGTTTGTGCAGACTGGTAAGAACCTGAGAGGGCAGTACTGTAATGGGCCAGGCGAGCTGTGTGTACATTCTTTGTAAGGATTTTTAGGTCTTCTTCAAGCACCTCTGTCTCCCCTTTCTCCCATGTGATGCAGTGACTAGGATAGTGTCACCACCTCTGTGTACCACAGTGTACCGTGGGAAGGTGGAAAGGAGAGCCACAAGTCACCAAAAGGTACAACCACCCGAGCTGAAGAGCAGCCAGGCTGAGTCTCCACTCACCTCTTTCTCTGCTTCATTCCCACAACCATCACCTCCTTTGCGGACACACGCACGGGGGCTGGGGGTGGTGAAGGATACGTATGGACGCTCAATGACTCACTGGAGTCAGGGAAGGTGAGATATGAAGAAAAAATGCTGCAGTGCTGTTAGAAATATAGCATTCTGAGTTTGCGTGGGAATATGGTTTTCCACTGACTATCAGAACATCAGAATAAAACAAAATGCACACTTAAGCATAAATACATTAAGTGTCTGTAAAAATTTCCCTAGAACTAGGTTCTCAGGAAGCTAAGTACAAAATAAATTTCACACAGAGGCTGCTTCAAACTCTAAAGTGGCTTCTCAGATCAGATGTGCAGCACAAGTGCACCTCAGGGAGGTAAATGTGGGAAGGGAATCACAGGAGACGGAAGGAAGCAGAGGAACCAGGAGTAGCCTCTCTCAAAACCTACAACTACTCCTCAAAAGAAAAAATTAAGTGCCTCCATGACAAGCAACTTGCTCTAATGCTATTTTGTTTCTAAAGGATACATCAGGCCATCAGGAGCTCCACTTCCTCAGACACCTCCCCGGACAGTCAAGCTAACCCACCTCATCAAGGCACTGGCCCAGACTACTGAAGAGCTACTCTAATCCACCACCACGATCTGTTCTGACCCTGGTGAGGTTGCAGTGATGACACACTTTCTTTTTACTACACTGAAAGAACCCTCACCAGCATGTGGTTTCTCTAATATGGAATAATGCCCAAACTACGATTGTGCTTTGTTCCTAAACTCCTATGGATTCAGATTTTTCTCCACTGTGGATTCTCTGATGCCGAATGAGACTTGACCTCTGAATAAAGGCTTTCCCACACTCATTACATTGATAGGGCTTCTCCCCTGTGTGAATTCTCAGATGCTGTATGAGGCCCGTGTTCCCATTGAAAGCTTTCCCACATTCTTTACATTTATAGGGTCTTTCTCCAGTGTGGATTCTCTGATGTTCAATAAGGCCTGACTTCTGACTGAAGGCCCTCCCACACTCATTGCATTTGTAGGGTTTTTCCCCAGTGTGGCTTCTCTGATGGCCAATAAGATGTGAGCTCCGCCTGAAGGTTTTCCCACACTCATCACACTCATAGGGCTTCTCCCCAGTGTGGATTCTCTGATGTCCAATGAGGTGAGAGCTATGACTGAAAGCTTTCCCACACTCATTACATTCATAGGGTCTCTCCCCACTGTGGATTCTCTGGTGCAGAATAAGGCCCGCACTCTGACTGAAAGCCTTCCCACACTGATTGCACTGATACGGCTTCTCCCCAGTATGGATTCTCTGGTGCAGGATCAGGCCTGTGTTTTGACTGAAGGCTTTACCACACTCCTTACAGTGATAGCGCTTTACTTTGTTGTGGATATCCTGATGGGAAAGAAGGGCTGACCTGTAACTGAAGGCTTTACCGCACACATTACACTGATAGGGTTTCTCCCCAGTGTGGATTCTCCAGTGGCGAACAAGGCCTGAGCTCTGAGCAAAGCTCTTCCCACATTCATCACATTTATGTCGTCTCTCCTGGGTGGGATTTCCCCGCTGCCTCTCTAATCTGCCCAGAAGATCTCTGGCTTCTCCATGCTCAAGACCCCCGATAACATCCCCGTTGCATTTGGCAGCTGTCTCTCCATGTGGTTGGATTCCAGTAGATATTACCTGTTTCGAAGATAATTCCCTGTTCTCATTCCTGGTCTCACCACCTGAAATTAAAATGTGGGAAACATCAAGCCAATGTCACTTTCTATTCTCTATGTTAAAAAGGAATTGAACATCAGGGAAATATACATGGAAAACTGGCAGGACACACACAGCTGTTACCTGCCTCCAAATGCTGTCACAACACGGAAGGAGAAGAAAGCAGGGTCCACCACAAGTACCACAGGCCAAATGGGGAAGAAGTGCCAGGAATGAAGAGGGGTTTGGCGGGGGTGGGAGGGGGGGCAGAAATGGAAAAAAGCCACAGTCGCTGAAAGGGCGGAGCACAACGAGTGTAACAGGGTGAAATCCAGGTAAAGATTCCATGGGACTGGGAGCAGAAAAAATGAGTCCCACTGCACAGAACAGTAGCCAAGGTACGTCCTGGCTTGGAGAGCTGAAGTCCACTTTATAGCACTGTTTCTCTCTGTTAGTTCTGGAGTTTGAACTCAACAATGTCTTTCAGAAAGCTCACAGCTACCATCGCATAACAAAGAAACAAAACACCTTAACTGATAACAATAACCAGAGCTCTCCTTACCCAGGGAGAACATGTTTCGGTAATTCTCTGGCCTAGTATCTCTACTGGGATCCTTCTGGGATGGATCAAGAAGCCACTCCTCTCGAATCAGGGACACAGCCATGTCTTCGATCTTCTCTAAAGTCTGAAACAAAACAAAATCCCCATGTGGGACTGGCACTGTTCCATAGCTCCAGCCCAGAGTATCGGAGGTCCGCCAGGCTTGGAGAGGATCAAGAGGTGGGAACGTACTGTGTAAAGGGATTTTAAGAAGCTGGGAAGAGGAGAGAAATGCACCAGATTTGCTCGGGTTAGGGAAAATCAAGAAACATGCAAAAAGAATTTGGGGCAATTCCTGGTCACTATGGGTACAGAGTCCAGACAGAAGGTAGATGCCACCCACGCTGTCAAGCAGAGCTATAGGGTTTCAGGGAGAAGGGGTACAACTCACCTGGAACCCTGCTGTGAGAAGTGTTGCTGTCATCTCCTGGTCTCCAGGACTTCCCTTCTGGGAAGGGGTAGGACTCTGAGAAGTAGAGATGGCTAAGAGAGGAGAAAGGAGCGGAGTGAGACCAGTGCTGTCCCATAGCTGTGGCAGCCAGCGCTAACCCATTCCAAAGATGCTTGTATTTCAGGACATGTGCTTGTCACAGATTTTGCACATAAAATGCTGAAGGACCCCGGGCTGGCTCGGCAGGAGCATGCAGGTCTGCATCTCAGGGTCATAAGCTGAAATCCCACGCTAGGTACAGAGGTTCCTTAAATAAACTTAAAAAAAAAAAAATCTTTAAAAAATAAAAAGTATAAAATAGAACGCTATATCTTGGGCTCTGGGTCTATACCTATGGCTGCACACAAGACAGCACTTTGATGTCCTACTCAGCCTGAAGTTACATGTCAAAAATAGAGTACTGGTTTACTTTTTAAAATTTTTATTATTTTTAAAATTTATTTTATTTGTGAGAGAGAGAGAGCAAGAGCAGGGGGAAGAGGGAGAAGCAGACTCCCCGCTGAACAGAGAGCCAATCCCAGGACCCTGAGATCATGACCTGAGCTGAAGGCAGATGCTTAACTGGCTGAGCCGCCCAGGTGCCCCTGAGAAACTGGTTTCCTAACAGGAACTGCTTTACAGTTTCTTCTCTCTCACCAAAGCTATTTTCTATCCTTGTGCCTCTGTACGGTGTTTCTTTAGGTCCTGATCTCATTGGCAAATGAAATATGAGAACCAATTTATCTCTGTTAACTCTATTACCTTTCTGAAATGTCTACCATGACTGCCACTATCTGCTTCCTACAGATAGCAGACATTGCAATACCAAAATTAACAGACTACTGCGTCTTGGGCAATAGGCTTTAGAACTTTAGACAACAATCATATTACTAACTCAAATATTAAAAATCAGTTTACATGGAACAAACTACTATAAATCACATAAATGAAAAAAAAAGGAATGCGGAGCAAGTATGAGAGGAGACTAGAACATCTTGTTCTGCAAGAAGGTAAGAAGTTCTCAAAAAATGATGGGGAGATTTCAAAAGGCTGGAGGAGCCAGATTGAAGGGGCCTCCTCTGACCAAATCTGAGACAATTTAAGCATCAAAATAAAGATGGTGACAAAATAAAGATAGATATAGGTATTTTATTTCTGGAATAAAATAAGACCTTATGAGTCCATACTAACAAATTAACGAATAAAATAGGGAGGAGGGAACACTCTCTATTACAACACATAAATGTAGAAGGCATGACACAGAAAACCATCATTTTGTAAGTCTTAGTCATCACTGATTCATTCATGCAGCATCAATGAAAATTAAACTCGTGTTTTAGCAACAAAAGTTTGATGAGGACCAGATACTTAAACACACTCAAGAGTATCTCTCCACAAATTACTTACTAATTGCAAAGGGAAAAATAGTAACTTTACGGTGATTAACCTAGCAAGAATAACCGTCATCAAAGATGCCAGCACGAGTAACAGGACAAATGCCTGTGGTACAGCAGCAAAGGAAGCAACGGCCCTGCCGGGTGCTCCAGCCACACACATACAACTGGAGTTTACGCGTAAGGAAACGTCACACAAACCCAAACTGCAGCCACTCTATAAAATAACCGACCTGTATTCATCAAGAACATCAAAGTCATGAAAGGCAAAGAAAGGCTGAGGAACTATTCCAAATTAAAGGAGTCTATAGAGACACGGTAACTGCCTGCAAAGGGTAATCTTGGACTGGACTCCAGAAGACCATTACTGGGACAACTGGCAACAGAAATATGAGCTGTGGACCCGATTAGTACTGGATCAGCATGACATCTCCTAACTGTGATGCATTTATTGTGGCTATCCAAGACAATGTTTTAGTGTGAGGAGTTATATACTGAAACAGTTACAAAGAAAATGGCATGATTCCAGCAAAACCTCAAAAACGCCTATGTTGCTACTACACTGGGATAAAGAAGTGTGTGAAGATATAAAAATCCCCGAGTTCTTTAATTTGTTCACGAACTTACCAACGGGACCGATAGTCTGTCTTCGAAGCCTAGGTAAACATTCAAACCCAGATCTTAGGACTGGTCTGTAAACAGAAATTCCACTTCCTGGTTCTCTAGGAACTCAACAGGCACTTTCTTTTCTACTCCTCCCTCCTTGTCAATGAAATCTGGCCCCTCACCTCTCTCTTGTGGCCCTTGGGGCACTGGAGATTTGTGCTGGGTTGCCACAGATCGGAGCGGAGCATCTGGAAGCTCTGGTGCAGACTCTGAACGCACCACCTCCTCCCAGAGTCCATGTCCACGTGCACGGGCTGGGACCTGAGGACAATGGGACAGCTGCATTACAAGAAATTCCTTCATGAAAGGAAGCGAACATTACGAGGACCAAGAGCACAACTATAAGGCTATGTGCTTGTTAAAAGGAAGAAGAATTTCATCTACTTCCTAAGGGCAGTAAGAACACAAACATGTCAATTAGCACTGAAAGGCATCATTTCTGCTGATGCCCTTCCTGCCTTTTGCACTTGCAAGGCATGGGAAGAGAGATAAACGGAAACTTAAAGCAGGGCTATTAGATAGAAAAAGCTTTTGATAACACCAAGGAAACCTGAGGTCTGGTCTCAGATCTGCCTTTATGAGCGCCCAGAGAAATTCAAGTAACTGAAGCTCTCTGTATAGCAGTTTCCCACCTGGCAAACAGGAACAATCATAGTCGCAAGGATGTTATGAGGATAAAAAAGGTACACACAGCCTTCGCAAAAATAAAAAGAACTCTACAGATACAAGCCACGCTGCGCTAGAGCTGCGTCCATCCTCCTATAACACAAACAGGATGCCCGGCATTTATTCTCCCGCTGCGGAGCTCACGTCCCTCCAGGCCGCTTCCAGACCTCCCAGTCCCAGGGCGCACGCCTTCTTCTGCTTACCGGCCGCCCTAGTATGTCAATCTGCCTTTCCAAGTCCTCCAGCAGGGTCACCACCTCCTCTCCGTTCTCCAGCTGATGTTCCTTCACCAGCGTCTGCAGCTCCTCAGGCAGGATGGTCAGGAACTGCTCCAGCACCAGCAGCTCCAAGATCTGCTCCTTGGTGTTCAAATCCGGCCTTAGCCACTGATGGCAAAGTGCGCGGAGTTGGATCAGAGCTTCTCGGGGCCCTAACGTCTCCTGGTAGCATAACTTCCTGAAGCGCAGGCGGAACAGCTCTTGGCCGGGAGGGTTATTTTCATGCAGACTGGATTCCTGGTCCCAGCCATGATCTTCCTCTACCTTGACGATGACAAGGTCTTCCTCAGGAGCTTGGTCAGATGGGGAAGGGGCTAACGACTTTCTTGATTCTGCTGCCATTTAGGGCTGGAGCAGCTCCGGAGGTCCGTCCCCACTACCTTCTTTATCTTCTCAAGAACCTTCCAAGGAGCTCTTCAGTAAGTGCAATACTTGGGGTAGAGAAACTGCCAAACAATATTAAAGCAAGACAAATTTACTAAGACACCTTAACCAGCTCCTTACCACAGCATGTCCCTCATGGCTCAGTCATTTAAGTGATCCTCTCCACTGTTCCAGAATTAACTCCTTACCTCCTTAGCTTTCTGCCACAACGAACACCCATCTGGGCAATATTCCCTTCCTTCTGCTTCCTCTCTCTGGGGATGTGGTATACAGCAAACAAAGTCAGGAAACCATGCAGACTGGGTCTAACTGAAGATCTGCACTTAACCTCAGCTGGTCCTCAAGTGATGCTGATGAACTTTCAGCATTTGTTATACCAGCCATACCATTTCTACCCATTTCAGCTCTCAACTTAGCCCTCACACTCAACAGGAGATGAATCTCTGTATAATCTAGCTCAGGGTATTGTCTAGAACCGTCCTAACACCATAGGCTCTTCTCCACCTAAGTCATTATCCTACTGTGCTCTCCATCCTCCCTCCTGTCTCAAGGCTAACCACTTCCACTGTGGACCTTATCTCCCTCTACAACTCTCTTTGGAGCACTGGTCCTGCCTCTCAAAGGAACCTAAATGCCCTAACACACCTGTGACCCAAAAGTCTAGTGCCACACACTAATGACCTTTTATAAATAAAAGCACACAGTAGGTAGTCTTTTGAGTCTGACATCTTTCACTTAGCATAATACATATGAGGTCATCAATGCTATAGAATGTACCAGCAGTTTATTCCTTATATGGATGTATGTTTATCCATTCTGAATTGAGAGATAATCTCAAGGCATTTTCAATTTTTGATGATTACAAGCAAAGCCACTATGAGTATCTACTGAGGTTTTGTGTGAACATGTTTTCATTTCACCTGGGTAAATATCTAAAAGTAAAACTGCTGGGTCATATAGTAGGCTATGCATAACTTTATAAGAAACTGTAAAACTGTTTTCTAAAGTGGCTGTAACACTTTGCATTTCACCATCAGTATGTAAGAACTACTGTTGCTTCATATCCTGACAAGCAACTGATATTGTTTTATTTTTAATTTTAGATACCTGAGTGTGTAATGGTATCTCACTATGGTTTTAATTTGCATTTTCCTTCTGCCCAATAATGTCGAGCATCCTTTCACATGCTTATTTGCCATCCGTAGATCTTTGGTGAAGTGTCTGCTCAAAACTTTTGTCTGTTTTCAAAATTAGTTCTCTTTTGAGTTTGAGGATTCCTTACATATTCTGGATACAAGGCCTTTATGATATATGATTTGCAAGTATTTCCTCTTCATACCTTCAACAGTGCCTTTTGAAGAACAGAAATTCTTAACTTTTGGAAGTCAAACAGGTCAATTTTTTTTCTTTTAGGGACTGTGCTTTTGGGCTCATATCTAAGAAACCTTTGCTTAATCCATGGTCACAAAGATTTCCTCCTGTTTCCTTCTAAAAGTTTTATAGCTTTAAGTTTTACCTTAGGTCTATGATCCATTTTGAGGGTTTTTTGGGGGTTTGTTTTAAGTAAAATCTACACCCAGCCTGAGGCTCAAACTCACGATCCCGAGATCAAGAGTTGCACGCTCCACCTGCAGAGTATGAGCCAGGCAGGCGCCCCAAATTCTGAGTTAATTCTTACATAGACAGAGTTTGAAATGTGAACAGCACACAGATACCAAATTGTTCCAGCGCCATTTGCAGAAAAGATTACTCTTACCCACTGAATTATCTTTCCCCTCTTTGTCTAAAATCAATTGGCCATGTATGCGTGGACCTATTTCTGGAATCTCTGTTCTGTTCCACTGACCTACACCTTTATCCTTTCACCAAACCAAGCTGTCTTGATTACTGTGGCTTTCAAAATCTTGAAATCAAGTACTAAAGTCCTGCAACTTTATTGTGAATTTAAAAACTTGTTTAAAAAATTTTTTTTAAAGATTTTATTTATTTGACAGAGAGAGAGAGACATGGCGAGAGACGGAACACAAGGAGGGGGAGTGGGAGAGAGAGAAGCAGGCCTCTGAGAAGAGAGCCCAACTCGGGGCTAGATCCCAGGACCCTGGGATCATGACCCGAGCTGAAGGCAGCCACTCAATGACTGAGCCACCCAGGCGCCCCTGTTTTAATTTTTCTAATTCCACTGACTTCAGATATAAATTCCTACAAAAAGAAATCCTGGACTAGGATTTGCGCTGAATCTATAGCTCACTGACATTATAATCTCCATTCTGTAAACACAGTCTGTCTCTCCATTTATTGAAGTCTTCTCTGATTGCTTTTGTTAGTGTCCAAACTACATATTCTTAAAGGACGAAATAAAATATTTTCTCCTTTAAAATCCTTTCTTGGAGTGCCTGGATGGCTCAGTCGGAAGAGCATGTGACTCTTGGTGTCAGGTCCATGAGTTCATGCACCACAATGAGTGTAGAGCTTACTTATAAAAAAAAAAAAAAAAAAAAAAGGAAAAAATCAAGTAAAATCATTTCTTGATGACTCCAATTGGAAGTGACTGCCCTCTTCCTTATACTTGTTGCATAAATGTTTATCATTTTACTTTATTTGTGATGGTCAAGTGATTTTTATTCTAGGAATATGCTAATACAAAATTGGAAAATGTATTCTCTCACTCATCATATTCATAGAAAAGATGCATAACTTTTTTTTTAAAAGGTTTTTATTTATTTATTTGACACAGAGAGATCACAAGTAGGCAGAGAGGCAGGCGGTGAGAGAGGAGGAAGCAGGCTCCCTGCTGAGCAGAGAGCCTGATGCGGGGCTTGATCCCAGGACCCTGAGATCATGACCTGAGCCGAAGGCAGAGGCTTTAACCCCCTGAGCCACCCAGGCGCCCCCATAACTTGTTTTTCTTTTAATGTTACTTTTCTTGTAGTTATATATTATTAGTTGCAAGAAGTTTTGACTTCCTAACTTAATTGTATATTCCCAATGAGTACAGATCTCTATCTTTTATTTTATTGATTGAATTGAAGAACATGAAAAAGCTATTATTTATAATACCTAACACAGAATATATCTATATTTGCTGAAAAGCAAGGTTTAGATACGAACCTGGAGGTCCAAAGAGTTCACTAATAGGGTCCTATTTCTTTGTGGGATATGTCCTATGGCCTTTATCTTTGGTAACAGACATCACCTCTCACTAGCACTTACAGTGGTTAAGTGGTCTTCCTGCTTTTTGGTTATTCTTTCGTCCCATCTGTGTTCCACACTGCTTCCTGCTTCGAGTTGAACTGTGTGCTCCCAAAAGATTATGCTGAGATCCTAACCCCTGATCCCTGTGAATGTCATCTAATTTAGAAGTAGGGTTTTTGCAGATGTAATCAGGTCAAGATGAGGTTACACTAGAGTAGAGAAGGGCTTTATACAGTATGACTGGTATACTTTTAAGAGACACAGAGATTGAGACATACAAAGAGAGGGCCATGTGAACACAGACACAGAAGAAAACTATGTGACTACAGAGGCAGAGATCAGGAGTTGGGCAGCCACAAGCCAAGGAATGCCAGTAACAACCAGAAGCTAGAAGAGCGTAGCCCTACCAACCCCTTGACTTTGGACTTTTGGCATCCATAACTGTGAGAGAATAGATTTCTGCTGTGTTAAGCCACTCAACTTGTGATACTTTGTTATAGTTATGTTACCCTATGAAATTAATAATGTGCTAGAGAGACTGTTTCAACAAATATGTAATAAAACTCATGACTTTAAAATCTTTCAAGAACCCAACTCTTCAGCCCAATACCCAATGCCCTTTATGTACGTATACCTGCCTACCTTTATCTGCTATAAGCTTACCTTCATATAGCTTTTTCCAAATGTGGCTTTTTTTTTTTAAAGATTTATTTATTTATTTGACAGAGAGAGAGAGAGATCACAAGTAGTCAGAGAGGCAGGCGGGGGGGGGGGGGGGAAGCAGGCTCCCTGCTGAGCAGAGAGCCCAATGCGAAGCTCCATCCCAGGACCCTGGGATCATGACCCGAGCTGAAGGCAGAGGCTTAACTCACTGAGCTCACTGAGAACACCGGGTCAAGGGGCGCCTGGGTGGCTCAGTCAGGTTAAGCATGGGACTCCTGGTTTTGGCTCAGGTCTTAAACTCTGGGTGGTGAGATGGACCCTGGGGAGGGCTCTGCACTCAGCAAGGAGTCTGCTTGAGATTCTCTCCCTCTGTCCCTCCTCCCTGAGCTCGCGCTCTCTCTCAAATAAATAAACAGGGGCACCTGGGGGGCCCAGTCAGTTAAACATTTGCCTTCAGCTCAGGTCATGGTCCCAGGATCCAGTGATTGCAGGAGTCCCCTTCTTTCTCTCCCTCTGTCCCTCCCCACTGCTTGTATGTGAGCACATGTACACTCTCTCTCAAACAAACAAACAAACAAACAAATAAATAAATAAAATCTTTATAAATAAATAAATCTCTTTTTAAAAATACCTAGTCAAGTTTGTTTATTTAGGAAGTTAAACTAGTCAATCTGTAAAGACTCTTCTAACCTCAAATGCTATAATCCTGTCAACTACCAAAGGTACAACTCAGATTTTATTTATTATATTTTTAAACATTATTTTGTCAGCATTTTGGTGGGGTAGAGAAGATTTAGTTATTTCAGAGAGAAAGAAAGCAGAGGCAGAGGGAGAGAATCTCAAGCAGTCTCCCTGCTGAGCTTGATCGTGGGGCTCCATCTCAGGTCCCTGAGATGACCTGAGCCCAAATCAAGAGTCAGAAGCTTGGGACACCTGGGTGGCTCAGCAGTTAAGTGTCTGCTTTCAGCTCAGGTCATGATCCCAGGGTGCTGGGATCCAGTCCTGCCTTCAGCTCCCTGCTCAGTAGGGAGCCTGCTTCTCCCTCTGCCTGCTGCTCTCCCTACTTGTGGGCTCTCTCTCTCTGACAAATAAACTAATTAAATCTTAAAAAAAAAAAAAAAAAAAAAAGAGTCTGGAGCTTACCCTACTGAACCACCCAGGTGCCCCAGAACTCCGATTTTAAAGCATTACTCTTTTAAGAGGTGAGAAGGAATATTTCCTTCCTTCGGACTAAGTCTACTTTGTTAAGTTTGGGAACTGAAAATAAAACAAAACAAAACAAGAAAGAGATTTTTCAGGCTTTAAAGGTCAAGAAAAAAATAAGTGAGGCAAAAACTGTCCTTAAGAGTTATCTCCAGGGGCGCCTGGGTGGCTCAGTGGGTTAAAGCCTCTGCCTTCGGCTCAGGTCATGATCTCAGGGTCCTGGGATCAAGTCCCGCGTCGGGCTCTCTGCTCAGCAGGGAGCCTGCTTCCTCCTCTCTCTCTGCCTGCTTGTGATCTCTGTCAAATAAATAAAATCTTAAAAAAAAAAAAAATAAAAGAGTTATCTCCAACCGCAGAAGTCGGTTTTAATACCGACCACACTTCACACCACCCACAGCACTAATTCAAAACACTTAGGCATCTGTTAAGTCAATGATTACTGCATAAATACTCTTAACTGAACCAAACGACCGAAATCTGGATTGTTCTCAGAACGGAAGCGGCAGTCTTCACGCTGCCTGACAGAATGACTCGTGAGCGGATGGGGCTCCTCCAGAAGAGCTCCCGGCGTCTACTTCAGCGACCCTTGATACACGAGCTACGTGTTTCGAGTAAGGCTGAATTTCAAATGTGAAAAATGTGTCTTCTGTTCAATGACCCAGGCAACACACCACCATTTTCTGAATACACCACAAAGAGCAGAGTAACAGCAAAATCGGTTTCCAAGGATAATTAGGGTTTCCAAAAGCAAAATATTGAGGCAAAAAAAAAGGGGGGGGTGGGATCGTACTGTGAAGGAAATGCAAAAAAAACTGCGAAGTAAAACCAATTCAGACGGTGGACGCGCCCGGATAAAAGACAACTTGCGGGCGGTTTCCCGTTTTAAGACAGGTAACATCACAAAAAGAGGGGCGGGAAGAAGAAAGCGACCCCCCAGGGCAGGGGTCCCTGTCAGAGTCTGGGGCCGCGGCCTAGGCTTGATCCCGCGGGGGACCAGCCCCCGGGGCCCCTGCAGCCCCGGGCGCCCCCCCGCGTCCGGGCCCCTCTCCAGACCCTCAGGTCCGTCCCCAGCGGCGGCCTAGTCTGGCCACAAAGCACTCCCCTCCTCCACCTGGAGCCCGAACCGTTACTCACCGCGAGCAACAGGGGCGGCCCGGGGTGGGGAAGGCAGGCTGCAGAGGACCCACGGACCGGAGGAGCGGCGGGGAGGAACCCGGGAGAAAGCTGCAACCGGACCAGGGCCCTCCGGCCCGTAACTTCCAAACCCGTGGAGGCACGACATCGACCAACGCGCACCTTGTCTCAAGGCACTTCCGGAAGCTCTCTAGGAACCGGGAGGTCTGGAAGCTCTATGGTCGGCCGGCGGAGGGCTTCGGCTAGCCTGCGCCTGCGCGGCGCTGGGTCCGCGGGTGCGAGGGTGAAGGTCGGCGTAGGCGCGGGTCCTGCCAAACCGTTAGAGACCTGCCAGTTGCTTGAGGAATTCCTGCCCGCCACAGTTCATAGCCTTTGGGTTCCCTTTTGGCACCGAGTACAACTTACAGTGTCATGTTCAAAAAGTCATGGTGATTGAGTATAAATGCCCAACGAATCTTTACAGGCGTTCAGCCCTTTCCTAGCTGGCTGAACCATAACCTCACAAAACCTGCTTCGCAGTTGAGCGTTTGAAATGCTCAGTTTGTGAGGGACGCTTCACTAGTGGACCCTAGTTTCCACACCACAAAGTTAGGGAAACAGATCTACGTTCACATCTGCGGTCATTCTTTTGTTGCCTGAAAGAAGCCAGTCTCAGCAGGTTACTGAGGACTACGGCCAGGGAGACTGGCGCGCTGCTCCGAGGACTGCTCCCGAGCTGGTTCCCTGACAGGGGATTTTGTGCAAACACGGGAAATTCTTGACTCTCTAAATTCTTGACTCACAACGTATGATCTGTTCGGTTGTAAAAGTTAAGATTTACTGATTTCCACAGAGACATAAATCTTAATTTATGTCAGGAATTCCTCAAGCAACTGGCAGGTCTCTAAGGGTTTGCCGGACCCGAGCCTACGCCGACCTTAATGATGCATGATGCTTCTAGCATATTTGATTGTTCAAAACTAGCTCCTGCAGGCCTGTGCGTTACTGGTTTTCCCTTTCTTCCTGTTTGCGGATCTCCTTGAGGTCACTGGAGATGATCACAGAAGACTGACATTAGATCCTGCTGCAGTGTTAGTGCACACTTTGTATATCCGTTGTATTAAAGTTTTAACTTTTCAGATTAAATAGGATTTGGGGGTGGGGATTGAAGAAAATGTCTTATTTGTGCTGTTTTGTGCCCCCTCCTCCATTTTTATTCCTTCACCACCTTTCCTAGCCACCCACTTATTTTCTCAGATGCTCTTCCAATCTTCTCCTTAATTTTCCCTCTTTATCTCTTCCTACTGATAGCTGATGTGGAGAACAAAAGCAAAAGAAAAAAAATTAAACTTCCTTATAACTTATAGCCCATTGACAAGTGCCTGAGATGGGTAGAGTGACCTTCCTCTAGGAGCTTAGCTGCCACAATGTTAATACTTTGCTAGCAGCAAAAGACAGCCTTAGCTTGACATTGGCCTGACTTCCAGGAGCCTATAAAAAATCCTTTGGAAACTTCCTTCCTCTCTATCCCCTAAAATATATGTCAGCAATCATACCCCAAGCATAGGGCCCACTGATATACATCTGAAGGGTCTCATGACTAAGGATTTAGATAGACAGTAATAAATGACCTTTCCTAACAATAGCAAACACCTCCAGGTCCTGGAAACCCTGCTTCCAAAATTCCTCAGACGGGTACCTGGATGGCTCAATGGTAAAGGGTCTGCCTTCGGCTCAGGTCATGATCCAGGGTCCTAGGATCAAGTTCCACTTCAGGATCCCTGCCCAGCAGAGGAGTCTGCTTTTCCCCTTCCCCCTACTCACGCTCTCTCTCTCTCTCTCACTCACTCTCTCTCTCTCTTTTAAATAAATAAATAAAATCTTTAAAAAAAAAGATTTTTTAAAATTAAAAAAATTTTTTAAATTAAAAAAAAATTTTTAAAGATTTTTAAGTAAAATCTTTTTTTTTAAAGATTTAAAAAAAAAAAGATTTTATTTATTTGACAGAGACAGTGAGAGAGGGAACACAAGCAGGGGGAATGAGAGAGGTAGAAACAGGTTTTCCACTGAGGAGGGAGCCCGAAGTGGGGCTCTATCCCAGGACCCCGGGATCATGACCTGAGCTAAAGGCAGATGCTTAATGACTGAGCCACCTAGCCGCCCCTCCAATAAATAAATAAAATCTTAAAAAACAAAACAAAACAAAACAAAATTCCTTAGAGACTTACGCTCTCCCTAACCCCCTTCCAACTTGAAAGTATATAATGGGTCACTCCTCAGGACCCTATGACCTCATGACCAAAGACATTTCAAGAATTTTTTATTGACTCTTCATTCCCAAACCCCAACATTTTCACATCAATAGTGTTTCTATCTAGTTCCTAACCCAAACTCGAAAATATTTTGTCCACCCATCAGGACCAAATCTCAGTAGTTTTGATCTGTTTTTAGGTTTTTAAATCCAATCATTACAATGAAACAAATAACACTAAACACCGAGAAGTTACAGTGTTTCTAGACTCCCTCAAAACACTTATTTTTGCTCCTTATTTTATAGCTCTTGCTTCCCAGACGGGATGGTAACTGGACGTAGCTGGCAACAGATTAGAAATCTGCCCTCAGTTTCTTTTTTTTTTTCATTAAAAAATAATTTTTTTAAAAAACAAAATTATAGGGGCACCTGGGTGGCTCAGGGGTTAAAGCCTCTGCCTTTGGCTCAGGTCATGATCCCAGGGTCCTGGGATCCAGCCCAGCATCAGGCTCTCTGCTCTGGGGGAGGGGAGACTGCTTCCTCCTCTCTCTCTGCCTGCCTGCCTCTAGCCTGCTTGTGATCTCTATCTGTCAAATAAATAAATAAAATCTTTGAAAAAATAAATAAATAAAAAAGAAAGTTATAGACATAGGTAGTTTTAAAAGTAAAATAGCATGACCAAAGGAAAGATTTCTCAAAAGGCACTAATGATAACAGATAAAATTGCTAAATTTGACTTCATCAAGATTTAAATCTTCTGTTCAATAAAAAACACCTTTAAGAAAGTGAAAAGAGAAGCTACAGACTGGAAAATATTTGGAATACGTATTTCTGATAACAGGTATGTAGAATATGTAAAGAACACTCACAACTCAATCATAAGAAGGCAAACTAACATAAGTAGGCAGAAGATGTGAGCACATACTTTACAAAAGAAGATATTTGAATGGCCATAAAAAACACATGAAAAAGTACTCAATATCCTACAAGGAAATATAACATTAAAATCACAATAAGACATTAAAACCACTACATATCCATTAGAATGGCTAAAATTAAAATGACTGATGGGGCCCCTGCGTGGCTCAGTGGGTTAAAGCCTCTGCCTTCAGCTTGAGTCATGATCCCAGGGTCCTGGGATTGAGTCCCACATTGGGCTCTCTGCTCAGCAGGGAGGCTGCTTCCTCCTCTCTCTCTCTGCCTGCCTCTCTGCCTACTTGTGATCTCTGTCAAATGGGTAAATAAAATCTTTAAAAAAAATTAAATTAAATTAAAATGGCGGACAGCACCAAGTGCTGGTGATTATATGAAGCAACCGGAACTCTTATTCACGGCTAGTGTGAATGTAAAATGGTATGCTAGTTTGAACAATGGGAATTTTTAATGAAGTTAAATAATGCCTGCATTATGTCCCAGCAATCTCACTTCTAGGCATTTACCTAAGAGATATGAAAATATAGGTCCACAGCACCTCTATTCGTAATAGGCCCAAACTGGAAAAACCCACATGTTCATCAATAGGAGAACAGAGAATCAAATAGTGTTATGTTCCTACAATGTATACTACTCAGAAATAAAAAGAAGCTACTGATAGATGAATAATGTGAATGAATGTTAAAAATATTATGTTGGGGCACATGGTTGGCTTAGTTGGTAGAGCATGTGATTCTTGATATTGGGGTGGTGACTTCAAGCTCCAGATTGGGTGTAGAGATTACTAAAAAAACTTTTTTAAAATATTATGTTGAGAGGAGCCTGGGTGACTCAGTCAGTTAAGTGCCTGCCTTCGGCTCAGGCCCTGGGATCCAGACCTACACTGGGCTCCCTGCCCAGCGGGCACTCTGCTTCTCCCTCTCCCTCTGCCCTTCTCCCTCCCACTCATGCTCACTTTCTCTTTCTCTCTCCAATGAATAAAAGAAATATATTTTTTTTTGAAATGCAAATTTTTTTTCCATTTTAATAAAATCTGGGGCTCCCACTGGCGATTGTGTTGTGGACAGCAGTAAAGATGCCCCTTCACCATAGGAGGAATATGGGGGAAGAATTTGCAGACCAGAAGCCTACCTCAGGGCTGCTATTTGCTTGAGATTCAATTGTGGATGCATCCAGAACCTGTTCATTCATCCACCCCGGGGTCCAATGCAGATCTCTTTGACCCCTCTATCGCTTCTGTGTATCCTTCTGCTAACTTCACTGCACTTTTGCCTCCAGTGGTCAGCAGGTGCCACTCTTGGGTGAATAAAAGAAATATTATGTTGAGTAAACGTAGCCTCATAGGAACATATGTTTAGGATAAGTAAAATTAATCTGTGCTGACAGAAGACAAAAAACTTCCATTGGGATTATGGTTATATGATTGCATAATATGTGAAAACTGAGCTGCACACCTGACTTGTGCAGTTTACTAATAAAAATAAAATTTAAAAAAGTTAATAAAACTTGGTGTGCCCGGCTGGCTCAATCTGTAGAACACGTGACTCTTCATCTCAGGTTGGTGAGTTCAATCCCCATGTTGGGCATAGAACCTACCACAAAAAAGAAATTAATAAAATTAAATAGTACTGGGGTGCCTGGGTGGCTCAGTGGGTTAAGGCCTCTGCCTTCGGCTCAGGTCATGATCTCAGGGTTGTGGGATCGAGCCCCACATCTGGCTCTCTGCTCAGTGGGGAGCCTGCTTCCTCCTCTCTCTCTGCCTGCTTCTCTGCCTGCTTGTGATCTCTGTCTGAATCTTTAAAAAAAAATTAAATAGTACTCTCAGTTTTATGATGTGAAAACACCAGGCCTCACTCCTCTGTTCCCTACTGATATCTACTCCCCAGAGATAGTCACCTTAACTTGTTCCTTTTACTTTTCATATTAATCTCCATATTTATAATGTACTAACATATCTTGATTTTTCATGTATAGATATTCTATAATATGTAGTGACTTCCTACTATGGAAAATATAATTTACTTTTTTATGCCTCTACTAGAACTAGCCACACCAGGGATTAGAAGGCACATAAACTTCCTGAGTTGCTAGGTCTGACAACAATAGCAGCCCTGCCAAGGCACAAAATTATTAGACTCTGCCCAGCAGGAAGTCTGCCTCTCCCTTTGACACTCCACCCATGCGTGCTCTCTCTCTCTCTCTCTCTTGTTATCTCTCAAATAAATAAATAAAATCTTTTTAAAACTTCAATTATGCATGCAAACACCACAGGATCTTATTAACAGTATCATCAATTTCCAATGTATGCCATATTTTTTCTTTTTTTTTTAAAGATTTTATTTATTTGACAGAGATCACAAGTAGGTAGAGAGGCAGGCAGAGAGAGAGGAAGGGAAGCAGGCTCCCCGCTGAGCAGAGAGCCCGATGCGGGCTCGTTCCCAGGGTCCTGGGATCATGACCTGAGCCGAAGGCAGAGGCTTTAACCAGATTCATGTTCCTTAAGTATCATTATCATTCCCCCAATCCCTGACCATGAGTGGCTCCTTATCTCTCACTAAAACGTTAAACTTCTTTGTCTTTTGTTTTTTATTATATTTTGAAAGACTTAAGTAACAAAATATGATAAAAATTAGAATCTACATGTATATGAAGTAAAAAAAAAGCTGACATCTGTACTTCCAAATGCCATTACCTAGAATGTTGGGAGACAATTCTCTAAGGATTTCTTCTGACAAATTTTCTTTTAGATTATCTTTTCAAAGTTGTAACTCCTTTTGTATCAGATCTACTTCCTGACCAGGATAATAAAGAGAATGCCTCATTCTGGGACAAGATTGGGCAACGACTGGGTTTTCTCAAGCTTGGGGTTCCTCTGCTAGGATGCAAACCCAATGTGTGAGCAGCATGCACCTGGGCCCCTCCAGGGGCTCAATCGCAGGACCCCCCGGGACCTCCAGGACCCCTGGATCATGACTTGAGCCCAAGGCAAACACTTAACTCACTGAGCCACCCAGGCAACCTCTGAATGGTATTTTATAATATCATACAGCATATGTAATTATTCCCTTATTTATAGATATGCAGATTTTTTCCTTTCTAACATTAGCAATCCTGTCTGTGTTTACTGCCCTGTAGAATGTCCCTGTCCCTACCCCATAATCACTGTAACATTTCCCCAGTACTCTGAAGTCAAGGATTTGTCTCACTCTTTCCTAATCATTTTAAATACTGGTCTGTTATTCGAATAACATGTCTCTCTTCTCAGGATTTTATAAATCTACTTACTGCATTGTTTTATATTACCTACTATTATTGCTTGCTCTTTAAATAGAGTGTAAACTTCTTCATCTAATATTTATTCTGCGACCTCTCTTCCACTTCCAGTATGTAGTGGCCTTTAAAATATGCAGACGTGTCATACATTTCAGACAGGAAAAAATGGTTTGATTTGTTTTGTCAATTAGTGAAATTTAGTCGATCTGATTCACCTTCTCCTTTCTTTTCTATTAATACTTTCCACTGAGATCTGTCCTTATTCATCCAAGTAACTGCTTTTCAAGAGCCTACCTGCGCCAGGTGCCAAGTTGGGAGAGAGTGCTGAGATGCGCACCTGTAGGAAGCTCATAATGACCACAACCTTTCCCATTCTTCATGTTTTGTCTCCCAGTCCTCCACTTTACTCTTATGAGGGAGACAAAATAACTTCCCCTCTACCCTTCTAGGTTTTTGGCTGAGACACTCCCCCAACACCCAATAAAAAGACAGGTTAAAAGGAGAAAAACCGTTTAATGACAGGTGTACCTCCTGTACACGTGGGGAGATCCTTGAATGGCCCAAGCCACCACCTGAAATATAATGTCAGCCTATCAGCAAATGAAGGTCTTTGAGTTTGGGAGCCCCGGACGGCGGGGGGTGGTTGTCAGGTGAAGCACCGTAAAGAGCGATGACGTTGTTATGCAGATTTGTTGTTACCCTCTCAATAACAAGGAGCTTCTGGAAGTGTGGAGTCCTTCGTCCTCTTCCTGGGGGGACACCGTTACAAATGGAGATTTTTCTTGCAAACGTAAATGTTTCTTAAAAGGGGTAACTTTTACATGGTTTTCAGAGCTCCTGTCCCGTTTGTTTAAAAAAAAAAAAAAAAACCAGCCCAAACTATCCTTATATCAAAGAGGCGCATTTGGGGCGGTATACTTTGCTCCCCTTCACGTTTTTTCCGGATGAGAGGTTGTGGGGCGCAGAGACCTGTCTCTACAGTCACTCTCAGGCGTCCTGTGGACTCCTGGAGGTTTGCCCAGCCCCGCGGTCTAGGGACTTTACAGGAGCCCTGCCTCCTGAGAGACCCTCCGGGGGCCCTCCAAACCCGCCTCCCCCACTTGCTCTTGGGGCCCCGGCCTCTTTCAGGCGGGAACCCCATGTTTCGGGCTTCGCGGAAGACCGGACTCCTTGTCCGACGCTCTCACAACTGGAGGCACTTCCGGCTGTCGGTCCTTATCGGTTCCGGAGCAGCTGGCTGGAAGGGCGGGCGCCGGCTGGGCGTATCTCTCGCTTAGAGCTGCGGGAGAGGGGCTGGCGGTGAGTGGCGGGGCGGGGCGGGGGCGGTCTCCGTCGCTGGGCGGGCGCTGCGGCCAGGTGGGGACCGTGCGGAGGTGTGCAGGGAGCAGTGAGGATGGAGAGCGTTGTAGAGCACGCACAGCGGCCACGGCGCCGCGAAGCGGTGGAGATGGGATGCTCCTGCGCTGATGGACGTGGCTCTGAGCGCAGAGTGCGGGCCGGGACCCCGCGGTGGCGGTTACCCACAGGGCGCTCAGCCGGGGCGGGGCACGACACGCTTCTTCCAGGCTCTTGGGAGTCTCTTTGGGGACACCACCCGGCGGGGTTCCCGGTGCCCGGCGGGGTCTTGTGCTGCGGGGCTGACCGCGGGCATGGCCCTCCCCAGGAGCGCCGACGGCCGGGAGTGCTGCTCACCGGTCCCTCGGTGTCTTTTCCATTCCTGTTTGCTCTGCGAGCCATTGACTGTAGGACAGGCTTGGAAGAACAGCTGTCGTCTTTGTTGTTGTTGAACGCGTTTCCAGGCACCACCCCCAGCGCCTGGGAATCTGTATTTCTGTCCCCGAAGTTATTCTGGAACAGCCAGCCTGGCCCTGGTTTCCTGCCCAGGTGTCTTGGGTTTTACTAGTTGGAGCTAAAGAAGAACATACTCTAAAGGCTGACTGTTCTTGTTAAATATTGATTCATGAGATCTCCTCAATATGTAAGTCTCTGAGCACCTGTGTGGTTGGCTTCTTTAAGTTTTTGACCTCCTTCAACCCATGCCTGCCCTCCCTCTCCTGTGTTCTACATCTACGTGGTTTTTTTTTTCCTTTTTTTTCTATTTTTCAGAGTCCACATTATAAGAGAGAGACCATATAGTTTTTTTCGTTTGCTTGTGTTTTAAGTAATCTTTACAGCCAACGAGGGGTTGGAACTCATGACCCAGAGATGAAGATTTGCAGGCTCCTTTGAGACAGCCAGGCACCCCAAGAGAGATCTTACAGTATTTGTCTTTCTCTGACTTATCTTGCTTAGCATAATGCCCTCAAGTTCAGCCATGTCACAAATAGCAAGATTTCATTTTTTAAAAAAAGAGCTGAGTAACATTCCATTTCTTTATACATGCATCCATCCATAGACACTTAGGTCGTTTCCATGTCTTGGCTGTGATAAATAATGCTGCAGTGAACATGGGGGCACATATATCTTTATCAGTTTTTTTTTCCTTGAATAAATACCCAGAATGAAATTGCAGGATCATATACTTCTATTTTTAGTTTTTTGAGGAACCTCATACAGATTTCCACAGTGGTACCACTTTACTTTCCCACCAGCAGTGCATGAGGGCTTCCTTTTCTCCACATCCTCATCAAAACTTATTATTTCTTGTCTTTTTGATAATAGCCATTCTAACTGCTGTGAGGGTATCTCCCTTTACTGTAACATAGGCTTATAAGGGCAGAGATCTTATCTCCTTCTGCACTGTGTCCTCAGTACCTAGAATAGGGGCTTGGCACTAAAGGGAAAGAAAAAATTCTTCTGTACCCTTTGTGGTCTCCCAGTTGGGCTAAGAATTAAATTTAATGGAAACAGATTAACAGTAGAAAAGACCAGATGGATGCCCAATAATGAACTTAAGACCTAAGGAAATGACCAAAGCAGACAGTTTTTAAACTTTTCAAACAAAGAGATGATAAATCTGAGAATTTGATAGGACAAAGAAAACAACTTTGGGAGCTTCAGTTAGTAAGGAATTCTAAACAGAACTTGGGCTGGGGTGGTAGATTAGTAAACAGTAACATGGGGTCTAAATTTCCTATCTCTGGTGATAAAGATGTCTCTTTACCTCCTGGTACTGGGAGGGTACCTTTCACACGGGAGATTTATTTCCTGCTTTCAGGGGGACACAGAGGAGGTCTCAGTGTCCTTGCACCACCTGTCTTTTAAGTAACTTTTATTTAAAATAATCAGTCTGCCATCGTGGTCCATTTTGGGGCAGCCTGCCCTTGTCTCTGTAGCACATAGCATTGTGCTCAGTAAGTACTTGTTGAACAAATCGATAAGAAGAAATAGGTAAAAAGTCCTTGGCATCATAGAACTTAGTCTCAGAATTAAAGTTGTTTGAGGGATGCCTGGATGGCTCAGTTAAGTGTCTGCCTTTGGCTCAGGTCATGATTCTTGGTCTTGGGATCTAGTCTTGCAACATCAGGCTCCTTGCTCAGGGTTCCTTGTTTGGCAGGGAGCCTGCTTCTCCTCTGCCTCCGACACCCCCCTGCTTGTGTGCACTCTCTCTGACCAAAAAAAAGAAAAAGAAAAAAAAAAAAAGTGGTTTGAAACCATAGAGAATTGGATGTACCCTGAGGTGAGATCTTGATTAGGCTGTCCAATAATAGGAATATAATGTGATCTACCTATGTAAAGTTTTCTAATAGCCACATTAAAAAAGTAAAAAGACAGGTGAAACTAATTTTAATAGCATATTTTATTTAAACTAGTATATCCAAAATATTAACATCTAATCAATATAAAAAATGAAATATCGTACATTCATTTTTTATACTAAATCTTTAAAAGCTGATGTTTCTAGTTATTGCAAATTTCAAGCAGTTTTCATTGAAAATACTTAATTATTGAGGTTATACAAAATTTAAAATGTTAAAAGTAGGTTCACATACCCAAATCACACCAAACATAAAGGTTTTCCAATAACTGAATTATGTTTTAAAATTTAATTAAAATTAAATGAAATAAAAAATGTAGTTTCTTATGGGGCACCTGGGTGGCTCAGTGGGTTAAGCCTCTGCCTTCGTTCGGCTCAGGTCATGATCTCAGGGTCCTGGGATTGAGCCCCACATCTGGCTCTCTGCTCAGCGGGGAGCCTGCTTCCCCCCCCTCTCTCTACCTGCCTCTCTACTTGTGATCGCTCTGTCAAATAAATAAATAAAAAATCTTTAAAAAAAAAAGTAGTTTCTTAGCTGCAAAGCCATATATACCTGATGGCTACTGTACTGGACAGTGCAAATCTTGATCAAAAAGTCTCTGTTCATGGTTGGGTCAGGAGGCAAAAGAGTGGGTAGCACCACAAGTACGGGGGGTAGGGGGAAGAGGAAAGTCTTAAAAAATGCAGTGTAAGCTCATCTGAGGGCAGATTCCTCTGGTCTTCAACAGTGAGGTGTGGCTTCCTAAAGCAGACTGATTCTTCAGCATGATTACCATTTAGAGCTTAGGTACTCTGGGAATCATTTTTTGGGGTAGGAGAAGGGTCTAGCAGTGCTGGTTATAAGCACCATCTCTATGTAGACTCTTACTGTATATGGTGAGGAACAGTTATGGAAATCAGATTATTTTCCTACAGACCAGTTCTCAACTGGGGGTGATTCTGCCTCAAGGGGGCACTTGCTCTCCCATTTAAAAAATGCTTGTCACAAGTAGGAGGTGTGGTAGCATCCAGGGGTTGGAAGCCGGGAATACCCCTAAACGCCCTGCCCAGTCAGGGGACAGGGAATGTCTGGCTGAAAATGTCAACAGAAGCAAGATGGAGAAACCTTGCTCTATATGATTTGAGGAAGAAAGACAGCAAGCTGATCCTTCAGAACCTCAACATGACTCACTTGTGGGGTCAGTTAGGGGAGAACAGCTTGTTTTGTTGATGTCAAGGTTTCTAGTTGTGTTTTCACTGTTAATGGACTTTTTGGTTATAAACAAATAATGTCATGCTCAGGATGAGAATGACCTGTTGGATAAAGATAGATATGGGCTGTGTTCATGAAATTCCGTGTACTTTGGGATAAGGAGCTCATCTGTTCTCCTTCGTATGGCTTGTATCCTGTGATCTAGGCTCAAGTGTAACTGATGCCAGTATTAGATTGTTACACTCTTCTCTCTCCCTATCACCATCTCTTGTTTTATCTTTGTTCTTTTCCCTGTATCCTTGTTCCTTTTTATTTTCTCCCTTTCCCTGATCTTATTCACCAATGCCCATACATACCTCCTATAGCCCCTCCTCCCCCAGCACTTACTCTGTTTCCTCCCTTCAGAGCTGTTAGTTCCTCATTCAGAATCACCACTTCACCACTATCCCCATCTGTGTCTAAGAGACCTGTCCCATACACTCTTTAGGTGCCTCTTACAATCACAGCTGTCTTGTTAGTTCACAAAACTTCAAACTACAACTTCTTGCCTCCTTCAAATAAAAAAAAAATCCTAATCTTTCCAAAAAGATGGAAGGAGCAACGCATATGCTTCTGACACAACTGCTTGAGAAACTGGGTTCTTCTAGAGTGGGTGCTGTATACTGAGAGAGACTTTCTCTGCTAGACCCAAGCAGCTGTAGTTGCCGTATCTACCCTACCATATTGCATCTTCTCTTCTGGTAATAGTGGCTGTGCTTGAGCGCCCTCCCCAGGTCTTTCCTTTGGGCTTCTACACACTTACAGGACACCACCATCTGCTGCTTCTGGTACCAGCAACAACTCAGATCTTTAACCTCTTGCCTCCTTTGCCTGTACCTGCACTTATCCCAGGTTTCTCTCGCCTGCAGCACTCTAGGCTGTGTCTGGCCCCATATATTTCTGTCCCTCCCTCTGTTATCAGATGGTGGACACTGTGGTGGCAATTTGGAATCAACACCAAACCTAAAAAAGGGTAGCATGGTCTGTCTCAGTGCTCCAAACTAATCTGCACTAGCCTTTGAACGTATACAACTTGAAGACCAGAATAGTATTCAAAACTATCTGAGTAGAATGTTCTAGCATATAGAGGATAAAGGAAAATCAGTAGGTCATGTCTTTATCAATCTTAAGAAACCTAATCTTGTGGTAGCCAAAATGATCTTTCTTACCATTGCAGAAGTGTCTCTAAATTCAAGAAGGGATCATATCAGAAATACAAGCTTTTCTTTTATAGCGACTGCCAACAGCTTCTATGCTTGTTTCCCAGCAAGACAAAAGGTAAAGGGGGAAAAGCTATTACTCAACATCCAGCTTTATTTTTAAAATAAGGATGTTTCTAATATTAAAGATTTAATACTTTACTTTTCTCTTCATGACCATTAAAAAATCCTGTTTCTAATGCTTTGAAATATGGCTCAGATAATTATAAGTCATAAAAACAAGTAAGAGTATGAAACTTGATGTTTTTTAAAATTTTCTACCAGTTGATGTAGACATTCAGAATAAACTTACATTTTTTTTAAAGCAGCATTACATTAAAAATATATAAAAGTTCAGTTTATCGTGTTGGTTCTCAAGGAGTGATTTTAAGATTCATCTTCCAGTAGTAGTAAAGACACAGAAATGACTGTAGTGGTTTAACTACTCAGTCACAATACAGAAGAAAGTGTGTGTACTTCTTTTCCCCAGGAATAGATTAGATCCCTTCCTGCTTGTTCTGGGGATGGCTGTTCCTAGAACCAGTGATTCACGGTTTGATGGTGGTATACATTTGAATGTGCTGGGCCTCTAGTCACAATTTATGTCATGTGATAGTATTTTCAAACTAGGGATTTAAAACTGTTGCAAGTACATGAACTGCTAATACATCTCCAAGCCAAACAGAAAAAAATTGGATTGTTTATTATACTCCTGAGAGTCCTAGTTTCATATCAGCATAGGTATCTGATGGGATGCTACTTTATAAAGGTAGTTACACTCTTGTTTTAGAGATGAGGTAGTAACTTAAGCTTTCAATTTAGATTATTTGGTTATTATATTTACTTTAATAATCTTCAGTCATTCAGTTATAATACACTCCTTTTTTAAGGCTGGAAAAGTGCCATAAAGTTATCACTAAGTCCTTTTTTAGAGTGTGTGTATTTTATCTCCTGTTGCTACTACAGTCTCCTTAGGTGTCTCTTTTACTACCTTCCTGAACTCAGAATCACACAATATGTAAGCTGGAAGACATGTTACCGGTGAGTGGTTAGACAGCATCCTTTAGAACTCTCTGCAATGATAAAAATGACCTGTGTCTGTGCTGTCCGGTTTAGTAGCTGCTAGCTGCTTGTGATAAGGAACAGAATTCTCTACTTTGAGTGAATTCAATTTTAAATTTATATAGCCATGTGTGGGCCCTGGCTACTACACTGGACAGTGTAGTTCTGGACCAATCCCTACCCATGTCTCTCAGTTTACAGGGACCTGAGACTCAGAAGAGGAGTGATTTATCCTCATTACGGTCATCTCCCTTCCCAGCAGCTTCTACTCATCACTCACTGCTTTCCTTTCCACTTGAATGTATTCCTTACTCTGCTTCTTTTCTGATGGTTTCCTCTTTTTTAGCATTGGCAAACAAATTCCACAAAACGATTACACCCCCTGTGTTAGACTATTATATCAGTAGTGATGGGAAACAAATATATAGTACCGTTTGAGAAGCAGCTTTAACTTAATACAGCATACCTTTAACTTAATACAACAGACCTCTACCATGTCTTCTACAGAAGGGGAAATGAGGGCAGAGAAAAATATGAATGCTTTGCCTAATGTCATACACAGAATAGTCAAGTAAAAAAGAAAATTGAGAAGCAGAATTCACTATCTTTCAACCAAGAAACATCGTTATTTTGGGCTGCAAGTGAGCAGTCTTGTCAACAGACAAGGTTTTCTGTAATAGCTTTAAATGCTTCCTAAGAAACTGAACTAATTTAGAAAGAAAAAGAAATCTTCTCAGATAGATTCTCTGGTGCCAGAGAAATGTTCCATGATGACTGAAGCTTTGCCTGCATTCAGGATACTCAGTCCCTAAGGCAGATTCTCTGGTATCTAAGGAGACCTGAGTAGCTAAAGAATTTCTGTTACTTCACCATCTTAGTAGAGCTTATGTGCTGTATGAATTCTTTGATGTCTGATCAGGGCTGAACTTACACGGAAGGGCCTCCCACACTCATCACATTCATAGGGTTTTTCACCTGTGTGGATTCTCTGATGCTGAATAAGACCTGTGCGCCCACTAAAATCTTTCCCACATTCTTCACATTTATAGGGTTTCACTCCAGTGTGCACTCTGTGGTGTCCAATGAGATGGGAGCGTTGAATGAAGGCTTTTCCACATTCATCGCATTTGTAGGGCTTTTCTCCAGTGTGAGTCCTTCTGTGCTTACTAAGGTCTGAGCTGTGACTGAAACTTTTCCCACAGTCCTCACATGCATAGCGTCTTCTTTCCCTCTGCTGCCACTCTAATCTGCCCTCACTTTCAGTAGCATTTCTGGATTCAGGATGTTGAGGAATGTCTTTGTTAAGTCTGTCATTTATCTTCCCAAGGAATTCTGTGTCCTTGGGAATATCTTCCTTCTGGGACAATGCTTGATTCTTAGTTTTGGTTTGATCACCTGTAACAAAGAGTACACAAACATGTCCTAGTCTAGGTTTGAGAAGCAAAGCCTATGAAAGAACGAACACGTAAATGTTATAAATGTGTTATAAAAAACAAAGTCACATACAATGCACAAACTAGATATTTGGCACCATTAAAACATATATGACAACGTAAGGAAGAGATTAAGAGGCCAGTGGGGAAGAGAGCAGCAGAATACATTCTTTGGGAGCTGATTCAGAAGAGAGGAAAAGGCAGTGATGTGGAACCCAATGATGTGGATTACCTGGCAATCCTGTGCAAAGGCAGAGTGAGTGGGAAATGGGGATTGGAGATGTGCCACGGATAATTAAGAGGAGCAGATGGGGATCGAGGAACGGAGCTGGGAAGGGAGGTAAAAGTTTGGGAGAAACATGCAGGGGCCTGAAACACAGGTGCTTAAGTGCTAGTAAAATTCAGTAAAAGTGGAGGACAGTGGGATCAGGGATCTGAGAGGAATGCAGTGAATAGGAACCATCAAAGGAGGGGAATGTGTGAAGGATAATAATTAAAAGCAGACTTAAGAACATGTAGGTCAAGATAAATCCAGGAAGATTAGTAGGAAGTGACAATGGATGGTCTGGTGTATGTGCTGGGTTGAATCCTTTTTTCTGGAACTATCATCTCTTGCTGTCCAGATCCTAGCACTGTGGTTCTCAAACTTGATTGTGCATCAGAATCACCTTGGATGACTTATTAAAACAGATGCCATGCTTCCCGACCCCAGAACTTATGATTTGATAAAGCTGGAGTAGAGCTTAAGAATTTGCATTTTTTTTTTTAAGATTTTATTTATTTATTTGACAGACAGAGATCACAGGTAGGCAGAGAGGCAGGCAGAGAGAGAGGAGGAAGCAGGCTCCCTGCTGAGCAGAGAGCCTGATGCGGGGCTCGATCCCAAGACCCTGAGATCATGACCTGAGCGGAAGGCAGAGGCTTAACCCTCTGAGCCACCCAGGTGCCCCAAGAATTTGCATTTCTAACAAGTTTTCTGGTGTGACAGATACTAATAGTCCAGGAACCACACTTTTCAGAACCACTCACCTAGGTATTATTCAAGGTCCATCTCAAATGCTCTGTCCTCCAAAAGTCTTCCCTAATCTCACAAATTGGATGTGTTTTCTTTTTCCTGCTCCCCATGTCCTTAACCCCAAGCTTAGTACAGAACAGCACACAATAGCAAGTACTCAATATTTGTTGAGATGAATTTTATCAGACAGTAGCTCTTTTGATGATTTGGAGGAAATGGAAAGTGTCACCTATATGGTCATGCTGTGACCACCATCTCAACAAACCTAGGAATCTTCACTGTGACAGTCATTTTATTACTAATTTCAGTGGTCGGTCACCTGGCATGACAGAAGCAGCAGCAAGAGCTACCAGGACATTTCAGTGCCTGAGCTGGGAGCGGAACACTGGCTCACATGGCTGAGTGCCATTCTATGAAGTCTGCTCTGCACTGTCATCACCATGTCCCCTTGCTACCAGTCTTTCTCAAATTGGTTCTTTCTTAATGATCATTTTAAAAAAAAGATTTTATTTATTTGACAGAGGGATACACAGCGAGAGAGGGAACACAAGCAGGGGAAGTAGGAGAGGGAGAAGCAGGCTTCCTGCCAAGCAGGGAGCCTGATGCGAGGCTTGATCCCAGGATTCTGGGATCACGACCTGAGCCAAAGGCAGATGCTTAATGACTGGGCCACCCAGGTGCCCCCTTTTTTCTTTTTTAAATCAGGCAGTAGACCTTCTCGAAGTTTGGATATTTCCTCTTAGATGATATTGTTCTGGAACCTAAATGCCGTATTATCTTTGGCCAGAAATGACAGGACTAAGTTAGAGCCAGGTCTAAATTCCGGCCTTGGAATTGTCTGATAACTGCTTAAATTTTGGCAGATGACTGCTGTTTTGGTTTCCTTATCACCTCTGTGCCCTCTTTTCCTATAGTTTGATTAGATGAGGGAATGTATAGTGAAGCATTTATAAAAGTGTAATGTGTGACAGAAGTATTGCTGAGTTAGTAGGGTAATAATGATCAAGCAAATCATGGTAACCAGAGACACCCTCATACCATTAAGAAAAGTGTTCTCAAACATCAGCATATCGGTTGGCTCAACTGCTTCTTTTATATACAGCTGTCACCACTGGTTGGCTTTCCTGTGGCTTAATGATGAAGATGAATATTAAAAAAAAAAAAAAAAAAGACACAAATCTGAGTGGTAAGTCCATCATCTTCAGTGTCATCTACTAGTCCTCAGGATGAGTTTCTCTCTACCATGATTTCAGGAGAAATCTAGAGAAAAATCTCACCAGGACTTTAAGAGGCTTTTTTTTTTTTTAAAATACAGAGTTGGTTTTTCTTGGTCAGCAATTGAAATGATAACCCTTTTAGATCTGTAATTGAACAATGTAAAGAATAATATTGTATGGAAATTGTCAAATGGGAAGTTTTCTCATCTTAAGGATCTATAGTCTATTTCTGGGTCAACTGGAATTTCAGGGCCTTGTTTATGTATCTCTTCCAAGTGCCAGCTAATCCTAGGCCAGCAGGATTCCAAGAGACCTTCTTTCAAAGATTTACTTATGTGAGAGATAGAGAGAGTGAGAGCGAGGGCATCGGTGGGAGGAGGGGCAGAGGGATAATCTCAAGCAGACTCCCCACTAAGTATTGAGCCTGATGTCATGACCCTGAGTTCATGACTTGAGTCGAAATCAAGAGTCAGACGCTTAACTGACTGAGCCACCCAGGTGCACCAAGAGACCTTTGTTTAGAACAGACAAAGTGAAAAATATTTGGATCTAACATCTTCTGCCAGGGCTGTCCTTCCAATGTTATTTTGGCATATATAATACTAAGAGTCCTTATCAGTTAGAATTTGAGATAAGTCCAGTCCACAAGGATCATCTGTATGCACTTGCTTGACAATCTAAGGGAGCAAGGACAAGGTTAAATGCTGAGTGAAATGAAACTGGAATGGAGTTAAGGAGACTGTCATTTATTTGCTAATGGAGAGACAGTGTTGTGGGTTAGTTAGTTCCCTTTGAAATACTTTAAAATGTGCTACAAAGAACTGCCAGATACTCAGCTCTCCGAGTTCTTTTGTCATTTACAACTATAATTTTCTGTTATGTGATTATTGCTATTGTAATTTCCAGTTATGTTTGTGGAGAAGAGTCCTATTATCCTAGCCAAAAACTAATACAAATAATAATACCTTGCTGGTATGGATACAATAGCTTTTTTTTTTTTTAAGATTTATTTATTTATTTGACAGAGAGAGATCACAAGTAGGCAGAAAGGCAGGCAGAGAGAAAGAGAGGGAAGCAGGCTCCCCGCTGAGCAGAGAGCCCGATGTGGGACTCGATCCCAGGACCCTGAGATCATGACCCGAGCTAAAGGCAGTGGCTTAACCCACTGAGCCACCCAGGCGCCTGATACAATAGCTTTTTTTTTTTTTTTTTTAAGATTTTATTTATTTGTCAGAGAGAGAGAGAGAAAGAGAGCGAGCACAGGCAGACAGAGTGGCAGGCAGAGGCAGAGGGAGAAGCAGGCTCCCTGCTGAGCAAGGAGCCCAATGTGGGACTCGATCCCAGGACACTGGGATCACGACCCGAGCCGAAGGAAGCCGCTTAACCAACTGAGCCACCCAGGCGTCCCTACGATAGCTTTTTAAAAAAAGATTTTATTTATTTATTTGACAGAGCAAGAAAGCACAAGCAAGAGGAGCAGCAGAGGGAAAGGGAGAACCAGGCTCCCCGCTGACCAGGGAGCCTGATGTGGGGCTTGATCCCAGGACCTTGGGATCATGACCTGAGCCCAAGTGAGATGCTTAACCAACTGAGTCACTCAGGAGACCACAATGAGTTTTTTTTTGAAACAAAAAATAAAAGTCTATTTAACAATAAATTTATATTTTGAAAAACAGTGACTTTTTGGTACATTATCCTGATGGCTTTTAATAATTGTTCTGGACCAGTAGGCAGGAACCTCAGGTTCTGACTGTACTCTCAGCTCTGCCTCTTACTCTTTGGAAACCTAGACAAGTCATAAGCACCGTGGGTATATTTCATCAACTGTAAAATGAGGATTTGGACTGGACATCACATGCTTTTAATAAAGTTGAGAGACACGTCCTGAAATGTGTTGTGATTTCCGCAGAGTTTGTTTTTGTATTGTTTTGGTGGGTTTTGTTTTTTGCTTGTCTGTTATTTTGGTTGGGGGGGTATGATGGTGGTGGTGACACAGGTAAAAACTGTGTACGGCCCTTGGTGCTTGCACCTTAGGAAAAAGTCCTATTCACACTGTTAAGTGTAGACAGAAGGGATTCCCTAAAAATTCTCAGGCCTCACAGGATAGCTACATTTCATGAAGCACCCTTCAGTAGATTAGATTAAGAAAAGACCATTCCTATTTTTCCTTGAAAAGTTACTTTAATAGCCTCACATGTGTAAACCTCTACGATTTTAGGTATAAGAACTGTGTATTTTTCTGAACTTGTAACACAAAATAGAGTGGAACTAGTCTAGAAATATCTATTAAAAAAAGGGAAAGACCATCTAGACCTTAAAAGTTTTGCATAGACTATCCATTAGTCATAATCCTGTATTCTCCATAGAATTTCTCCATAGAATTTAGCATGTTGACATGTTAAAATATTATTGTGACCTATTTTATGACTGACTGCATGTCTTGTCTCCTTCCAAAGGCAGGGAGAAAAATTTCTTATGATATGCCTGCTCACAAAAAAAAGGTGAAGACCCCACATAGTCGAGGTTACTAAAGCTTATTCAGATAGCCTGCATCTTTATTCAAATAGCCTGCGTCTTTTAGCGTCTACCTTCTGAAACTATTCTTGACTACCACTAACTAAATGCCAAAATCAGTAAGTGGATGCTTCTCAGTTCTGATCCTGTGTGCCATTGGTAGCACTGGCTATAGCTGGCTGCGGCTCCTGGTGTCTTCAGTGACACCACCCTCTTCTGCTTCTCACGTCTCTGACAGTCCCTGATCTTTTTTATAGAATCTTCTTCCTCCACTCAAACTTCAAACGGTGGCATGCCTTCAAAATGTGCACGTACCTCTCTTCACTTTATACATTCTTGGTCAACTTCGTCTGCAGCCATGTCTTCTATCACCTACCCAGGGACGATTCCCAAATCTCTTATCTCCTCCCACATCTTTCTCCTACATCTAGAACCTTATTTTATTTTTTTTTTTAAAAGATTTTATTTATTTATTTATTTGACAGAGAGAGAGACACAGCAAGAGGGAACATAAGCAGGGGGAGTGGGCGAGAGAGAAGAAGGCTTCTGGCAGAGCAGGGAGCCTGATGTGTGGGACTCAATCCCAGGACCCTGGGATCATGACCCGAGCTGAAGGCAGACGCCCCTAGAACCATATTTTATAAACTGCACTGCCCACTGGATGGATGCTTGAGATACAGCAAATTCACATGTATAAAAACTGAATCCACTCTAGGTTTTCACACATTAAGATACTCCCACTTTATGGGGTGCCTAGATGGCTCAGTCATTAAGCACCTGCCTTCGGCTCAGGTCATGATCCCAGGGTCCTGGGATCAAGCCCCACATCGGGCTTCCTGCTCTGCAGGAAGCCTGCTTCTCCCTCTCCCACTCCCCCTGCTTGTGTTCCCTCTCTCGTTCTCTCTCTGTGTAAAAAACCAAACCAAACCAAACCAAACCAAAAAAACTTAAAAAAAAAAAAACAAAACTAAAAAATAAGTAAATAAATAAATAAAATAATGTAACAGACCTCTGTCTGTTTCAGGAACCTTCACCACTGGCATTTGATTTTTCCCTTCCACAAAATTCTCTTCATCAAAATCAACTCAGAGCAACTACTGTTCTTTGTGTTAAGCTTTCACCCCCACCTATCCCCCGGGGATGTTCTCCCTTCCTAGTTCCCACCCGTCTGACCATCTCAGCTCAAGCAAACCTATTCTGTGACACTTTGTGGGCCTGCCACAGGGATAGCTGTCTTTTTTTGTGTTTGTGTTGGGTCATAGCACAACTGCTCACTTTTGTTTTTTGAAGAAGTCATTCCTTTGTATTCCTGACATCTAACACAGTGCCTAGCGTGTAGCTGCTGCTCAACAAATGTTTAATAAAAGAAGAATGAACAGAACAGGGGTTCTCAACCTCACCTCAAAAGGTAACCAGTAACCAACACTATGCTTTAAAGCATGAAAAGACTCCTTTAAATTATACATAACTGAATGCCATCTTTCCAAGTATGAACTACAAATCTTAAAATCTTAAAATCATTTATCAGATTAGACAAATCACATGGCAGGGAACCTAGAGAATGAGAGAACCCTACTGGTAAAATTTAAAATAGTGAGAATGGATTCCGTAATAGGCCAGGCAAAGCAGTATGGATACAAGAGCCTGCAGAGAAAGGACAGGGAGCACTGGAAAAAACAGCATTTGGGCAAACTGGAATTTAAAGTTTTTTTACTTTTTACTGAAGCCTGGGAATATACTAGAGGTCTGGTTTTCAATTAGTGAACTGATTACTGGGGTGGGGAAGCAAACCACAACCCAAACCCAGTCAACATAACATGGAGAAACAAAAAGCCTACTATACTGACTAGTTCTTGCTCCTCCTTCCCTGCTTCTTTCAGTGTGAGCGAGTATTAGGGACTGAATTGTGCTCTGTATCTCCCCACCCCTCGCCCATTTATGTTGTAGCTCTAACCTTCAATGTGATTGCATTTGGAAAAGGGGTTTTTAAGAAGTAATTAAGAATAAATGAGCTTAGGGGCGCCTGGGTGGCTCAGTGGGTTAAAGCCTCTGCCTTCGGCTCAGGTCATGATCCCAGAGTCCTGGGATCGAGCCGTGCATCGGGCTCTCTGCTCAGCAGGGAGCCTGCTTCCTCCTCTCTCTCTGCCTGCCTCTCTGCCTACTTGTGATCTCTGTCAAATAAATTTAAAAAAAAATTAAAAAAAAAAAAAAAGAATAAATGAGGTTATAAGGGTGGGGCCCTTACCCAATAGGACTGGCATCCTTACAAAGGAAGAGATCCCAAGAGTATGTGTGCACAGCAAAAATGCCATGTGAAGACACAGCGAGTCTGTGAGTCAAGGAGAGAAGCCTCACCAGAAACCAAGGCGACTAATACCTTGATCTTGGGCTTTCCAGCCTCCACAACTGTGAGAAAATAAATTTTTGTTGTTTAAGTCACCAGACTTGTGGTAGTCTGTTCTGACAGCCCTAACAGACTAATACACGGTGTCATATGAATTTAAAAATGTAAATTTAAGAGAATTTAGAACTAGACGCATCAGATATCAACAAATAGAAATGTAAGGTATCATTAACTACAATGAGTATTTAAATCCCAACCCCCATCCACTGAGCCAAAAAGCAGTTTTTAAGTCTAATGAAAAACTAAAATATAATTCTTTCCAAGATAAGGCAAGGGTAGGTAGGGGAATAAAATCTACAGTGAGGTGGAAGATAAGCAAGAAAACTTGAAAAGGAGAACATCAAAGTGAGAAAGCTCCTCTCTAATACAAGGAATCGTATTTACCCTCACACACATAAACTCTTGCTCCTTACCATTCCTCTGGGGCTCACCAGATTCCTGCTCCCGCTCAATCTTCTTGGGATGGAGCTGCGCAGTCAGTGAGTCATGGGGCCTTCCCAAGGGGGTCAACTTGCCCAAAAGTGTGTCCTGTCTTTCTGAATTGTCTGGGACCTGGGGAACAATGAAGTATGACTGGGTCTGTAAGGTAGATTTTCTGAAAGAACTTAAAGAACTTAAGAGAAAAGCTCAAAAGAAGCATTTGCCAGGGACCAGGAACACAAATGGGAAAAATTCTCATTCAATTGCAAATGGCAATAATGACTCAAAAAAAGAGGAGGCAGAAATTAATCTTGGCATTCAGGCCACTGGAGAGTGAAATTCAGTGTCTTCTCACAATGATTGGCAGAGGTCCAGGATCACAGTCTTGAGACTTGGAAAGAACCTTAAAAATTACCTAGCCCAACCTCCACCAAGTGGGGGTATTTCTTCTCTAACTGCATTGTCCCATACCATAGCCACAAGCACAGTGTGCTTACTGGGCGCCTGAAATGTGGTTGGTAGGAATGGAGACAGGCAGACCGTAAAATATACACTGAATTTTAAAAACAATGCTAAAAAGGAATGTAAAATATCTCATTTTTCATACTGATTACATGATTACTTTGGGTTAAGTGACAAAATATATTTAGTCTCATTTTCTGAAATGTGGCTACTAGAAAATTTAACTACACATAAGGCTCACGTTGTATTTCTTTCGGACAGTGCTGTTCTGCGATATCCTTGACATCTACTTGAACTCGCCGTGACTATTCCCATTGAAAGGGAGTTTTTTTTTTTTTTTTTTTCCACCAGGTAGCCCATTTTTTAGTAGCTATGAATGCTGGAGAATTCTTTGCTTTCCTCTGTTACCTACTCGCCCTCCTGTAACTCCTTACGGATCCCAGCCTTGCATCGGACTCTGCGTTTCCCGCGACTGTCCTCAACCACGCTCCATTTACTTGGCCCCCGCAGCCGGCGCCCTCCCTAAGCCTTGTTCTCCTCTAGGCCGACCCGTGAAGTACCCCCGGATGTCCTGTCACCGGCTTCGTGTCGGCCCGGTGCGCGCGCCCTGAGCGTCCCCTGCCCACCTGCTTCCGAGGCTCGTCCAGCTCCCGCTCCAGGTCCTCCAGCACGGTCACGGCCTCCTCGCCCGTCCTCGGGTGGTGCGCCTCTACCCAGGCCTGCAGGTCCCCGGGAAGGATGCTCAGGAACTGCTCCAGCACCAGCAGGTCTAAAATCTGCTCCTTGGTGTGGCACTCGGGCCGCAGCCACTGGCGGCAGAGCTCCCAGAGCTGGGTGAGGGCTTCCCGGGGACCGGGCGCGTCGCGGTAGCAGAGCTTCCTGAAGTGCTGCCGGAAGACTTCCCTCCTGTGAGGGGTGCAGTGCTGTGAGACGCAGTCCTGTCCGCCACGACGGTCCTCGGCCTTCACTACTGCTAGCCCTCGTCCGGGGGGTGCCGGGGCTGCGGCCATCGTGCGCTGCGCGTGAGATTAACCCTGTCCGGCGCGGCCCCAAGGAGAACCTCTCGGAACCGCGTCACAGAACGCCGTTGCGGCGGAGAAAGGACGAAAGCTGCCGTGAACACACACACGCTGATGAGGGGCACCGGGGCGCACACGGCCGACTCAGCTCTGCGCTCTGACTGAAAGTGCCCGCTGCCGACGCGACTCCCCGGCCGTCGGTCTCCCGGTTCTCTCTGGGTCGGGGAGCGGCCGGCGCCCGTCAGCACTCAACGAAGCCCGAGGGTCACCGCTTTGTGAGGAGAAACGCCTCACAGCTTTGCGAGGAGGCTCGCGGACTCCACGCCCGAGAGGCGCAGGCCCGGCGTTCGGCAGCTGTGGGGACGGTCACCCCGTCCACTCGCGGAGGGCCGACCCTGGACCACCCCCGCAGAAGCGGCGGACGGAAGACGGATTCGCCCGCCGCAGCAGCCACCCCTCGGCGGCCGGAACAAAGGCTGGACTCTAGCCGACCAATGGGCGCCCCGCCGGGGCCCGGGTACTTCCGGCCGCTCTAGGATACCTCGCCTCGGTGGCCCCGCCCGTGGAGGACCACGTTTATAAGCGGGTTGTTCGCAGGCCTGCAGGCTATCCTCTTTGTTCTTTTTCAAAACTTTTCCCCTCTCACGAATTTTTTGGGTTTACTTATTAGATACGTAGTATGAAAAAGTAATGGATTCACACAGTTCAACATTTAAAAAGAGTAAGTGTCCTCCAGCATTTGCTTTTGACAGCTTGACTTTTTCCCAGACACGTACTGTTCTGTACACGGGTCAGGCAGGTACATATCCCCCTCGCTTTCCTCCTGCATAAAAGGTAGCATTTCTGCGCCTTGCTTGCTTCCTCCTAGTAACTAATATTGGAGATTGTGCATAAAGGGTTTCCTCGACCTGCCCTTTTTAATCAATTGCACAGTATTCATTGTGTGAGCCATCATCCATTAATGGTTACCCCACTGATGATGGTCAGGCAGGTTGTTTCCAATCTTCTTTTTGAAACGCTTTTTGAAACTGTTAACATAAATCTTTCTCATGCCTAAGGGTATTTACATAGTATATATTCCTAGAAATAGAATTACTAAGAGTACAGAGTAGGGACATTTGTATTTTTGTTAGTGCTATATTACCAATCATAAACCCTAAGATGTTCTGTTTACCTATACTTGTCAACACAATTGTTAGGGTCCCTGATCAAAGGAAGGACATTGATATAAAGTGAAAATCAAACTTTATTTCATGCCAAGCATCACAAATCAAACTGACTGGTAGGGGCCAGCTCTTATGAAGAGACAACGATGAGGACTCCAACAAGGTCACTCCCAAGAAGGCCGCTCCAGATGAGGCCATTCTGGATGAGGCTGCTCCATAGATGAGGCCACTCCGGACGAGGCCACTCCCTGGTCGGACCCAGTCCCAAGAATAGGCCACTCTGGACAAGGCTGCTGCTGATGAGGTCACTCCCCAGACAGGGCCACTCCCCAGATAGGGGCTGCACTGGCAAGGCTGCTCCCCAGACAAGGCTGCTCCCAAAGAGGCCACTCTGGAGGAAGCTGCTCTCAGGAATGAAGCTGCTCCTGACGACAAAGAGGCAATGACAACAGTGATGAGGACAAGGAGGACAACAACCCCAATGACCCAGACTCTACTCTCCATGACACCACTCTGACAAGGCTGCTCCCCAGAGGCCACTGCTCCAGATGAGGCTGCAACCCAGACTAGGCCACTCCAGATGAGGCTGCTCTGGAGGAAGCGGCTTGCCAACCAGGCCACTCCTCAGAATGACACCTCTCTGGTGAGGCCCCTCGTGGCGGGGTGTGATTCCTGGCAGCGAGGCTGCTCAGGGCCAGGCCGAGGCTTGGGGTGGGGCCGCTCCTGTGGTAACGAGGCTGCTGGGGGCGAGGCCCTTCTGTTGGCTGTGGCTCCGGACGGCAGGGCCACGGCTCTGTGGTGGCGAGACTGCTGGCAGCGAGGCTGCTCTTATAGTTCTTACAAGAGCTCTGACGGCTCACAGCTCTCCGTCGCCTGCCTCCAATAGCTCTCCTTTTGCCCCCGACAGCTTTGCAGACCAACCTTTATAGAGGTGGTTGAGCCCCTCCCACACACAGGTGGCCAACTGAATTTCAATTCACCCTAGTGGATATACACTCGCCCCACTGATTGGATGTCTTTATCCGGCCTGCCCCACCCTTGTATCTAGGCTTTGCAAGCAAATTCCTCTGGGAGGGGCAGGGTCAATACAAGTTCACCACAACAAAATGGCTCCCTCTGGCCAACCAGGGCCTTACGACAATGTCATAGATATTTTGATGTTTGCCAATCTGATGGGTTAGAAATGCTTAATTTTTTCCTCCCTCTTTCCCTTTCTTACACAAATATTGATTATTCATCTGCTACACCAGGCACTGTTCTGGAAGCTGGAACTGCAGGTTAAAGGAAAATAATACCCTTGACTTAATGGGAATTTGTAATTTAGTGTGTGTGCTTCTGTGTATGAGGTAGGTAGGCAGGCAATAAATAAGAAAAATATATAGTATATTAGATGGTGCATGTTAGTGCCAAGGAGAAAATAAAGGAAACACGAAGTTTGGAGTGAGAATGAAGTAATGCAATTTTAAATAGGGTGGTCATGGAGGACCTCACTAGTATACTTATATTAAAGCAAGGACTGAGGGAGATGAGTGAGTGTATCATCAGGGGTAAATCTGTTTCAGGAAGAGAGATAGCAAACGCACAGCCTGGAGTGGAGTGTGTTTGAAATAGTCTAGGCACTGGAAGGGGGCTTGTGTGTCTAGAACTAAGGCAACAAAAGGGTGTTGAGAGTAGAGAGAGGGAACGATATGAGGGTTTTGGGTGAATTCAAGGATACATATATTTTTTTTTTACTCCAAGATGGGAAGTCATTCAGAATTTCTGAGCAGGAGAGTAACATGTTCAGATATAGGCATTGAAAGAGTTTTCTGGCTGCTGTGTTAAAAATAAACTTGTAAGTGAAGGGGGTTGGACAAAGACAGAAGCAGGGAGATAGGATGGGAAGCTACTGCTACCTTGGAGTGGGGAGGGATATAAGCATGACATAAAACCCTAAAGACATATAACTGAAAACCCACAAAGGAAAAGATAAATGGAACTGATGATGTAAAAATTTGGAATATTAAATGAAGAAAATAAAAACTAAAGTATAAGCTCAGAGTAAAATATGTCACCATCTAAAAGACACAGGACTGATTTTACAAAGTCCTCTTACAAAGTTACAAAAAATAAGGAAAGTACTACCAAGCCAATAGAAAAATTGGCAAACAACTTAGGTAAGCATTTATAGAACACAAATAGACAACATGAAAAGGTGCTCAAGTTCAGTAATAATTTTAATTAAAACAATAACAATTAAAAAAATTATTCAGATTACTAAAGATAAAAAGACTGGTCATATTTAGCATTGGAAAGTATGCGAAAGTACAGGCATTCTTGGGTTGTATATTTTCTGAAGGCAAGACCTTAAAATTAGTATGTCCATACCTCTTGATCCAACAACGTAGCTTCTTGGAATTATTTACACAGAAATACTTACACAAGGGGTGTCTGGGTGGCTCAGTTGTTTGAGCCACCAACTCTTGGTTTCCACTCAGGTCATGATCTCATGGTCGTGAGATCAAGCCCCACTTGGGGCTTTACACTCAGCAGGGAGTCTGAGATTCTCTGTTTTTCTCCCTTTCCTCCAGCTCTCAAGCTCTAAAATAAGTAAATAAATCTTTAAAATAAAACACACATGTTAAAACACATACAAAGAAACATTGTTTATTTATTTATTTTTTTTTTTATAAGATTTTTTTTTTTTTTAATTTATTTGACAGAGAGAAATCACAAGTAGGCAGAGAGGCAGGCAGAGAGAGAGGAGGAAGCAGGCTCCCCGCTGAGCAGAGAGCCCGACGCGGGGCTCGAACCCAGGACCTGGGATCATGACCTGAGCCGAAGGCAGCGGCTTAACCCACTGAGCCACCCAGGCGCCCCCATTGTTTATTTAAATTGGGGAAACCCAAATGTCCACATTTGGGAACTTAGATTTTTTATACCCATAACCTTTTTAAAAACTAAAAGATGCCAAAGGCAGATTGAATTTAAAAAGTAAGTTATATTGGGGTGCCTGGGTGGCTCAGTCATTAAGCATCTGACTTTGGCTCAGGTCATGTCATGATCCTAGGGTCCTCGATTGAGCCCCGCATCGGGCTCCCTGCTCTGCGGGAAGCCTCGTTCTCCCTCTCCCAATTCCCCTGCTTGTGTTCTCTCTCTTGCTGCGTCTCTCTCTGTCAAATAAATAAATAAAATCTTAAAAAAAGGGTAAGTTATAAAACAGTATTGGGGGGGGCGCCTGGGTGGCTCAGTTGGTTAAGCATCTGCCTTCAGCTCAGGTCATGATCCCAGGATCCTGGAATCGAGTACCGCATCAGGCTCACTTCTCCCTCTCCCTCTGCCTGCCTTTCTGCCTACTTGTGCTCTCTCTCTCTCTGCCAAATAAATAAATAAAATCTTTAAAAACAAAACAAAACAGTATATGATTGTTTTTATAGAATAATTATCTTAAATGTGTTCTTAATTGGGGTAAACTTAGAGAGAACTTCATTTTATATATTTTTGTGAAAGTAAACTTTTTTTTTTAAAGATTTTAAGTAATCTCTCTGCATCCAACGTGGGGCTCAAATTTACAACCCTGAGATCGAGTCACATGCTCTACGGACTGAACCAGCCAGGTGCCCCTCTAAAATTTAACTTTTTACAAAAATTTGTTACTGGTATAAACAGGAAAGACACTTGTTTTAAAACCTCATTTATTTCTGGGGCGCCTGGGTGGCTCAGTGGGTTAAAGCCTCTGCCTTCGGCTCAGGTCATGGTCTCAGGGTCCTGGGATCGAGCCCCGCATCGGGCTCTCTGCTCAGCAGGGAGCCTGCTTCCTCCTCTCTCTCTGCCTGCCTCTCTGCCTACTGGTGACCTCTGTCTGTCAAATAAATAAAATCTTAAAAAAAAAAAAAAAAACCTCATTTATTCTTCACAACCCACAAACAATTTCCCTGTTTGGGAAATGCCATCAATATCGCTTTCTCTCTGAAATTCTTCGCCTGACTTGTCATCTTGTAAAAGGATATAACTACTTTCAGATGAAAATCAGATTCAACTTCACTATGCTTCGTAGGGCAAATATAAGTGATCAAATAAACTTGCGTGCCTGGGTGGCTCAGTCGGTTAAGCGTCCAACTCTTGATTTTGGCTCAGGTCATGATCTCAGGGTCCCGAGACTGAGCCCCTCATCAGGCTCTGCGCTCAGCGGGGAGACAGCTTCTCTCTCTCTCTCTCTCCCTCTGCCCCTTCCCCAGCTCACGTGTTCTTTAAAATAAATAAATAAACCTAAAAAAATTAAAAAATAAACCTGGAAGTGTCATTTAGGAAATGCAGAAATAAATAACTTCCAAGTAAACCAGCTTTACAGAACTGTCCTCTCTGGGAGAGAAATTTAAAAACAGCATAACTTCTGCCTTCTTTCCATTAGAAGTACATGATGGAAAGCCAGCCCCTTCCCTTGACTGTGGCATAACACGTCCTCATCACTGTCTGAGCAAGTGAAAAACGTAGACAACGCTCAACTTCAGTTGAGCCCCCTTCAGTGCAGTGAACTCACTGGCATGTTTCTCCCTTCTTACCTAATGTATCAAAGTCTCTCACCAGTTTCCAAACACAAACCCTGCTCCAGGTCCTGAACTTCTTAAGGAATATTCTTCAGGGATGCCCCCAGCTTCAGGCAGCCATCAGCTTCAGACAGTCAGCTTGCCAGAGCCTTGGAACACCTGGCTGTGGAATTGTGAGTGGCTGCGCATGAGTCAGAATGAGGCTTCCTGGTAAAACCCTGGCTCTTGTCCTTGACTTGGTGACATCCTTCCTCTACCTGGATAGAGCCTCTCTGCCTTCACGATTGAGGCATAAGCAGGCAGCCTGGTGTATGACACCCAGGGCCCTCTTCTTCTCTGTTTAGATCTTCCAAAGCTACCAAAAACAAAAAACCACCCCACAAATAACATTGTTAAAAATAACAGCATTCGATGGATGTATATTCTCACTTGCTTTAATTATTAAAAAAAAAAAAGAGGGGTGCCTGGGTGGCTTGGTTGGTTAAGCATCTGCCTTTGGCCCAGGTCATGATCCCAGAGTCCTGGGATCAAGTCCCATGTCAGGCTCCCTGCTCAGCAGAGGTCTGCTTCTCCCTTTTTCTCTCCCTCTGCCTTTCCCCCTGCTTGTGCTCTAATAAATAAATAAAATCTTAAAAAATAAAATTTAAAAAGAGAAAAACGAATGAACTAAGCGCTCAAGAAATTAGAAAAAGGATGAGAAGGAAATCCCCAAGGGAAAGGTTAGAAAAGAAATAGGGATAAAAGAACAAGCAAATGAATTAGAACACAGAAAATGTGACATTAAGAGATCCAAGAATGAAACATTTATAAACAAGCCTGTTAAAAATAAGCCTATTAAGCAAGCCTATTAAAAACCACAAACCTGGGGCGCCTGGGTGGCTCAGTGGGTTAAGCCGCTGCCTTCGGCTCAGGTCATGATCTCAGGGTCCTGGGATCGAGTCCCACATCGGGCTCTCTGCTCAGAAAGAAGCCTGCTTCCCTCTCTCTCTCTCTCTGCCTGCCTCTCCGTCTACTTGTGATCTCTCTCTGTCAAATAAATAAATAAAATCTAAAAAACAAAACAAAACAAAACACAAACCTGTAAGAACCGGGGTGGTAGCTGGAGTCATGGCAAGGCAAGCATTTAGCAAGTTTCTTCCCCTCTTTGATGGAGTTTTAGTTGAAAGGAGGGCAGCTGAAACTGCACCAAAGGAGGTATTATGCTTCCAGAAAAATCTCAAGCAAAAGTGTTGCAAGCAACAGTAGTAGCTATTGGATCGGGCTCTAAAGGAAAGGGTAGAGATATTCAACCAGTTAGTGTGAAAGTTGGAGATAAAATTCTTCTCCCAGAATATGGAGGCACCAAAGCAGTTCTAGATGTCAAGGATTATTTCTTATTTTGAGATTGTGACATCGGAAAGTATATGGACTGGAATCATTGTTAAAATGGCATGAAGTGAAGCTGCCCATTTCAGTGAAGTGAAATCTTTCATCATGTAAATAATTTTCATGTCTCTCTTTTATAAAAAACTAATGGTATTCAAGCTAAAAAACAAAAAAAGGAAACATAAAAAACCCCACAAGCCTATGGTAAATTCAATTGAAAAAAAAATTTAAAATGACGAATAGCAGATGAAGACGTCTGCTATAAAAATTTTAAAAAATCTCAATGAAATTGGTGGGGGAAAGAAACTTTAATTCCAAAATTCATTCAAGAAGTAACAAAATCTATGGGGCACCTGGCTGGCTTAGTTGGTGGAGAGTCCAGTTCTCGATCTTGGGGCTGTGAGTTCAAGCCCCACGTTGGGTGTAGAGACTACTTAAAAATAAAATATTTTTTTAAAAGGCAGAAAAACATAAAATAAACCAGTTAGGACTGGTTAAAGGAAATAATTGAAAAGGCTACCAAAGAATCATCTCCAGAAAGGTTCAAGTAATTCTGCAGTATTTTAATTTTTTAAAAAGTATTTATTCATGTATATGATGAATTCTAACTTTTCCATTGGAATATACAGGTAAATAGAAAGAAAAGGTGAGAATCACTCCCTTTTCATTACCTAAATACACTGTTGACATTTTATTACTTCCAACTTTCAGTATTTTAAAAATCTGTTTTACATAGTTATTATATTCTAAAAATACTTTTATAGGCTGTTTAATATTTAAATGTATTAAAAACTTTTCATTTTGTTATAAGCCTTTCATAAGAATAAGTGACATCGACACATTGTTTGAGATAATAAATAGTATCCTACAAATGAGTTGGAACGTTTACATGAGATGCAACATGCTTGATGCTGGACACAACTGGTGTTCAACAAATGGCAGCCACGATTGTCAGAGTTTGCAAAGGACTTCCCTTTTGCTACATCATTTAATTAATTTATAATGGGTATTTCTATCTCACAACACACTTTCCTCTTTAGGAAGAATGAGTAAATCACATGCTTCCCAAAGAGGCCAAGCATGAACTCTTATTTATTTACTTAAATTAATTAATTATTTTAAAATATTTTATTTATTTATTTCACACACACACACACACACACACACACACACACAGATCACAAGTAGGCAGAGTGGGAGAGGGGGAAGCAGGTTCCCTGCTGAGCAGAGAGCCCGATGTGGGGCTCGATCCCAGGACCCTGAGATCATGACCTGAGCCGAAGGCAGAGGCTTAATCCACTGAGCCACCCAGGCACCTCAAGCATGAATTCTTAAAAAAACATTTTATTTAGAGAAGGGGAGAGAGAGAGTGCGCACATGGGCCAGCCAGGGGGTTGGAGTTGGGGGCAGAGGGAAAGAATGTTAAGCTGGCTCCATGCTCAGCACCTGACTCGAGGCCTGGCTCCATTTCATGACTTGAAATGATACCGGCCTGATATTTCATGGTATTATGGTTGATACCACAACCTGAGCCAAAATCAAGTCGGAAACTCGACTGACTGCGCCACCCAGGGGTCCCACCAGAAATGTATTCTTGCTCCTGGGAGAGAATCCTCCTGGTTGGCTGGTTTTGTTAAGAAGGCCAGAGTCCAGACTGAGCAGGATTGAACATATATATGTTCTATACCTAAAGAGAGGTGTCCTGTGTCCCAACACTCAGAGACCCATGCAGGGGCAGGGTCCTGAGTGATACAAAGAAACAGCAGTGAACTCAGATTTGGGTGAGGGTCTTTCATGTTAGGCATCTGGCCCACATGGCATAGAAAAGAGGTTTGGTTAATACTCAGTGTTCCTACCTCCAGCCTTTCAACCTCCTGCTCCCTTCTTCCTTCTTTTTTTTTTCCTTCCTCCCTTTCTTCCTTTAAATATTTTATTTGCTTTATGAGAGAAAACAAGAGCAAGAGAGAGAGCACAGAGGGAGAGGGAGAAGCAGATTCCCTACTGAGCAGAGAGCCCAATGTGGGGCCTAATCCCAGGACCCCTGATCCTGACCTGGGCTTAACTCACTGGGCCACCCAGGCGTCGCTCCACCTCACATTTCTTTAAATCATGCTTTCTCACTTAATGTTTTCACTACCTTTGCTTTGGCTTCCTGTTCGTAATTGGTTTCCTGGCATCTCTGGCCTTTTTCCTTCCCTCCGTTTATCCCAGACCCTCCCGTATTTGTAGCCTTTTCTTCTCACCTCTCCCCAGCCTTCCATTTGGGCCTCATCCTACAGCCTTCCCACAGCTGCTCCTGTCACCAAATGCTTCAAATCTCAAAGCTTCTCTTTCTGAGCTGCACCCCTGCTTTCCGCCTCAGGCCTTCTCACTCTGACGCTAGTGTCCAACCCTGTCACGGGTGTTGTGTCTCCATCTCACCCAAAGAACTAGTCTCCACTGGTTTGGCTTGAAGCTATTACAGCTGACTTTCAATAATTAACTATACATTCTGTCTAAGGAAAAATTTAAAGTGGCTTTCCTCTACCGTTGGGTGCACAAGTGCACACTTCTATTTTTTTTAATCTAAATCTTCAAGCTGTTGTTAGAAAGCCTTTTCTTCACAGAAAATCTTATTGGGGGCCGGTGTGTAAAATTAAGGTGGAACTCGTGGTGGCAAGTTGGCCTGGAACCCACAAACTCCTGAGAAGCCCTTAGGGCAGGGGAGGACTCACACAGGTAGGGGGAGGGAGAGGTGGGAGACCGCAGGAAGCTGTGTGGCTGTGGACGGGGGGTCTAAACACACAGTAGTGATAATCTGTCCCAGTCAACTCTTGCCTTGTGGGAATATGCCCTCTAGTGTTGCCACATCATGCATTTTTGTAAGAGAATCCAGAAAGTCAGATTTTATGTGAAATTGCCAGATTTTCAAAAAGTTGAGATAATTGGGGCACCCGGGTGGTACAGTCAGTTGGGTGTCTGATTCTTGATTTTGGCTCAAGTCATGATCTCAGGGTCATGAGGTCAAGCCCTGCACTGGGCTCTGTGCTCAGTGCAGAGTCTGCTTGGAATTCTCTCTCCCTCTCTAAATAAATACACCTTAAAAAAAAAAAAGCTTTAAAAAATTGAAATAATTTGAGAAAATTATTGAGAAATTATTATTTTTATAGAAATTATTATAATTGAGAAAATTATAATTGAGAAATTATAATTGAGAAAAAATACCATGTGGGAAAAATACACATTATTTTTCCCAAATCCCACTGGCCTGTTTGGCACCTCTGGTGGAAGACGTGAAAGGTCACACTGGAACGTGCATCATCCATCCTCTTGTCCCACTGAACTTTCCCACCTACACGAGTCGTTCATCCCAGATTACAGAGGGGGTTTTGTGTCCACAATGTTTTCAGTGTAGATCATTGATAGGCTGCTGTCTTTTTATCAAGCTGACCTAAAATTCAGGATTTTTAAAATGCAGATGAGATGTTAACTCTAAATTCACACTTCACGCAAGATCATTACTCTAACTCCCAAGAAAATAGGGGGAAGAAGGGAAGGGAGAGGAACACAGCTGTCTCTACGACCGCTGCCATCTCTACGTCCGTGGAGTACATATCTCGTGGATCACTGAGGCTTCCCGAGCCGCTGCTTCAGAGAAGGACGTTTGAGATGTGGAAGGATGTTCTTGTTTGATAAGCTGTCAGGTGATAACCTATCTCAGCCTCCAGAAGTCTTTTCTAATGACCGTGCAAAGTGCAGTGGTGATCACAGAATTCCCCACGTCACTGTCACAGTGGCGTCCTCTGCTGGTTGTGCCTTTCTGGCCTTCTGCGGAATTGTTGGTTGGTACCAACAATCACCAGGGCTTCTCTCCAGCGTGGACTCGCTGATGTACAATGAGGTGTGAGCTGCGCCGGAAAGCTTTCCCACAAACGTCACACTCATAGGGTTTCTCTCCAGTGTGGATTCGTCGGTGTCCCAGAAGATGTGAGCTGTAACTAAAAGCTTTCCCGCACACATCGCACTCATAAGGCCTCTCTCCGCTGTGGATGCGCAGGTGTCCCACCAGAGCCGAGCTGTGACTGAAGGCCTTCCCACACTCGTCACACTCATAGGGTTTCTCCCCACTGTGGATTCTCTGGTGATGGAAGAGGCCTGAGCTTTGGCTGAAGCTTTTCCCACACTCACTGCACTGGTACGGCTTCTCTCCGGTATGGACTCTCTGATGCTGAATCAGATGTGAGCTCAGACAGAAAGCCTTCCCACAGTCACCACACTGGTACGGCTTCTCTCCTGTGTGGGTCCTTTGGTGTCGGACAAGGCCTGAGCTGTAGTGAAAAGCTTTCCCACACTCACTGCATTGGAAAGGTTTTTCTCCAGTATGGGTCCTCTGATGTTGAACAAGGTGTGAACTGTAATAAAAGGCTTTTCCACACTCATCACACTGATACGGTTTTAACCGATTATGTAGTCTCTGATGGTCAATAAGCTGTGAGCTCTGGATGAAACTTTTGCCACACACATTACATGAATAGGGTCTTTCTCCAGTGTGGATTCTTTTATGTCTAATGAGGCTTGAGTTTTGAGTGAATCTTCTCCCACATTCATCACACTTATATCTTCTCTCAGCTGAAGTGTTTCTCTGATATCTTTTTGTCCCTCCTTCATGTTCTTGGGTTTCTCCACATTCAGGGGCCTTTCCATTCATTTGGCCAGATGACTTTTTGGGAGACTCCATATCTATAGTAAACTTCTGCTTTTGAATCAGTTCTTCTTTCTCAATTCTGATCACATCATCTGAAACAAAAATGATAGATTTCAAGTTACATGTGAAATATAAAGGAAATAAAATTAAACACAAATACTAGTTAAGCACACAGCTTAACTCTCCCAGCAAAACAGTTTGACAACATTTGAGGAAGAAAGTGGGAGATTACAAAGGAAGAGAGGACTAGCAGTGTCTGGACTGGTAGGGCACGATTTGAGCAGAGTGGAGACAAGTCTGGGAGGAGTAAGTCAAACAGAAGAAAAGATCTGGGATTAGAGTAGGTTCCGAGGGAAGGGTAGAGCAGGGCAGAGAGAGATGAAGGAACAGGACTGTGGGAGGAGCAGAAAGGAAGCCATGGGGCCCAGTGCTGATGTGGAGCTGTGAAGCAGCTCTGTGTAGGTGCTCTGAGGCCTCACGGAGAACTGAAAAACAAGGGGTCAGAGCACAGGAAAGTACCCTATTTGCAGATATGTAGAACAGGGAGATCAGAGTCTAAAAACATGGGGCACAAAAGGATGTTATCACGTAGGGACAAACAGAAACCGATTTTGCCCCAAAGACATTTCTACTCGTCTAGCAAAGGAGAATCTAGGAATCTGTCAAACCTGAAGCTACACTCTAACCCTAGGCTTTTAAGTGGCAGCCGGGGGGTGGCTGGCTGTGGGAGGACAGACAAGCATGGAGATGGCTAAGATCCGGGAGGCAGTTTGCATCAGATCCAGTCCCAGGCAGAGGCACAGCGCAACTGCCAAAATGGGTCGGTTAAGTGTACTGTGGGAGGAGAGGGGAAAGGAGCCGTGGCTGAGGAGCACGAGTGAGCTCTCTGAGAGCTGATGTGAACTGCCTCCTTCGTCTTCAGCTGTCTCTATACCTGTCTTTCCTCCCATTGCCAGGCCTCCCCCAACCCACTGATTTAAAAGCATATCACTTTTCCCTGCATTACTCCTACATGGTTGCAAATTCTGCCCTTCACTCTGGGTCCTAACACAGGATTACTTCAGGGAAAATATGCCTTGAGTGGGACAATCTCACCTTTTTTCAGAAACTGTTGACCATTGAGGAAGCGACCACATTGCCCACCCTGGAGGAGGGGTGTATTGGGACCCTCCTCAGGGGCACCTCTGTAGGAGACAGGCAGGGGAATTATGGCAACGTGCTTTCCTTGGGTCAGGACGGATGGGAGTCTGGGTCTGTTAGAAACCCTCCTTTGTGTTCGTGACCATTTGCCCAGGAAGTCTCAATGGTTCAGAGTGAAGCTTCAGGCTTGACAGATTCCCAGACTCCCACCCTCAACCCATGCAAGGCTCAGGTCATGATCTTGGGGTTGTGAGGCTGATGCCTGTGTTAGGCCCCCCTCAGTGCTGAGTCTGCTTGGGATTCTCTTTCTTCCTCTCTCTCTGCCCTTCCTCCTGCTCATGTGCTCGAGTGTACTCTCCCTAAATAAATACAATCTTCAAAAAAAGAATGAAAGAACATCATCTTTCAGAGACATTAGCAAATATAAAATGAACAGTAGGATGGGGCCCAAAACATCACTGCACATATAACAGGACTAATATTCCTATCAGCATGAGAAAAAACTTTTGGATTATTATTAAAAAATATCATAGCATAGAAACATAATTTCTGACAACGCACCTATTTCCCATCTGTTTTGCACATGCTCTTAGGCCTACGTTGCTTTCCGCTCTCCGATCACCTGGCTAATTTCTATTCTACTTTTGGGATTTAGCTCTTACGTTACTTCCTCAAAAAAGGCCTTCTCTGACTGCCTTCTTCTTCCCCATATACAATCTGTTATGGTACATTTATTTTGTAAGCTCCATGAAAGCAAGGATCATGTCTGCCTTGCTCACCATACCCAGTGCCTTCCATGGTGCCTGGCACAGAGTAAGTACTCAATATTTATGTGACAATGATGAATGATTCTAAGGTCTCCAGGGGAGCCATATGACCCAAGTGTCAACACTAACCACAATCCTGTTGGTGTTGAGGGTCCTGGATCTCCATGGGTTGAGGCTGGAGATACCTTGCTTCCGTAGCTGGATCCAGAGGTGCCGGTGTCCCAGAAAGCAGTTCCTGTGCACAGGTCTGGGTTGAAACCTGAGAACAAGCAGGCTCATCTGTGCATCTGAAGGGCCCACAGTGTACATGATCCCGAGAGCCCATAAAGGATCGGCCTGGATGCCCACTCCCAACCATCCCCCAATTGAGCACAGGTCCCTTTCTACCTGTTGGCCTGGTTCATCCAATTCCTTCTCCAGATCTTCCAGCATAGCCACGGCCTCCTCCCCACTCTCTGGGTGATGCTCTTGGACCCAGGTCTGGAGCTCCTCAGGCAAGATGGTGAGGAACTGCTCCAGCACCAGCAGGTCCAACATCTGCTCCTTGCTGTGTATCTCAGGCCTTAACCACTCACAGCAGAATACCCAGAGTTGGCTCAAGGCCTCACGGGGTCCAGGAGTCTCCTTATAGCAGAACTGTCGGAAGCGCTGGCGGAATAACTCCTGGCTCTTTGGGCTGCTGCCCTGTGGGCCAGATCCCTGAACCTTGGCAGGACCTTCTTTTTTGTTTACTTTGAAGAGCCCTTCTGGCTCTTCAGGAGCCGGTGGAAGGAACGCTGCAGCCATTCCAGCTCCAACGGTCAGAGAGGATGAGAACAAGTGTTATCTTTCAGGGCACACTCCTAAGGTTATAGAAACCACAGTTAAAGACAGAAACACACACACATATACACAGGCTGATTAAATACTTGAACTCACTAAGTCTAATGCTTGTGTTTCAGAAGAGCAAGAAAGCTTCACCCAAATTTAAAGAAAATTTAAAAAATGTGCTTAAGGTCATTCAAGACTTTTTCTAAGTAGAAGGAATGTTTGTCAAGAAAGAGCATTTTTCACAATGCCGAGAATATTGTTGGACCCTTGCTTTCCAAAAATAATACCAAAACAATCCACTGATTGGGCTAAGGTGAATTTATTCTTATGAATGCTAGCACTACCTTGACAGAGTCTAAGTAGTATCTCCCAGGGAAGAAGGCAGAGTCAGGATATTTATGAGGTCTTGGGGGTTTAAGGCAGATCTTTCAAAGCAGAATAAAGATTGGGGAAGGATCATGACACAATAGTTTAGAACTGATGGACACAAGGTGAAGGTTTTCAGCTGAGAGTTTCTGGATCCTATCCATTTAAATTTGGGAGTCTGATATTCATTCAAGTGGATTTTTTCAGGGGTAATTTCTCGAAACAAATATGATTATTTGCAACTTGATCTTCTGGGGCAAGAATTTCCTAGAATAGTAATGTCATGTTGATAAAGATAGTGGAATAATGTCATACCTAGTGTAGACAAATGAACAGCTAAGTCACCTTAACCTAGGTAGGTAGTAGGATGTGTGGGTGTAGATGGTTTCAGTCTTCCATGTAATAGCAGACTTAAGCAGGGCCTGTTTAAACGTGCACCACCGCTTCATCAGCACGGTGGGCTGCGGTGAAGGACAAGGGCTGTGGATTCCGGAAGACCTGCGCCTGAATCTCGTTATGTTCTCTTACGTGTCGTGGCTTAATCTCTCTAAACCTCTATTTTCCCCCCTCTGTAAAAATCTTACCTTTTTAAAAATGCATTATTTTTATTTGAATTAAAGGAAACTTCCCCAAACGGCGCAGAGAACTCCCTATACGGTTCACCCAGGTTCCGCTCCATTAACGTCTTACAGAACCGCAGCGTCGTAGCAAGACCAGGAAAGTAACTGGTTGACTAAACCCTCCGTGTAGCGTTGCTCGTTGCTCTAAGAGTGACTACGGACAGCATTAGATCCAGGCCGCACCCCCCACCCCCGCAAGGCCTCCGTACAAGCTGCAGTTCTCGCCGTGACCCCGTCATCTCGGCGCTGGGTTCGGAGCCCTGCCTCGGTTTCCCCGCACAGAACCCGGGACCACGCACGGAGGCCCCGCTGGTGTCTTCTCTGCACCTCGCACCTGCGACCCACTCGGCATCCTTCAAACACACCTTCACTTCCCCGGCCCTAAGGATCAGGGGACGGGCTTCTGCAGAGGGCTGGCAGAAAGCCGGTTTTAGGAATCATTCCGAGGGAAGGACACGACTCGCAGCGGGTCCCGCCTTCCGAAGAACGAGACGGTACGGCGACCGCGCCAGCCCTGCACCCCGTCCCCGCGCCGACGAGCGAGCGCAGCGGCCCGCACTCGGAAGGTCTGGCTGTCCGCCCGCGCGCCGCAGGGGCCGGACTCCCGGGGAGGCCCGCGCACACGCCGCCCGGGCTAAGCCGGGAGGTGCTCCCCGGGCCGCGGCGCCGCGGTCTCGGAACGCTAGTGTTACCCGGGCCCGGCCCGGCCGCCGGCAGAGGTGCGCCCGCCAATCCCGCCCGGCCTGCGCCGCTTCCGGCGGAGACGAGGCCTCCCGGGGCGCCGGGGGCGCAGAGCCGTCGGCCCGCACGTGGAGGGGACCGGCGGTCGGGACGCGAGAGGCGGGGGCCGTTTGGGTGAAGACGGGGATCGGGCGCCGCAACCTCGCGCTGCCGGGAGCCTGCCTCCCCAGCCGCGACCCCCGCGCTCCAGCCGAGCGCCGTCGCCGTGGACACACCTGCCCAGCGGGCAAGCTGAGGTCCGCCGTGGGTCCGGTCTCGGCCCGGGAACGAGCGAGAGGCCCGGGGACCCGCTGGCGTCCGCACGCCGCGGGCGGGACGCGAGCGACTCTGCTCTGCCGCGGGATTCCTGCCGCGCGGCCACGCTGCAGACCACTGCGTGAGCGAGAGCGAGAGCGACGTCATTTCTGGGTTTACTATGTGTCCTGAATTCCAGACAAACTTGCGTGTGGCCCTTGTACATGTGTACAGTAGAAGTGCGCGCCCAGAGGGTGTAGTGTTGCCAGCAGCCGCTCGGTCCCAGTGTATGCGCCCCAAAGACGGTTCTGGCCTACGCTTGCAGCGCAGTGCTTCCCAGCTTCTGCTATGGAGTCTGGCAGACTTTCTACTGGAATCTCCAGTTATCCGATTATTAGCGGAACTCGTCTGAAGTCATTTCCCCTACAAATCGGAGAGGACAGTCCTTCATAGACGTATTCTGATCAATTAGGAAATACCGCATTGCTGTTACAATGATTAGTAACTTGATATTTTCATACGGACTACAGTAAAAATCACTTAGTAACTGGATTCCTTACCTTATTGTAGGCAGTGAGCTCCTTGAGGTTATTCTCTTCATTTTTGTATTACTGAGCTACTGTGTCTTGTGCAGAGGGGTAATTAATTTGTTCCAGGTTTCAGTTTAACTCCTGGGTGAGTGCTGCGGAGAATGAATGTTAACAGACACTCCAAAAAGTTTAAGCAAATTGAAATCTCAGGTAAAGAACAGGATACTAGAAAAGCTGAACAGCTGATGTGCGGGGGCTTATACAAGAAGCTTCGACTCTGGAAGTTCTTTAAGATGGTGGGTTAAGTGGGAAGCCGAGAACCACTGATGCGCTTTGCTAACTTAAGGGACTAGCAGAGAAACTGCCTAAAAGGTAACAAATGCATAAGACTTCAGTGTTGAGGAGGCACACATAGATGAGCTGTGACAAAGCCGGTCACCCTTGTAAAAAGAGAGATGTATTGGAAAGCTGGTTATGACTGAATTGAAGACTGATGGTAGAACAGTGAGGTTGGTGTTGAAGGTCTTGCAGAGTTTGAGATTTTTTAAAAAAAGATTTTATTTATCTGACAGAGAGAGAGAGAGAGACAACAAGAGGGGGAATACAAGCAGAGGGAGTGGGAGAGGAAGCAGCAGGCCTCCAGCTGAGCAGGGAGCCCAAATTGGGGCTCAATGCCAGGCCGGATCCCAGGACTCTGGGATCATGACCTGAGCCCAAGGCAGATGATTTTGTTTGTTTTGTTTTTTTCCAAGGCAGATGTTTAACAACTGAGCCACTCAGGCACCCCTAGAGTTTGAGATTTGTGAGAATGAGCACCTGCCGTGCTGGGAAAGCTCAAGTTAGAGAAGGAAAGGCATTATATCTCTGGCTTTCTCTTCCAGCTCCTCTAAATACTCTGTGCCATACTGAGCCACTTGCTCCAAGACAGATGTCCTTTAGCTGGATTTGATTGCTTTTCTTTGATTTTGCTTTTTTCCTTTTTAATTCTGCTTTCTTATCTGATACACAGGCTGCCTTCATCAAAGGCAGAAGTATTATTTCTGGAATATCAGCATCGGGATGGCAGGGTTCTGTCTTATCTTTCTTTGTATTATATGTTGAGTTGTATTAAATGCTTAGTAAATGTTTTTAGTTGCTTGGTTGGTATTAAAACCTGAAAAATTTAAGGACATTGTGGAGGGGAAATCTCTATAGCTTTACAAAAGCATTACCCAAGCCTAAGATTTTATTTTGCAGTGTTGTAATAATGTCTTGTCTGTAAGGGGTATATGTGACAATTGTATCAGGGATATGTTAAATGTTAAATTTTCCCTGGCTTAGGAATTCTCCCAGAATGCTCAGAGGAATCTTCCTGAACCACAGCTCTACTCAAGATGAGGATGACTAGTAGTTGAAGACTTTAGCAAACTTGATCCCTAACATACAGTCTCCAAAAGCCAAATAACCTCTATTAGTAAAAGAAGGGGGCCAGACTGGGTGCAAGGATCCTGGCACCAGAACTTTTGCCAGTGTGTTAGGTAGTAATGTTAGCAGGAAACGAATGTCTGGGCCCCAAAAGAAAAAAAATCTCTGAGCTAACTCTAGGAACGTTGCTATTAGTGGCTGAGGGCCAAGGAGCAGATTATAAAGGTACTAGAAGTGTTCTTGATCATACTGTCCAAAGTGGTATAGTCCTGTGTGTATGAGAAACATCCACAACAACGAGGAAGTGAGCATGCTAGGAAGCTTTAGGGAAAGAACTTGATAATCTAGGATACTGGGTAAGAAGAGTTACAATCTGGGTAGGACAGTTGAGGATGGTAGGAGGGGACATGGATGCAAAATTGGAATGAGCAGATCATTACTGAGCTAAAATCTTCCCTGTGGTTCCAAATCTGTCTCTTACTCCTTGCTATCCGCCTTCCTGTACCTAAGGCTAGATGAGCTTCTGGTTTCTAGGTCTCCTGTTCTATGTCCCTTGATTATACTACTTGTGATTTATGACTTCTATTTCTTTTTTTTTTTTTTTTAAAGATTTTATTTATTTATTTATTTGACAGAGAGAGATCACAAGCAGGCAGAGAGGCAGGCAGAGAGAGAGGAGGAAGCAGGCTCCCCGCTGAGCAGAGAGCCCAATGCGGGGCTCGATCCCAGGACACTGAGATCATGACCTGAGCCGAAGGCAGCGGCCCAACCCACTGAGCCACTCAGGCGCCCCTATGACTTCTATTTCTAATTCCTAGTGTGGTTCCCTCATAAGCTCAAATGTATCTAATTTTCTCCAGGTCCCAGGTTGTTGCCTTTGACAGGTAATGTTTTTAAAGAGAATAGTGAGCCACAGGTCTTGGAGGTTCCAACTCTGGCTTATGGAAATATAGCTTTCCTGTCAATCTTAGAGATTCAGTCCCCTACAGAAGGCATTAAGAAGCACAATTTACCTTGAATTCACCTTTGGTCAGACCATCTTTCCAGAGTACTTCTTCTGACACCCATTTTGTATTTGTCAAAGGTGTAGTCAGGAATTTAAAACTGGATACTTTTACCCTGGTCTGGGGAGGTCAGTGAAGTTTTCTGGGGAGTCACTGAGCTTTATTAAATGGACAGTGGGCCTTAGAATAGACAGGGAAGGAGAATCATATGGGGAGGAAGAATTTAGAAAATTGAGTGGCCTGTATATGTCCTCCATAAAATTCACTAAAATGTAACAAACATTTACGTAACAAGTCATAGCCTTAATGAGAGCTATTGAATCAGTAGATTACAGTGAAAACTTGTTGAAATGTGGAAACTGGACTCTCTCACTGACTTAGTAACTTTTAGCACTCCAGCCTTAAGGTGTTTGTGACTCAACAAATGAGAAACAGAGACATGGATCCTTGGAGTCCCTTGTAATGACTTGAAATGTTGAGGATCTTCTGCATTTAGTAAATTCCCAAATCACTGTAGATCTGTCTTCACCCTCAGTAAAAACTGTCCATGGCTTGTTTCAGGATCAGGTTCAGTACTGAATCAGACTTTCCTGATGGTTTCTATTTGACTACTTATTCTTCTTTTCTCAGATTTCTATTGGATCATTTTATTATCAATGGCCATTGTCCCCACTTTCTCCAGTCTACTGTCTTTCCCTCTTCAGTCCCTCACGTAATGTTGCATTAACCTATGGTGACGGATTTACTCTAACACTTCATAGCTCTTGCTAATTCACTATTTTTTCTGTTCATTCAGCCTTCAATTCTACATTTGCTTTGATTCTCCTTTTGATTCTTATCATTCTTTTCTTATCCTTATAGCGAGTAATCTAGTAAAGAGGAAATAGGATTTGGAATCAGAGTATCTGGAGTCTGTGCTTTACCAGACATCTTAGGGACAATTGCACCAGCAGAGAAATCTCTTTATTCTGTCTCTAAAGCTTTCTAGTGTGGTCATTTCCTCTTCATACTTATTGCTATGTAACAAATTACCCCCAAATGTGCCATCTTTTTTTTTTTTTAAGATTTTATTTGGACAGAGATCACAAGTAGGCAGAGAGGCAGGCAGAGAGAGAGGAGGAAGCAGGCTCCCCGCTGAGCAGAAAGCCCGATGTGGGGCTCGATCCCAGGACCCTGAGATCATGACCTGAGCCGAAGGCAGAGGCTTTAACCCACTGAGCCACCCAGGCACCCCCCCAAATGTGCCATCTTAAAAATACTTATGGTTTCTGTGGGTCAGGAATATGAAGTGACTTCATAGAATGTTCTGATTTCGGGTTTCTCAAGAGGTAGTAGTCAAGATTTTGGCTGGGCTGTAGTTATCTGAAGAAAGCTGAGGATTGGCTTTCAAGTTGCTTCCCTCACATGGCTCTTGGCAGCATGCCTGAGTGTCCTCACAGTATGGCAGCTGGTTTCTCCCAAAACGAGTTATCCTAAAGATCAAGGATGCTGCAGTGCTTTCTGTGACCTAGTTTCTGCCACCACTCCCACCATATTCTGATTTTTGCAAGTATATCGCTAGGTCCAGCCAAGACTCAAGGGGAAGGAAATTAGGCTCCATCTTTTGCATGGAGTTGTGTCAGTTGTGTCATGGTTATATTTTAAATCATCACAGGCAAGTTACTTAACCTCTGTGAGCTTGTGTTTCTTCACCTCTGAACAGGGGACAAACATAGTATCTATCTTACAGGAATGAGTTGTGATGTTAAATGAAGATATCTTTTGAAGGTGTTTTATATTCATTATAACTCTCTAATGCTCTCATAATTTTCAGTGTAATCACTGCCAAAGATCTACTGTTCTCATCTGTGTCCTGGATTTCTACTGTGTTAGTATTATCTCTCTTGAATAGACCCTGTTAAATTGTGCTTGATTTAGGTTGACCCATAGTATGTAATCCAGGGCATGCTTAAATTATCCTTTGCTCTTTCCCTTAGGTGTGTCTCTCAGATAATAAGTTGTATCTGTGCAGTCTGTTTACTTTAGGTGACAAAAGTAGTACCAATAAAAAGTCTGCTCTAAAGCAAATATTTAGAGAAATACACATAGGCAGTATTAGCTACATAATCTTCAGAACTAGTGTAAAATGGAAATGTGGGGCCCTTTGTTCAAAAAGGAAGAAAAACATATTGTTAAAGGTATTAAAATATAAAACCTATTTATCCCCTACCATGGGCTTTCTCATGACTCATCATGGCATTTTTATTATTTAATGTCATTTAAAGTAAACAAAAATTAAAATTTTAATTATGAATTTTGCTGTTCACTTATGTTGTACAATACCAGTTTTAAATGCAAATATAAAAGCATTAGGAATCAATAAATTATGCACAATTCATATTTTGTAGTTCCTATGTGCATATGTATTTCAGGTCAGGGGAAACACAGTGCAGGGTGACTCACCACTTCTTGACAGGCACACATTCTATCAACTCTATCTTTAGCTGCTGAGGACTAAGGAGAACGAAAAAGAAGGTGGCAGTGTGTTGCTCTCTTCCCTTTTGCTTCTGCCATCATTTCCACTAAGTGGCTGCCCAGCACAGGGAACTAACAGAATAAGAACATGATGGGTTCCTTGTTCCTGTTTTTCAGACCCTGCCATCTGCCAGCTTTTGAGTTATGAGCCAAGTTCTGGTTCCAGCAAGGAAGTATGTTCTCCCCTGGCTGTCAGTAACCCCAGCTTACTCACGTGTAGATATAACATGCCTACCTTGTACAGGTAAGGGCAGGAAATTTTCTCTTCATCCCTTCCAGGTTCTTTGGCTGGTCTGATAACTAAATTGACTTAAGATTAACAAAAGAAAAGCAAATTTAATTATGTACATATAGGAATCCCAAAGATATGACTAGTCATCTTGAAACCCTCTGAATGCGGGGCACCTGGGTAGCTCGGTCAGCTGTGTCTCACTCTTGCTACATCCCCCGAAATAAACAAAAAATCTTAAAAAAAAAAAAAAAAAGAAAAGCAAAAAACCTTCACTGAAAGATTAAGTATAAAGGGAAAGAGAATCCTGATGAATTTTGTTATGTGTGACGGGAAGCACAAACTAAAACTTCTAATACGGAAAGAATGCGAGGCTTGACTACAAATGGAATGAAATGAAAGTTACCAAAGCAAACATGCTGGTGTTTGCAGCACAAGCAAATCTACAGGTAAGACTTTGTGGAGGCCGAGAAAATTAAGGCCAACCCACCTCAAGTTTAGCTGATGTGGGAAACAGAGGGAGAAGAAAATCATTAAAATTCCTCACCTATTGACAAGCCCTTGAAACAGACAGAGTGGCTCTCCCCTGGGGACTTAACTGCCCTCACCTTGAGATTTTGCTAAGGACAATCCTAGCCTGACCGACCCCCTAACCCCACAGGTCCGACCAGAATTCTGTAAGCCTACATTAACAATTCCTTTAGGAAACTTTATCTCTAAACCTCCAAGATAGTGTCGAGAATCCTTCCCAAGTATATGACCCACTGATATACATCTAAAGGGTCTCACAAGAAGATTTTTATTATTGGTAATGAATAACCTTTTCCTCAGACAACAGCTAGCCCCTCAAGGTCCTGGAGACCTCGCTTCCTGAATTCCTTAGAGACTTACATCATCCATAACCCCCTTTGTCCTCACCCACCACCGAGTCCACCCCTGCTCTGCCTTTAAAAACTCTGACTGTAATCTGGCTCAGGGTCCAAGTCCCTACTCCACTGTGTCGGGTATACTTGGGCCCAGGCTTAAGCCTGTCAAATAAACCCTCGTGTGATTGCATCGGTGCTTGGCTCCTTGGTGGTCTCTCAGACACGAAAACTCGGGCATAACAACTTCTGATCCTGACCAGAAACGGGCACCCTGGGCGCCGAGGTTCCCCACATGAAGAGGCAGGTCTGAGGGTCCTGTCTCTCCCGGACCCGAGCCTCGCGCAGCCGGCGCCGGAGGGTGAATACAGGTGAACGGGCGTCAGGACGGTCCGTAGCCGCCGCTTTCATCCCGGAATTGTTCCTAAACCTCACCAGCAGCCTCAGAGAAGTGAGAGATGGGCGCTGTGGACGTCGCCCTTGGCCGCGGTCCCCGCCTTAGGCCTCGAAGCGCCCCTCACCGCCGCCACACAACCCTGTCGCTAGCTGGGTAGCAACCACCGGGGAAGTCGTCCGCTTCCAGCCTCTCGGGGAGAAGCTGTGGAGGTAACCTCCGCACGGCCTCCGAGGGGCGGCTGCCTGGGCCACAGCGCCGCTTCCGGCCTCTCTGGCCGACGCTCCTCTCGGTGGTGGCCGCCGAGGGGCCGCGCTGCTGTTTGGAGTTGCGGATAGTCGTTCACCTTCTGAAAGGCTAACGACGTGAGAACCAAGTCCCCCAGTTTAAAGTTGTGGGGCACGAGGGCCGTTTCGGCGTTACATCACGTGGCGATACTGTTAGGGGCATAATCCAGGTTAACGGTTAGGCACGAGGCCCGGAACAGCGCGCGTTTGAATTCTGGTTGCAGCATTTGCTGTCCCTGTATTTCGAGCAGGACAGTCACAGCTCGCGTTTCACCGCAAAACCGGGCGTATAAACAGCGCTGGGACCGGTCACGACACAGGAAGCATTAGCACAGCACGTGTGAAACAGGAAGCTACGCGTTCAGCGCCGCACCGCACACGTGGGGTTACTTCGATGCTATCAGGACATTTTTAGTTGAAGGTAATTGAAAGACAGATGCTTTTTTTTTTTTTTTTTTTTTTTAAATAAAGCCTATTAGTGAAAGATTTTGTACATTAGATTATCCTAATTCTACACTGGGGGTTGTTTGCTCGTTTTCAGATAAAGACATTATATACACATGGGATATTTAAGCCTTACATAGTTGCTTATATTTTCAAATTAGGGAAAACAGTAGGGCAGGATTTGCCTTTATATCCTGAAATCACTGGTGTTCTTACTTGTCAGATTCATCCCTCCACTCTTCTCTTGGGTACCAATCCTCTCTACCGGTCTTTAATGGAGAGAAGAGCAGCCAGCAGTCATAAAACAATTCCAGGACCCTGACCTTCAGTGCTAATTCCCTCAGCCCTCCTCTACGATGGTCACTAGCCAGAGCTTTTTCTGTCCAGAGAGCTCCCCAGAACTGCTGTCTCTGTCCACTCACCCCAGGGAGGTGCCAAAGGCATATGTGGCAGTAAAATCCTAGTTATGGTACTGTCTTCTCCAAATTTGAGGTTGAGGTACAAAATGACTTTAAATGATCTGGGAAATTCAGAAAAGGTCATTTAAAGACAAAAGATTAGTGGCGCCTGAGTGGCTCAGTTGGTTAAAGCCTCTGCCTTCGGCTAGGATCATGGTCCCAGGGTCCTGGGATCGAGCCCCACATCGGGCTCTCTGCTCAGTGGGGAGCCTGCTTCACTTCCTCTCTCTCTCTGCCTGCCTCTCTGCCTACTTGTGATCTCTGTCTGTCAAATAACTAAATAAAATCTTAAAAAAAAAAGACAAAAGATTAAGCTCTGCTTTATAGAGCAAGTGCTAAATGTGACCACCTTCCCTTACCTCTAATTCCAACTCCTGACTAATTTACTTCTCTCCTGTCTTGTTTGAATCTCTATGGTTTCTGGCCTCTTGCCTTGGATGCTCTCCTGGTTTACCTCCTGGCATGACTTGGTATGTAGACTTTGGTCTACATATTGGAATGCCACCATTGCGCAGGTCCTCGTTTGACAGGACTTTCTAATTTAGTTTTGCTGTGCCTTCATTTAAAGGAATGTTCTGAAAGCTCTGTGTGTATTGCTCATTGCTCAAACTATTCCACTTCAGGGGTTAGCCTACCTCCTCTTGAGGAGAATCAATAACTAATACTGATGATCAGCCTCTTTACTGAATCTTTTCCCCTCCATACTGCAGTCATGTTATTTCCTCTCTATCTCCATTGCCATAACCTAGCCTTTTTATTAGCCTCCTCCAAATTCAGCTCTTCTAGCTTGACTTCAGCAGTCAATAGAAGAGAGGAAGATCCTGACTCACAGAAAGCATTCCCCCACCCCAGTAGGTGAAGACTGTAAGCAAAACATTAAGCCTCAGAATGAGAGAAAAGAGATATTGGTCTTTTAGTCATTCATCTCACTCCATATTTTTTATTCAATATTTTTCATATTGCTATTTCTTTTGCATTTCCGTGAAAATTTCTTTACATTAACAGGTTTTCCCTCTTGTGAATTCTTTGGTGTTGACGAAGGTGTGAACTCTGACTGAAGGCTCTCCCACACTCGTTGCATTCATAAGGTTTCTCTCCAGTGTGGATTCTCAGGTGTCGAATGAGGTGTGAACTCACTCTGAAGGTTTTCCCACATTCACTACATTCATAGGGTTTCTCTCTGGTGTGAATTCTCTGATGCAAGATAAGATGTGAGTTCAGGCTGAATGCTCTCCCACATTCTTTGCATTCAAAGGGTCTTTCTCCAGTGTGAATTCTCTGGTGTCTAATAAGATCTGAGCTCCCCCCAAAGCCTTTCCCACACTCATTACATTCATAAGGCCTCTCTCCAGTGTGGATTCTCTGATGCCTGATAAGCTTTGAGCTGTGTCTGAAAGCTTTCCCACATTCATTACACTGGTGGGTTTTCTCCCCACTAAAAATTGCTGCATGTTTAATAAGGTTTGGGCTTTTGAGAGATGTTCCATATTGGTGAATTTTCTCTCCAGCATAAATTCTTTGATGCTTAATAAAATCTGGATTCCATTTGAAACTTTGGTCATAGGTACTGTGTTTACAAGATTTCTGGTGTGTCAATTCACTTGAATTCAGGTTTAAGCTTCTCTCACAACCATCATGGCTAATACTACCTGTGAGTGTATTTTTGTGGGTAAGGATTTTACTAAAACCTCCATCCTGAGCAGATGATGGTCTCTGAGCACCCCCTGCTTCTTTTTCCCATTGCTTCTTTAGCCTGGCTGCAGACTTACAGATGTTTTGAGGCTCAGCAGTTCCTTCTGAAATGAATCCTGAAATTCTTCCTGATAGAATCCTCTGTGATTCCATTTTTTCATAAATGTCCAACTTTGGCATGAATCCATTGTTTTCACTCTCATTATCTAAAAGAATGAAAAGACAAAGTGGTAAATTATCTGTTTGCTGAGTTGGAAGAAAAGAAAATTTTGAGCTATACCCAAGATAGCTACATATTGGTACTTCAACTGGCCACTCTAAAAATGTGGCTTTTCAAGAGAAAGGTGTACTGGACAAGGACACAAAAGAGAAAATTTGGTAAAATCAAGTAGAATGCCTGTGGAGAGGAAAACTTCATCTATCTACCTATCCTTTTTTCATGTCCATGGCTAATCAAGTTCTGTAAGTACTTTCTGCTGAATGTGCCCTGAACACATCCCCTTCTTTACATTTCTGCTACCACTACCCTTGTCACTCTTCCTATTTGGGGACTGTCACAGCTTCCTGCTGTCTAGACTCTGAGCTGTTCTTCCTAGTCATCCTGAATACCCTCACCAGACTAACTGTCCTTAAAATCCTGTCACCTCCTGTACCCTACTCAGAACCTTTCCTCTCTTTTCTTCTACAACACCTGAACTCCTCCACCTGGTTTCCAGGATCCATTTATGATCAAGTCCTCACAGTTCCTGCCTGCTGGCTCACAAATTTATATGGTGCCTATGACTCGATATTGTGCTGCAATCAAGCACCCCCTCTTTTTGTAGGGTTTCCTTTGTCTAGAATATGCTATAGCAGGAAAGGTGGTTAGGCAGTGCTGGTCTTAGGGTGGGGGAAATATATGATTTTGGATGGAGTGGATGGAAATATCTCCAGAACAAACTGGAAAACAGAATTTGGGTATTATTTTTAACTGACTATAATTTATTTATTTTAAAAAGATCATGACTTTTTTTTTTTTAAAGTTTTTATTTATTGCAGGGGGAGCAGAGGGAGAGGGAGAAAGCAGGGGAGCCTGATGTGGGGCTGGATCCCAGGATCCTGAGATCAGGACCTGAGCTGAAGGCAGATGCTTAACCAATCGAGCCACCCAGTTGCCCCCAAAACTAATTTATTCTTGAGTTTATTTTTGAGATCATTTACACCTAAAGTAATACTGAATCCATGAACTCTTTAAGCAGAAGAGTTTTAGAACAGTGATGACTATTCCATGGAGGGAGTCCCCAGAAGTATGACTGACTTCCTATAACAACATGAAAGCTTTGTAAGACCAAAAGTACAATAAAAAAGACAATAATGTGGATCTTGTTCTATGTATCTGTGAATTACATTCCACTTCTGGGTATATCATTATGTACCTGCTTTTCTACTAACGTGTTATTTCTCTTGATGTGTTTCTTCCTTTTTTTTTTCTTTTTGCTTATTTATTTCTTGATGTTTTCTCACACATTAATTTTTCTTTCCTTTAGTTTACTCATAAAATATCCTGTGTTTTGGAAATATTCTGGATGAAGAACAAATGGGAAAATGTAAATATTTTGGATAAGGAACCAAATTCTCTCTGTTTTTGTTTTAATTGGCCAATGACACACAGGGAAAAGTTCTCTACTTCTCATGGGGTGATAAAGGAAAGGACCATGTATGGTAACTGAGGCTACTCTGAGAAGAGACATTCACAGTCCCACTCCTTCAGCGACACAAACTGCACGCACTACTGCCCCTTACCGCCGTCCAGCAGAAGGGGTGCTGAAGAACCACGAAGGGCCTTGGGGTCCACTGGCTGCAACTGGACACTCAGTGCTGGTCCAGGAGGCACCACCTTCTTCCCGAGTATCTCTTGTCTGTGTGCATGGACTGGAACCTGAGGAAAATAAAGTATATTTGGGCTTGTGAGAGAATCCCTGTTGGGGATTTGAATATCTTCCAAAAACAAAGAGAACCTGCTGTAGGAATACAAAACTGCAGGACGGATTAAGTCTGACTCAAATGTGAAATGTGGCACAGCATGAAATGCAGTGGAAAGGAGACAGAAAGACACACTGCCCTAACAGCCCCTGCAGGTCTCCCTGGGTGCTCAGTCTCAGGCCCTTTCCTCCCACTGTGGGACTCTGTCCATGTGGAGTTCTTAGATCTCCCATTCCCTGTGTACCTGGACTACTGCTTCATCAGCGCCTCTCTCCAAATCTTCCAGTAGAGTGACCACGTCCTCTCCATTCTCTGGGCCATGTTCCCGCACCCAGGCCTGCAGCTCCTCAGGCAGGATGGTCAGGAACTGCTCCAGCACCAGCAGCTCGAGGATCTGCTCCTTGCTGTGTGTCTCGGGCTGCAGCCACTGATGGCAGAGCTCCCGCAGCCGGCTCAGGGCCTCTCGGGGCCCAGCGGAATCTTGGTAGCAGAACTGCCTGAAAAGCTGTCGGCAGAACTCCTGCCTAAAGGGGTCGCTTCTCTGGAGGGAAGTGTCCTGCCTCCAGACAAAATCTTCCTCTTCTATCTTCACTATGAGAAGCCCTTCATTCTCCTGAAGTTTCTGAGCTGTAGCTTTCTTTGATTCTGTCGTCATTTTGGGATGAAATGTATTACCAGGAAATCCACTTCTGCTTTGTGAAGCGTCCTACTTAGTTTCAAGGGCTCTTCTAAGGGATAAAAAAGAACTATTACTGTCTATGAAGATGAAAGATCACATCACAGAAATAGTCATTTTCCATTGCCCAGAAGTATACTTGGCATTTACTCTATGTAAAAGCACTGAAATACTTTGTGGAATAAAATGGTTACATAATTTCTACCTCAAAACACTTTCAAATTTAAATTTAAAAACAAAATTCCGCTCTTTGGAAAATTCATTTATTTATTTTGGAGAGAGAGGGCGCATGTGTGTGAGCGGGAGGATGGACAGAAGGAGAGGGAGAGAGAGAATCTCTAGCGGACTCCTAGCACATTTCAGAGCCCAAGGCTGGGCTCAGTCCCACGACCCTGAGATCATGATCTGAGCAGAAATCAAGAGATGGACTCTTAGTCAACTGAGCCACCCAGGCACCCATAAAAACAAAATACTTTAAAGTAGAAACAATAAGTATAAGATTTAAAAATTTCAGGCAATGCTACATGTTAATATGTCACTTGCAATTAAATTATATGTTAAGTCATAAAGACAATAAGGACCAGCAGAAGAAAACAATAAAGTGCGTCACAAAGTTGGAGATGCAAAGGAGTTGCAATGCAGGGAAATGCAAAGCAGACTGCAATGGTCTGGGAAAAGTTCATGAAAAATTAACTTCTGAAGAATGGAAAGAATTTGATGGGATGAGGGAGAGAGAAAAGTAGGGAATTACAAGAAAGGAAACAGTCTGAACAACTGGTTAACGGTAGGATCACAGAAGTGGGAAAGCAAAAAGTTCAGTAGGTTTGTATAAGGAAAAAACAGAGGCAAAGGCCCTACCATAGAAAGCCTCAATGCCAAGATCCTGAACTCAGAGTTTATCTTTTAGGCACTGGGGAGCCAAGGAAAGCTTCTGAGCAGAATGACCTGACAAATACTGTTTGTGGAGATTAACATGTTCATTTCTAGGATGGACTGCGACATGAAAATAGAAACATAGAGAGGCCATACTTATACAAGTGTGAGGAAAATACAAATTCGAAATGATAATTATTAATTCAAAATCTGGAATTAGGATTACTTACAAATCTCTTAAGTAATAGGGTAACTTTTCTTAAAAGATTTTTTTTAAAATAGATTTTATTTATTTGACAGAGAGAGCAAGAGAACACAAGCAGGGGCAACGGGAGAGGGAGAAGCAGGCTTGATCCCAGGATTCTGGGATCATGACCTGAGCTGAAGACAGATGCTTAGCCATCTAAGGCACCCCTAAAAGATTTTGAGTAATCTCTGCACCCAGTGTGGGGCTGGAACTCACAACCCTAAGATCAAGAATCACCTGTTCCATCAAATGAGCCAGCTGGGTGCCCCGGGGCAGCTTTCCTTGAGAGCCAGAGGCTAAGTTTCAATCAGTGTTAACTAGTTCCTTCCCCAAAGTTCTCAGATAGGTTTCCTGTTATCTGTTGGGATATAACAGATATCCCAACAGTTCCTTCTCTATCTTCCTAGTTTTGTGACTCAGTTCATATCTTGGACATTAAGTCCTATCATCTCACCAAGAAAGTTAAATAAACCAGTACCATGACTTATCTGTCGACTGTGAGTCTTGTTATTAAACACCAGTTCCTCCAGTCTTAGCACATGGGAATGTCTGGTTTCTGCACTGAAAAACTGAGTAACAGGAATGTAGATGTGAAGCCTAGAATGTGAGAGCAGAATGCAAGTATTAATCTTGCAGGGCCTTCTACTACACATTTCACCAGCTGATTGCGGATCGTTGTACTGATATGTACTTTATTAAAAATCTTGGGGCGCCTGGATGGCTCAGTGGGTTAAAGTCTCTGCCTTCCGCTCAGGTCATGATCCCAGGGTCCTGGGATCCAGCCCTGTATCATATCCGGCTCTCTGCTCAGCAGGGAACCTGCTTCCCCCTTTCTCTCTGCTTGCCTCTCTGCCTACTTGTGATCTCAGTCAAATAAATAAAATCTTAAAAAACAAAACAAAGAATCTAAATACAAGCCAAACTCTGGGCTAGAAGTTAGTTGTACAGCAATGGTTTCCAAGAAAGTCTGTGTTCCCAGCTCATTAATTAGCTGACTAATTAATCATGTGGAAACTTTGTTAGAAACTGATTTTTGGGATGCTGTCTGGGTGAGTATGGGTATACCTGGAAAATCCGTATTCTGATGTACAGCCCCAAAGAATCAAATGGTGCTTGAGTTTCTAAAAACAGTTGGGAAAAAGTCATAAAACCCACGTGGATTAAAAACATTTAAATATCTGCTATGTTTCACAGAACACACACTGAAATGCTGATCAATGCGTTAAACCGAAGGACTAAACAAGTTGTAAGGTAGCGGTATCAAACACCCTAACGGTTTAGAGGCAGGGAGACGACGTGTGTGTGTGTGTGTGTGTACAGGCGGACGTAGCAAATACTTCTTAGAGGTGCTGGTCCTTAAGGTGGACAATACAAGATTCAAAAGGGAAAGATTCAAAAGTCATACGGGAAAGCTGAGGAAATGGGAATGAACAGCAGACCGAGGGAGAGCCGAGCTGGCAGGGCTAGTATTTGTTGTGACAACTCTGCGGAATTCCTACGTAACACCCCTGACTACCGCACAGATCACCGCAAATTACTTTTAGCTTTGGCTGTTTTTCTTCAACGACCGTTACTCCATGAGGTCAAGGGCCACGCTCTCCCGCTCTCCGAGCTCTCACAGTCTTTGAATGGGAGCAGAGCCCGAGAGGCCTCCCGAAGCCGCCGGCACATGCAGGAGGGAGGGGTCGTGCCGGGAGGGCGGGCGCCGCAGTGTGCGGGGGAGCAGCCGGGCTTCCCGCACCGAGCACGCCTCGGGGCTGCCCACCGCCCGCTCTGCGGGCCGTCTCCTCCGCTTCCACCGCGTCCCGGGCACACGCAGAACGACACACGCGGAACGACGGGGCCGGGGCCGCCCGCTTTCCCTACGAGAAGGCCGGCACTCTCCTCGCGAGAGGCGGCCGTCGGGACCGGCTCCCGGGCAGCTCCTCGCGGCTGGAAGCCGCCTTCCAGACGCCGCCGCCGAGCTCGCCATCCCCGGCAGTGACTCCGCACCGCGGCCGGACGCCCCAGCCCGGCACTCCGCCCCGCCCGCGGCGGTGACGTAACGGCGGCGCGGGTAACCATGGCAACCACCGCCCCTCTGGAAGTAGGCGGGCGCAGTGTACTCTGAACGCCGAGCCTCCGGGCCACTTTTCTTCGGGATTCCTCCGCGGTCCCGGCTCCGGGGCTCCGCGGGGCTGCAGCAATCCCGAAGTAAAGTGGTAGGGACCGGGTGCTTGGAGGGGACAAAAGGTCGGACCGGTGGGTCCTCAAACCCGGACTCACCTCTTCCACAGGGTGGTTCCGATCGGACACTTCCGGTGGGGGCACGGCGCTGCACCTTCTCTTAAAGCTTCCGTCCTCGTGGGCTCCGAGCCTGCGCAGAAGGCAGCCCGGCGCTGGACTGCGACTCCCAGAAGTCTTGGCGTCTCCGCCGCGCTCTGACTCCGGTTTCCCGGGCAGCTTCCAAAGCTACCGAAATTCTCCCGGCTCTAGGGTGGGGTGCTTGCACCCTGTGTGGCGGGGAACGCGGCCTCGCCTTGAGCTTCAGTCTAGGGGGTGGAATCGAAGGGCACGCACCGCGCTCAGACCTCACGGGGCTGGTTACACCCCGGGCTCACGAAGGCCGGCGCGTGGCCCGAAGCGCTCACTTTCTCGAGTCGGCGGGCCAGAGTGTGATGTCTGGAATGCTGACGGTAACTTACGGTTACTGCGCCTCGTGTCCTCGGCACCTCCTCTCTCGTGCGGTGGCAAACAGCCAAAACTCAACTGAGTAAGCGGCAAGAGCTGCACTTCAGTAAGCCGTAGTGAGTGGAGAGGAGGGCCGAGTGGTACACAACCCAAAGGTTTTGCAGGAAGGGGAGTGGGGCAAGAAGTTATTAGCCAAAGGAGAAGCTTTGTCTCAGGGCAAGGGGGCCTTCCATGGAGGGGTGGCGTGTGAACGGGGGGTTTTATCATGCAGATTACCTCATCTTCTCGGGGGCGTGGGGGAGGGAATGAAGAGGGCCCATGTGACCTTACTGGTGCTGACGAGAAAATTCTTGATTATTGCTTAAAATTTCACTCCTGAAGAGAACGCAACTGTAATTTCGCCCTGGTTTGCTATTCTGGGGGCAAGTAACTCCACCTTGGGCCTGTGGTTTTCTTTTCAGCAGAGGTAACCCCTATAATCTGTGTTTATTCTCTTTTTGAAAGAATAGGTCTGCTAGATAAGTACGCATGGTCAAACACTGTATGGTTTAGTGTTCTTTCTCATCTAAAAGGCATCACGCCATCGGTAAGCCTCTGATACTTGCTTTTTTTCACTTAACAATGTTTCTACGGCTTATCTATGGTGTTGAGTTACAATTAATTTTCTTTATAATAGTCTGGTTGTGAATATAGCACTGCATCCATTTTCCTACAGTTGGGCTGATGGGCTCTCTGTTGGTTAGGGCAATAAACCTCTTAGGAGTTGCATCTGCTTCTACCTGGGTTCCCCACAGTCTGTTCTTAACAGAGCAGCCCGAAGGATGCTGTTGCAGTCTTAAGTTCTGTTGCGCTGCTGAAGGGTAGCAGAGCACATCTCACCTATGCGCCTTTGGTAGTTTGCTCATTTTGAGCTGTAGGCACTTGAAAAACAGCAAATGTGGAAAGAGGCTTTCCCTGAATTTCCCTTATCTGTTTAGACAGATCCTCCAGAATAAACTCAATTGTTGCAAATACCCTTCCCCAAGAGTTTCTTCGACTAGGGAAGATTGACTCGTATCCTAGGAAAGAAGTTGACACCACACCCTGACAAACTTGTCCCAAATGATCATGATGTAGAAATGGAGTTTGGAGCCCACAGCCAAGAAAAAAATCTTGGGACATCTTCAGTGGAAAAAAGTGGTTTTATTAAAGCACGGGGGACAGGATTGGTGGGCAGAAAGAGCTGCACTGGGGTAGTGACGGGTGACTGATTATAAACTGTCAAGTTGGGAGGGGGTTGGGGACAGCACAAGCCTTCAAGGTATTTTGAAAGCAAGGTTTCCAGGATCCTGAGGGCTAGCTATTGTTAGGAAAATGTCATTTATTACTGTTTAGTAAGAACTCAGTCATGATACCCTTCAGATGTGTATCAGCGGGCCATATCCTTGGATTGCTAACACATATCTTGGGGGGTGGAGATGAAGTTTCCAAAGGAATTTTTATATGTTAGAGTAAAATGAACAGGATCCCGAGGCATCAGGATAATGTTAAGCTAAGATTGCCACTTTAGCAAAGTGTCAGCAACATCAAGGCAGCTGAGATCCCAGAGGAAGTTCACTCTACCTGTTTCAGGGACTTGTCACTGGGCTATAGGCAGTAAGAAAATTTAATTCTTTCTTTTGCCTTTGTTTCCCACATCGGTCATACCTCCCACCTGTTCTCTCAAGGGCCCCATTCATCTTTACTAAAAATCATTTACTGTTCCCTAAAAGGCCTACATCTCCTGTCCCCTTTTCCTGTTAAATTAAATCCTGTTACTTTTTCATTGCTCATTTTTCTCTAGGTATTTTTTTGTGTACCCATGAAGTATACATGTTAATAAACTTCTGTTTATTTTTCTCTTGTTAATGTTTTTTATTACAGGGATTTCTTTTTTTTTTTTTTTTAAAGATTTTATTTATTTATTTGACAAAGCGAGAGAGAGACCATAAATAGGCAGAGAGGCAGGCAGAGAGAGAGGGAGAAGCAGACTCCCCGCCGAGCAGAGAGTCCGATGCAGGGCTCGAACCCAGGACCCTGAGATCATGATCTGAGCCGAAGGTAGAGGCTTAACACACTGAGCCACCCAGGTGCCCCAACTTAGCTCCTTTTGAGGAAAATATCCTGCAGATATACTTGTACACTTTCAACTTATTGCATGTACAAGATAATTAGTTGTAGCATTGCTTATGATAAAAAGAAGGGGGGGAGCGCCTGGGCGTCTCAGTCAGTGAAGCGTCTGCCTTCAGCTCAGGTCATGATCCTAGGATCCTGGGATTGAGCCCTGCATTGGGCTCCCTGCTCAGTGGGGAGCCTGCTTCTCCCTTTGCCTGCCACTTTTGCTTGTGTGGGCTCTCTCTCTGACAAATAAATACACAAAAATATCCAAAAAAAGGGGGGGGGGGAACAATCCCAAAGTCCATCAATGAAGGACTGGTAAGAGTCAATCCATACAGTGAAATACCATGGAATGGCTCTCTTTATAATGTTGATGTGGCAGGGACCTCTAGTATGTATGTATGTAAAATGTGATCTATTTCATTTTGGAAGCTTTTATGATCTCTTTATTTCTGATGTTCTTAAATTTCACAGTACTATGTCCTGGTGAGAGAGTTTTTTCATTCACAATACTGGATAGTCAGTAGAACCTTTCAGTCTGATAATACACAAATTCAGGACTGGAAATTTCCCCAAATATTTTTTGCATGATATTTACTTTCCATTTTCTCTTTTTGCTTCTTTTCAATTTTCTAAAAGCTGTGAATGGATTCAAAGACATTGACAAGAATAAAAAATAATACAACAAACTTCACGCACACAGCACTTAGCTTCATTCACTTTAAAAAAAAAAAACATTATACAAGAAAGAATTCTTGAGACCTCTTTGGTGCAAAATTTTGGCTTTTGTTGCAAAATTTGGTTTTATTAAAGCACAGGGACAGGACCCATAGGCAGAAAGAACTACATTGCGGTCAAGAGGAGTGGCCCATTATATACTTTCAAGTTGGGGGGCGGTTAGGGAGAGCATAAGTCTCAGGAATTTTGGAAGCAAGGTTTCCAGGACTTCAAGGGGGCTTGCTATTGTTGAGAAAAGGTCGTTTATTACTGTCTAATGAAACCTTAGTCATGAGACACTTCAGATGTAAATTAGTGGGCCATTATGCTTGGGGGATGATTGTCAACATGTATCTTGGGGGGTTTAGAGATAAAGGAAATTTCTAAAGGAATTTTTATATGTTAAAGCAGACTTACAGGATCCTGGCTGGGGGAAGGGGTTCAGGTTAGGATTGCCTTTTGCCCTTAGCGAAGTATTAACATTGAGGCAGTTGAGTCCCTAGAGGAATGTCACTCTGCCCGTTTCAAGGATTTGTCTGTGGGCTCTAGGTAGTAAGGAGATTTAATAATTTTTCTTCTGCCTTTGTTTCCCACATCAATACCCATCTCTTAAAAAATAAGATATCCATCTCTTAGATTTAGCTTTTAAGTCTTTTTTTTCCTGTTATGTGATTCATTAATTTCTGTTGCAGTCTTTCAGTTTATTTTGCTATCCTATTCTAACTTTTCTGTTGGATCTTTAATTAATAGATTTCTCTGCATTCCATTTAGATGTTTATAGCTGAGAATTGAGGTTTCAAAATTTCCTCAGCATTTAAAGTATTGCATTCTATTGTCTCAACTAGTTATGATTATCATGCACACCAACTGGAATTTAATTATAATATTGACCATAAGGTTCAGGTCTGCAACAAAATTTATTTAATCTGAGAAATTTTTATTTGAATGAACAATTAAAAAATAGTTGTTACAGAATCAATGACCTTCTTGAGAGAGCATGGAATGATATTAGAAACATTAAAGTAACAGGAAAAATGTATTCTTCTGACTGGGCTGAATCTCTTTTACAATTAGACACCTGGAGACCATCAGGTTGTGACAGTACAGGGCAATGCAAACTTTCACTGTTAAGACTATTAGGAGGTCAAAGCCTACTAGCATATGACACATATGTCGTGTCACAGCAAACACATGGTGGTACTACACTTCTAGCAACACACGCACCCCTGTGGATTGATGGATATTTATTACCCAAAGAAATGGCATTTCAGTGGCCTAATAACATACTATACCTGGCATGAGTTGGAAGTCAAAGCTAATCTTTTTCCTTTAACAAGAACATCTGTTGAAGTTGTTTTTGGACATGGGACACTTTAATTGGTTAATTTGTGCCAATGATTATTCAGAGGTTACATTCTTTGATCATACTAAAATGAAGGCTACTACTATCATCACAATGAATATATTAAATATTGTATGCTATTAACATAACATTTAATAAATATTACCAAAATGGGTACCTATATCTCAGAATATTCATACAAAGATTTCCCAACATCTTGCCATGCTAAAATAACAGAAATGCCTGGGGGAAAAACTGACAAAATTGATCAACTTTTGGACGAAAACATGGAAGAACTCAAAGTAGCCCATAAAACCTTAAGCAACAAGCTAGTTAATGCACTTTACACACGCTACGCAGACCGTTCATGCCGTTTCAGCCCCCATTCATACTAACTCAGTTGCATTAAACAAAGACATAGAAAACTTACATAATAAATCATATAAAATCCTTAATAAATAAATAAATAAAATTTCCTTTCTAGAATTGTTAGCAAAACCCTTCAAATATGTGATTTTTTTCTGGCTTGTGGTCTGACTATAATCCTTTAAAATACCTAAAGATGTGATAGAATTATCTCTCTACACATGTTTGGGAATCTATTAAGGAAATTCTTCTATTACTTTCAGTTATCATTTTTGTTATATATCTTATTAAATATGCTATTAGAACGTTACGCACTTTTTAAAAAAAATTTTATTTATTTGACAGAGATCACAAGTAGGCAGAGCAGCAGGCAGAGAGAGAGGAGGAAAGCAGGCTCCCCGCTGAGCAGAGAGCCCAATGCGGGGCTTGATCCCAGGACCCTGAGATCATGACCTGAGCCGAAGGCAGAGGCTTAACCCACTGAGCCACCCAGGCACCCTGAGAACATTATGCACTCTTAAACTTAACAAGAAAAAAAATCAAGGAAAGACTTTGATTAACCATACCCTCATTGTTCTTTTCTGGATATGCTGAGAGCCTATGTTGAAGATTCTGTACATATTTTTTGGGTTTTTACCTTTTGTCTGACTTTATTCAGTTAGATATGACTTTGAGTTGGAGCTTTTTTTTTTTTTTTTTTTTTTTTTTTTTAAGATTTTATTTATTTAACAGAGAGAGATCACAAGTAGTCAGAGAGGCAGGCAGGGAGAGAGAGGAGGAAGCAGGCTTGTCTTCTGTTCTGCTTCTTGTCCTGTGTCAGAAGCCAGGTGTAATCACGTGGTGAGCTGTCGTTGAGTTTGGAATCCTCAACCTGCTTTACAATTGTGATTTACTTTCGCTTTACAACTGAATAAAGCTGACTTTGTGGGAAGACACAATTCATGTGTGTGCCTTCATAATGTTCTCATGGCGCTGGTTCTCCAGCCCTCCTAGCATCTTTATGAATTACCCAACACTCTGATTAAATTATATTTCTGCTTAATTAAGCAGCATCGATTTCTGTTTCTTTGCAACTGAGAAAGCTGATGCATACAAAAAGGTCCTTCAAGAGACAGCGATTTGGGATTCGATTGGTCCATTATAGCTAGTGCTTCTCTGTCCCACCCAGTCAGTGTTGCTTACGTGGGTCCTTACAAGCTCCAGCAAAATTTTCTGATCTCAATCTCATAAGAAAAAAATAAAAAACACAAGGGTAACTTGTAGATGGTCTTCTCATCATAAAGAAACAAACATATTTATAGCAGGATTTTAAAAAATCAGTTTTTATCTTTATTTCTGCCTGTTAATTATTACATATATGAAAATGATTGAGCATTTTATTTATTTACTTTTTTTTTTAACCAACTTTGAAGAGATGTTTTGGATAGTATGACTTAAAATATGGGACATATGGCATATGGAAAAAGGCACTTTTCATGGCGCTGGGCGGCACAATGGACCCAGAAAACAATCTGTAAATCAGCTATGAGTTCCAAATCAAAGATCACAGAGGCAAATGTTATCAATTGCTGGTGCAGTCGCTTCTCATATAGGCAACTCTAAATAACAGCACATATGTTTAATTAATTAACTAACTAATTTTAGAGAGAGAGCGAGACAGCATGAGCAGAGGGAGAGGCAGAGGAGGACGGAGAGAAAGAATCTCAAGCAGATTCTGCACTGAGTGTGGAGCCAGACGTGGGGCTTGATCTCACGACCCTGAGATCATGACCTGAGCCAAAACCAAGAGTCATATGCTTAACCGACTGAGGCACCCAGGCGCCCCAGACTTTTAATTTTAAAAATGATGATTAATAGTCTTCCAGGCATTCTTTGTCACCATCATAACATTTATATACATATATACAAGGAAGATATAAGTGGTACTTTTTATACCAGGGAATAAAGACAGGTTATAGGAAATACATACAATATAATCATAAAATATGACTAAATATAAAAAACATTAGGGTGAGAAATAATCCATCCCCTTATTCCCACCAATCCCTCATTGGATCCTTCACCAGTCCAGATTAATTTATTCAATACACTTACACATACCATGCTCCTGCTTACCTACAAGGCTTTCTTCTGGATTTGGAATATTTTCATTGTTTCTTTTCTTTTTTTTTTTTTTAAAGATTTCATTTATTTTTTATTTATTTGGCAGACAGAGATCACAAGTAGGCAGAGAGGGCAGGCAGAGAGAGAGGAAGGGGAGCAGGTTCTCTGCTGAGCAGAGAGTCCGATGCGGGGCTTGATCCCAGGACCCTGGGATCATGCCTGAGCTGAAGGCAGAGGCTTTAACCCCCTGAGCCACCCAGGCACCCCATTTTCATTATTTCTATGTAAAAATCACCTATGTCCTGGATCCAGATCAAGTGCGGCTTTTTTCTCAAAGCTTTACTTGACCTCTCATACCCTCGCCAATATCTTTTCTCTCATTGCAACAACCTCTCATTGCAGTTATGATTTGAACCTTTTATTACATAATAGTTTTCTTCTCTACTGTTTTTCATGCATGATGGTGTGGTTACATCACTCCTGTCTACTCCCGGAGGATAGAACTGCGGGGGCTGCTGTATTCCGTACTCCCCATGGTACTTCTCTGTGTTGACCTGAGCCATCTGGGAGTTCTTAACGATGCATTCAAATGTTGATCTCATATTCTTACTGTGATTTTCAGGGGCTTCCTCTGTATGTGTTTGCCCACAACAATAATACCTTCAGGAACTGAAATAGATAAGGCCTGTGATTAGGTAGCAAATTTAGGTCATTGCCAAGTTTAGTTAGGTATTTCATAACAGCTTTGTAACTATGACTAGAATGAAAATGATGAACCCATGAGGATTTGCTTCCAGTTGAATGCCTTTCAGTCAGTACAGATCACTGGGATATGGTTTTGGTCTGACCTACAGCCTTCTTTAATGCCCGTTTCAGCTCACTGTTCCTTAGACTGTATATGAAGGGATTCAACATAGGGGCTATGACCATGAAGACCACTGATGTGGCTGAATCTTTTTCAGATGAATGGTTGGACGAGGGGCTCATATAGACTCCTGTGATTGCGCCATAGAAAAGAATGACCAAGGCAAGGTGAGATCCACAGGTGGAGAAAGCCTTGAGTTTTCCTTGAGCAGAAGGGATTTTCATCACAGCAGAGATGATGAAGATATAGGACGCCATGATACACCCTGCAGGTACCACGAAGATCAGCCCCACGGCAGCCAGAACTATGAACTGGTTGAGACTGGTGTCAGAACAGGAGAGGGGGAAGAGAGAGCTGATATCACAGAAGAAATGGCGGATGATGTTGTTAGAGCAGAAGTGCAGACGGGTGAGCATAAGGGTGTGCAAGAGGGGATTGAAAGTGGCAAGGACCCAAGGCACAGCCACCAGACAGGCACAAAGGCGCCGAGTCATAATGGTGGAGTAATGCAAAGGGTGACAGATGGCCACATAACGGTCATACGCCATCACTGTGAGAAGGAAGTTGTCCATGCTGGCAAATATCATACAGAAATACATCTGAGCCAGGCAGCCAGGGTAGGAGATGGTCTGAGTCTGTGCTTGGATGTTCAGCAGCATCTTGGGGATGGTAGATGAAGGGAGGCAGATGTCTACCACAGAGAGATTGGAAAGGAAGAAATACATGGGTGTATGGAGGCGACGGTCTGAGACAATAGCCAGCAAGATGAGCAAGTTTCCAAACAGCGCTGTTAGGTAGAGACATAGAAAAAGTACAAAGAGGAGAGCCTGTTGCTCTGGCCAACTTGAGAAGCCCAAGAGGAGAAATACAGAGACACTGGTTTGGTTTCCTTTTTCCATTGAGTGGATATATCTGCATGAAAACCAAGAGGATGAAATACTTTTGACAGAAAAAAAAAAATCCCCTCCCTTCCCCTTTTTTTTGTATTTACCTAGTCTTGTCTCCTTTACTAAATATTTTCTTTAGGCCATCCTGCCTCCTCTCTGGTAATTTCTCCTGAGCTTTACTGACCGTGGGTATGTCTTTCCATTTCATCAGCCGACTTTTGATTTATCCTCCCTCACCTCACCAGGACGTCCAAGGGACCTTCGTACCTCTCCCCTCTTCCTACCTGTGATGTCAATAGTGGCTCTTGTACATTCTGCACTTTGTGTGGTTTCCTGGCTGCCAGCCCTGTGTTGGAACACATCCATGAGTCTGACACACTGACTGTAAGCCAAACTTTGAGATTTAAAGGAGAAAAAATTTCCAGATGTTTATCCAATATCCTATGAGCCATCCTGCTTGGAAACCAGTCAGACATCTACCATTTAGGATTTATAAGAAGATAAACCATCTTAGCTTTTTAAAATTCAAAAGAGAAATACAGTAACATGTTTGACAAGCATTAAAAAAAATTAAGCCTCCCCAAAATAGTTTACATGAAGACTATGAGCAACATAGGAAATTATTTACAAAATAGTTAAAAAGTTATATAACACATGCAGTAACTACTTTAGTTTTAGTAGTTAAAACTAAAAGAACACAGAGAAAGTTATATCAAAGGAGGGGGCACATTTACAGGATTCCCTTTCAGTGTTTTTTTTTTTTTTGTAGTATTTTAACCATAACTACAAAAAACTGGGTTCATGTTTATAAGGTATCGTGGTTACTTTGGGTGCTGCATGTCTTGGTGTAGAAAACACAATTCAATGGAGAGTTCCTGAAACTTGGATCAAGATATAAATGAAAAATACTACCCTGGAAAACAATTAAGAAGACAAACATTCACATCCACAGATGAGATAGTTGCCCAAGAACGGAGGGCTCCCTGAGAGTTAGAAAATTTCTTGGAGAATGTGGGCTATGGCTGGCCCAGTTGGAACCAGACCCCATTACTTGTGGGCTGGGTGACCAAGGCACTTAATCACCCCGAATCTTACAATCTTAGTTCTCCTTTGTATGATAATGACACCTGCCTTAAAGATTGTTGTGCAAATGAAATGAGTCAATATGTGCAAAAGTCTCAGCAAAGAATGATTACTTAATAAATGCAAGTTGTTGGTGACCCAGCCATAACTGGGAGGGTCAGGTTCTTTCCTAGTCTCCACAGTGGCTGTTGTAAATCTTCCCTCCTTGAACATCCAGTATGTCCCTTCATATCACAGAAAAAACGGAGCCATGGTCAGATGGATGTGCTCAACTTTCTGCCACCAACACAGGAAACTTATCTGCATCTCTACTCATCATTCCTTCTCTCCTTTCCTCCTGTCCCAAGTCTCCAGAGCCTCAGCTTCTCCTTTTTTTTTTTTAATAGGTAAACTCTACCCTCAACGTGATACTCAAACTCACAACTCCAAGATCAAGAGCCACCTGCTCTGCTGACTGAGCCAGTCAGGTGTCCCCAGCTCCTCCTTTCTGTAATCTATATGTTCTCCTGCTCTGCTGGACTCTGACTTTCAGCTGAGGTCTCTCCCACCTTTGGTTTCCCTTTCCAGATCCATGTCTACCTCTGGGTATCCTCCTGATTCTCTCCCCAGTGCAAAACTCCTCATGGACTTTGTTTCCTCATACCCACATGCCACTCGGCTGCTGCCTCAGCCACGCCAATGAATTGCTCCTTGGAGTCTTGAAAAACCCAATGTTTACTTCTTAGTCCTTTTGTTTTTAGACCTCCTAGAATTCTTGAGAAACTCTTCCTTGGATTTATTTTCAACTTTCTCAGATCTTTCTGGCCATTCCTTTTCAGTTGCCTTTGCAAAATGCACTCCCTTTGACAGCCATAAAATGTAGGCATTTCTCTGTTTTGTTTTTGTTGTTATTTTGTCTTATGCTTCCTTTTCTTTCCATCCTACCCATATTCCCGTATGATTCTATTCACTCTCATGGCTTTTCTATCTATATGCTACTCTCTTGTAAATTATTTCTCTGGAGCAATTCTCTCTCATCTTCAGACTCGTATTTCCAGTGCTCTCTGGATGTTTCTACTTCAATGTCACAGACATCTTATGTCTAATACTTCCCAAACTGAGTCCATCATATTCTCCCTGCTCAAAGACCATTCCTACCTCCATGTGCCCTTTATCAATGAATGGTACAGTTTGTCCAGTTGTTCAAGAATAGAAAACTTGGGAGTTAGCCCAGGACTTCTCTCTTTTACTTACCTCCAATCAATCATTAACCTCTGTTGATGTTATTTTGGGGGACTTAGAATATTATCAAACAAATAGATTTTTAACTTCTACTACAACTAAAGCACTGTTTTGGGCATTGGAAAATATCAGTGAATAAGAAAGGCATAGTCTCCATCCTTGAGGAGCTTCAAACCAAAGCCAGAAACTTTAGAGTTATCCTTGACTCATCCAGTTCACGACCAAGCCATGTTGGTATTCTGACTTTGTCACACCCATACTGCTTTTCTTTGTTCTTAGTTATACTGACTATGCCAGACTCTCATCTCTTGTGTGGATACTTGCAATAACCTTCCCATTAGTCTTCCTTCCCAGGAGGGCAGGCAGGAAGGAAAGAAGACTGTAGTCTTCCCCTTTCAATCTTCCTTTATCCTACCTAAGAAATTATTCTTCTAAAACAGGAATTTCCCTTCTTCCCTTCTTAAAAATTTCCAATAGTTTTCAATTGCCTTCAATCCAAACTACCAATTCTTTATCATGGCACACACGGTTCTTCATTATCCCTTTCTTACCTGCCTAGTCTTATCTCTTGCTGTGACTAATTTCCCACCCTTAGAATTTCCTAATGCACACTGAAACTTTATGTCTCCCTGGCTTTTCTCACTTTGAGATCCTCTGACCACCTTACCTTACCAAGACATTCTCTATTGCTGTTTGTCTTCGTATCACAACCACTTGGAATTTTCTTGTTTCATATAAAGCAATTTATTTGTTTTGTGATATGCATCAATAAAATGTGAGGTCCATAAGACCAGAAACTGATCCTTTTTTTAAACCAATATATGGGTGGGATATTGTCTGATAATGCAGCAGATATACAGATCAATATGTATTTGTTGAATAAATGAATATACTTCTAAAATTCTCAGAAGACTTTTCTTCTATCAGATAGCATGTATACTTTAGAGTGACTTTAATTCCAGTCTACATAGCATTTGAAAATACATAAATAGATATAAATATTTATGTATTTGTTTTTGTTTTGCTTTCATAACTCTTCCTTTCCAGCATGCTATTTTGGAGGGCACATAGACTGTATATTATTCATCTTTGCTTAGGGAAACCCAATTTCTCAAACAATGATTTATATTTGCCTGTGAAGAGAGGCTGTTTTTTTGGGTGGGGTGAGCTTCATGCCAGAGTGTGCAAGACAACACCATCTGGGGTTCTATTCTTGGTTCTCCACCTAGTGCTATTGTCTTGTATCTTAGCCAAAGCAGTGGAGAATCTGGTGACAGAAACTAAAGGAAACGGAGAAACTCTGTTGAACTATTTTTCCGGTGATTGAGTAACAGAAGTGTGAAATGCAGTCTACATACAAATTCAAATGACTGGGTTCTCTGATGCCTTTCTCCACTTAACACGTAAGTTGTAGAATGCCTCTCTGCCTTGACATTTGCTACTAGTGTGTAAATCTGTCACTTTTACTTAAAGAGAAACACCCAAGAGAAAAAAGCACCTGTAGTCTTCGCTCTTCTTCCATAAAAGTCTCTGCCCTGATGCTCCAGGAGCTTTGGAGGTGGTGGGGAAAATGGCCAGGTGAAGTGACTTAGTTCTTGGACAAAGTAGATATAAAAATTTAGAATTTGGGCCCTTGTCACTTTATGCTATGTGGACCAAATAACAGAGGAAACCTACCTGAAGAGAGGGAAGATTAAAGTAGATTTTCAAGGAAAAGGGAGAGTCATTTAACATTCTACCTCAACTCTGACTCCTTTGCTAATTGCGTTGTCCACCTGAAAGGATATCCCCTATCTATTTTCCCTCTCACCTTTGCACCTTTGACTTTCTTGACCTAGCAATTCTTCCTAAACTCAGTTCTGAAGACTCTTCCTAGATTGGGCCAAGTTCATGCCCATTGGCATTTGGTCCTCATTTACCCAACATTTCCAGCTGCAGGTACATATCTTCCTAGTGTTCTTTGATTTGGACCCAAGCTTATTGTTAACTGTTATCCTAAGCTCTTTGTATGAATCTCTTAAAGAACTGATCTGAATATTGAAATATTCATTTACAGAGAATGTACAAAAGAAATATTCTAGAAACCAAATGCTCTGGAGGGAACAGAAAGAACTTTTCAATAATCTATAGGAGACATAAAGAAGAAGTTATGGGCATGTGAAAAATACTCTGGATTTGTAAACATAGATTTTATTGATTTCATTAGTGCATGAGGATGGGGTAGCAGTGATAACATTAAAGACCCCTCCCCTCTACTTTTCTATCAACCAAATGTTTTCACTCTGGAAAAATGATAAAACAATGGAAGTACATGAAACCTGCTGAGTAAATTCTGAAATTGTATAAAAATAATAAAATTTTCACCAAGATAGAAAAACTGTAAAGACAAAGCTTACCACTCTCAAGTACTAGATGCCATGCTAAATGCTCTCATAGTTTGCTAATCCTCATAATACCTCTATAATATAGGTCACATATCCTCATTATATATTCACTGATTGTTCGCAGAGCCAGGACCTGAGTTAATTGATTTGAAATCTCATCCACTTTTCACTAAACCACTACTGAATCTAGGCTTTAACACCTTCACAGGGAGGGCTCCCATTTATTAATCAATTCATTCATTCAGTCCACAAATGGCATTACTGTATGATAGACAATGCCTGCTGGCCTTGAGTAGAACCTAAACTTGTCTTACTTATGTAAAGACTTGCTTCCTCCATTCTTCTCAGATCTGCTCACTTTCCAGCACACTTACCAGATCCTCATATCAGGAATCTTCTGAGAAGAGACTTTAGCTTCTAAGTCTCAAGAGTAATGGGAAAGTTTTTAAAAAGAGAATGTTGCCCTTCCTCCAGGACGTACAAGGCTGAGGGATGGGATGCTTCTTGGGCAGGTGTATCTGGTGCAGTGAGAGCTGAAGTGACCTCAGGACTCTCCAGCACTGGCGTTTATAGCTTCTTTGCAGTGCTTGAGAACCCAGTCTTGCCAAGCTTCCTCAGCTCCAGTAACAATTACTTTATCCCCTTTGTGGGTTTCCCAATTGCAACCCTAGGGATAATGTATGTGGCACATAATCTTCCAGGGAGATTCAAGGAATTAAAAGATCTGGAAATTGTTCACAGACTCCCAGGAAGACTTGTAACACATATCTCCCCTTCCACCTTCCAAGAAGCTCCAAAACAACAAATATCCAACATTTCACCAGAAACAACCTTTTGCAACATGAGTTGACTTATTCTCTAAATATAGGATTTGTCTTCCCTGATTGAAGCACCCTGTAAACAACACCATCCTTGAGCTTCTGAATACTTGATTTATCAACTAATATATCAGCTTGGGGATAAAACTCAGAAGTTTGGGGATGCCATATCCCAGGATGGTGTATATGCATGGAAAAATAACCATATATGGTAGTGTGTCCCCAGTGCTACAACCTATGTGTCTAGATGTCAAAGGGTGTGCATCTGTTAGCTTTTTCTGTATAACAAACCACTCTAAACTTAGAAGCTTAAGACACCAACCATTAATTATCTCACAATTATGTGAGTCAGCAGTTTGGGCTAGGCTCAGCTGGGTAGCTCTTCTGGTCTTGGCTAGACTCATTCAAACGCCTACATACCTGTAGCTGGGTTCATTTAGAACTTAGTGTTCTAGAATGGCCACAAGTGGGATAACACCTGTCTGCTCAATGTGATCTCTCATGCTCCAGAAGGATGTTCATATGGTAGGGGAAGATTTCTGAGAGAGTAGAACCATGAAAGGTATATTGAAGCCTAGGCTTAAAACTGGCACAATGTCACTTCTACTGCATTCTGTTGTCCAATGCAAGTCACAAGACTAACCAGTTTCAAAGGATGGGGAAAGAATCTGCCTCTTGGTGGAGAAGCTTAAAAGTCACATGGCAAAAAAATACAGATTCAGGAAGGAGGGCAAAATTGTGGGGAGTTTTGCAATCAACCAAAGATCACCACGTTTGTATCTTTAGGGTAAATACCCAGTAGTGCAATTCCTGGGTCTTGGGGTAGCTCTATTTTCAACTTTTTGAGGAACCTCCATGCTGTTTTCCAGAGTGGCTGCACCAGCTTGCATTCCCATCAACAGTGTAGGAGGGTTCCCCTTTCTCTGCATCCTCGCCAGCATCTGTTATTTCACAACTTGTTAATTTTAGCCATTCTGACTGGTGTGAGGTGGTATCTCACTGTGGTTTTGATTTGTATCTCCCTGATACTGAGCAATGTTGAGCACATTTTCATGTGTCTGTTGGCTATTTGTATGTCTTCTTTGCAGAAATATCTGTTCATGTCCTCTGCCCATTTCTTGATTGGATTATTTGTTCTTTGGGTGTTGAGTTTGGTAAGTGCAGATTTTGGATACTAGCCCTTTATCTGAGATGTCATTTGTAAATATCTTCTCCCATTCTTTCCATTGTCTTTTAGTTTTGTTCACTGTTTCCTTTGCTGTGCAAAAGCTTTTTATCTTGATGAAATACCAGTAGTTCATTTTGCCCTCACTTCCCTTGCCTTTGGCTACATTTCTAGGAAGAAGTTGCTGAGGCTGATGTCGAAGAGGTTGCTGCCTGTGTTCTCCTCAAGGATTTTGATGGATTCCTGTCTCACATTGAGGCCTTCCATCCATTTTGAGTCTATTTTTGTGTGTGGTGTAAGGAAATGGTCCAGTTTCATTCTTCTGCATGTGGCTGTCCAATTTTCCCAACACCATTTGTTGAATAGACTGTCTTCTTTCCACTGGACATTCTTTCCTGTTTTGTCAAAAATCAGTTGACCATAGAGTTGAGGGTCTATTTCTGGGCTCTGTATTCTGTTCCATTGATCTATGTATTTGTTTTTGTGCCAGTACAAAGTCTAATTTATCTGATATAAGGATTGCCGTCCCAGCTTTCTTTTGATGTCAATTAGTGTGGATAAATATTTTCCACCCACTCACTTTATATCTGGAGGTGTCTTTGGGTCTAAAATGAGTGTCTTGCAGACAGCATATTGATGTGTCTTGTTTTTTTAATCCATTCTGATACCCTGTGTCTTTTGATTGGAGCATTTATTCCATTTACATTCAGGGTAACTATTGAAAGATATGAATTTGGTGCCATTGTATTGCCTGTAAGGTGACTGTTACTGTATATTGTCTCTGTTCCTTTCTGGTATATGTTACCTTTACACTCTCTCTTGGCTTAGAGGATCCCTTTCAATATTTCCTGTAGGGCTCATTTTGTGTTTGCAAATTCTTTTAGTTTTTGTTTGTCCTGGATGATTTTTATCTCCCCTTCTATTTTCAATGACAGCCTAGGTGGATATAGTATTCTTGGCTGCATGTTTTTCTCATTTAGTGCTCTGAATATATCATGCCAGTCTTTCTTGGCCTGCCAAGTCTCTGTGGATAGGTCTGCTGCCAACCTAATATATCTACCATTGTATGTTACAGATCTCTTGTCCCGAGCTGGTTTCAGGATTTTCTCTTTGTCACTGAGACTTGTAAATTTTACTATTAGATGATGGAGTGTTGACCTATTTTTATTGATTTTGAGGGGGGGGTTCTCTGTGCCTCCTAAATTTTGATGCTTGTTCCCTTCACCAAATTAGGGAAATTCTCTATTATAATTTGCTCCAATATACTTTGTGCCTCACTCTCTCTCTTCCTTCTTCTTCTGGGATCTCAATTATTCTAATGTTGTTTCATCTTATGGTATCACTTGTCTCTTGAATTATCCCCTTGTGGTCCAGTAGTTGTTTGTCTCTCTTTTTCTCAGCTTCTTTATTTTCCATAATTTGGTCTTCTATATCACTAATTCTCTCTTCTGCCTCATTCATCCTAACAGTAAGAGTCTCCATTTTTTATTGCACCTCATTAATAGCTTTTTTGGTTTCAGATTTGTCAGATTTTAGTTCTTTTATTTCTCCAGAAAGGGATTTTACTTCCCCAGAAAGGGATTCTCTAGTATCTTCCATGCTTTTTTTTTGAGTCCAGCTAGCACCTTGATAATCATCATTCTGATCTGTAGTTCTGACATCTTACTAATGTCCATATTGATTAGGTCCCTAGCTGTTGGTACTGCCTCTTGTTCTTTTTTTGAGGTGAATTTTCCACCTTGTCATTTTATCTAGATAAGAACAGATAAATGAGAGAATAAAATACTAAAAGGGTAGCAATGACCCCAGAAAAATATACACTAACCAGAGCAGAAGAGACTTGATACTAGGGGGAGAAGAAAGGAGAAAAAAATATATTTATTTTAGACTGGCGAGTAGAACAGAGCCTCATACTTGATTTTGGGTGTATTTTGGTCTGTTAGAAGAAACTACCTTCCAAAATTTTAAAGAAAGAAAAAGTTATATATATACAAAATAAGGGTAAACACAAAGAAGGGATGGAATATGACTGTAAAAATGAAAATTAAAAAAGATTCTAAAAAAGAATTGATAAGATAATAAGTTGGTTGAAAAAAAGGGGGAAAAAGGGAAAAAAAAGAGGAAAGAATGTAATCAGGCTGGAGACTAGAACAAGGCCATGTGCTAGATTTAGGGTATATTTTGATCTGTTAGGAGAAACTGTAACCCAAAATTTTAAAGAAAGAAAAACCTATATGTATACAAAAAATAAGGTTAAATACAATGGATAGAATATAACAATGAAAATTAAAAAGACTTTTAAAAAGGTATTAATAAGATAAAATAGTTTAAAAAAGATTAAAATAGGAAAGAGGAAAAATTAAAACAATAGAATAAAAAATTTAAAAATTTAACTTAGAAAGATTAAAGAATCATGGGAAAAAAGCCATGAGTTCTATGTGTTGCATTCCTATATCTCTGGAATTCCGCTCTTCTCCTGGTAAGTGAACTTGGTCTTGGCTGGGTCTTCTTGCTGATCTTCTGGGAGAGGGGCCTGTTGCTGTGATTCTCAAATGTTTTTGCTGGTGGAGGAATTGCACCGTCCTTGCCAGGGGCTAGGCTAAATAATCTGCGCGGTTTTGCTCCTGGGAGCTTTTGTTCCCTGAAGGCTTTCCGTAGGACTTTGGAGGACGGGAATAAAGATGGCAGCTACCCAGTCTCCGCCCAGAGAAGCAGAGGGTTCCGCTGGGCTCCTCAGTGCTTTGTAGAAGAGCCATCAATCCCACCCATCTCCCTGGTCTCCGGCCACACTCTGAGCTCACCCAGCTTGTGACGGAACAGTTCTGTCTCTGGCACTTGGCCCGTTTAGAGTCTTCAAATCTAGCAGATTCCTGCCGTGTGTTCCTGTGCTGCTCCTCCCGGAGGAGAAAGGTAAGTCTCCCGGGATCTGCCACTTGTGCGGTCCCTGCTAAGGTAAGCCCAAGCTGAGAGCTCCCCTCCTTGACTTCTCTCTGCAGCTGGCTTCCCCACTCTGATGCTGGGGGCTCTGTCACACTCAGGCACCTCCAGTCTTTCTGTGACCCTGTGGGTCCTGAGACTACACAGTCCCCGTGAGGACTCCACCCCCACTTAGCCTCTGGAGTGATGTCCCTCTGTGGAGCAGACTTCTAAAAGTCCTGATTTTGTGCTCCGATTCTCCGCCCCTTGCTGAGAACTGACCCCTCCCTTCACGATATATCTTCCCATATATCGCCTCGGATTGACTTTTCCAGACGTCCTACCTTCCAGAAAGTGGTTGCTTTTCTATTCCTAGAATTGCTGCACTTATTCTCTTAGCTTTCCTGTTGAGGTGTTCAGAATGGTTTTATAACTAGCTAGCTGAACTGAGACCAAAGGATATTTAGGTCTCAACTCCTCGGCCGTCTTGCTCCTCCCTCTCTCAGTTTTTTGCTTTTCTAAACTGCTTTTTTCCTGTTCTTTGGCTAGAGAAAGATGAGGTGTTTTATGTATGTATGTTAGTCACCATACAGTACATCATTAGTTTTTGATGTAGAGTTCCATCATTCATTGTTTGTATATAACACCCAGTGCTCCATGTAATCCCTGCCCTTCTTAATACCGGTCACCAGGCTGACCCATCTCCCCACCCCCTTGCTTCTAAAACTCTCTATTTGTTTCCCAGAGTCCATAGTCTCTCATGGTTCATCTCCCACTTGGATTTCTCCCCCTTCATTTTTTCCCCTTCTCCTAATGTCTTCCATGCTAGTACTTTTGTTCCACAAATAAGTGAAACCATGTGATAATTGACTTTCTCTGCTTGACTTATTTCACTCAGCATAATCTCCTCCAGACCCATCCAAATTGATGCAAAATTTGGGTATTCATCCTTTCTGATGGAGGCATAATAGTCCATTGTGTATATGGACCACATCTTCATCCATTCATCTGTTGAAAGGCATTTTGGCCCTTTCCACAGTTTGGCTACTGTAGACATTGCTGCTATGAACGTTGGGGTGCATGGGACCCTTCTTTTCATTACATCTGTATTTTGGGGGTAAATATCCTGTGGTGCAATTGCTGGCTTATAGGGTAGCTCTATTTTTAATTTTTTGAGGAACCTCCACACTGTTTCCCAAAGTGAGTACACCAGTTTGTATTCCCACCAGCAGTGTAAGAAGGTTCCCCTTTCTCCACAACTTCTCCAACATCTGTTGTTTCTTGCCTTGTCAATTTTGACCTTCTAACTGGTGTAAGCTGGTATCTCAATGTGGTTTTGATTTGAATTTCCCTGATGGCGAGTGATGATGAATATTTTTTCATGGGTCTGAGATGAGGTCTTTCTTGATGTTTTTCTTTGGTCTGTGCCCATTGGTGTTTCTGGGATGGTGGCTCCTCCACCAGTCAGTCCTGTCATATAAGAGGGAAGACAGCAACTCAGGGAACTCACCACAGTGTTGTTCCTTAGGTCCTAACACCTCTAGCCTGTCTGCCTTCTACTCTTTCATGGTGTTCTTATATTGTGTTATATACAATGCCCAAGATTTTCAGCTCTACTTTTCAAAGTACATATTCTGCCACTGTAAAGATGATACCCAATAGGAGCTGAAAGACTCTCCTGTTGAACTGTCTGATGCTTGCCTCCATGTGTGAGAGTGGCCAGCTCTGGTCCAGATGTGCTTGCACAAGTGGAAGGCTGGTGGGCACTTTTGCTGTCTAAGTTCCTGCAAATGAAAATGACAATCATTTCCTGAGTTCTCAGTTTGTTAGACCTAATGATGGAAGTAGAGCAGTGAGGTAATTGTGGTGTTGAGCCTTCACTTCTCTGATGGTATTTGGTTGACGATGCTAGTCCAGTGTCTTGTTTCTTCAGATTTATTTCCCATACCACTGAGGGTCAACATTATTGTTAAGGTACAAGTGAGCACACTCTGGAACAGGGAGGTAAAATTCTTTTCTTGAAATGCCACAGTTTTAAATGATGGGGCCAAAATGTAGACTTAGACATATAGATTCCAAAATTATGTTCTTTCCATGGGACTTTGGACTATTTTTAAACTGCTTTTAATAACTCCTTACTCTTGGGGTGTCTAGGAGGCTCCGTCATTAAGTGTCTGCCTTCGGCTCAGGTCATGGTCCCAGGGTCCTGGGATCGAGCCCTGCATTGGGCTCCCTGCTCCACGGGAAGCCTGCTTCTCCCTCTCCCACTCCCTCTGCTTGTGTTCCTGCTCTCACTCTAAGTGAGAAGTGTTCCTCCTTCTTTCTCTAATAAACAAAACTGACTCTGAAAAACAATCAGAGGGTTTTGAAGGGCAGCGGGTGGGAGGTTGGGGGATCCAGGTGGTGGGTATTGGAGAGGGCACGGATTGCATGGAGCACTGGGTGTGGTGCAAAAACAATGAATACTGTTACGCTGAAAATAAATTAAAAAAAAATACGTGCCCCCCCAAATCTTTTTTAAAAAGTTAAGTCCTTACTCTTACTAGGTGGAGAGTAAAGGTTACCAAAAGGCAGTGATCCGCTGCTCTTAATGTGTTAACTTGCTGAGAATACAAATATCTTCTCACTGTGATTACAAGTTTTATCTTTATAACTTAAAATTTTAAGGTGTGAATAATGTTAAAAATTTAATTTCACAAGAATTACAGGGTTTGTTCCCAAAAGGCCATAATTAAAAGAATTTTAATGTCTGAAAATAGAAATTGGCTCAAACTGTTTTAGGTTTCCTTGTATTTTCAGCAGCCTGAGCAGGGATTAGTTCAGTCGTCAAATACTTAAAGAAGACATAGTAAATCCAATTTTGGAAGCTTGCTTTCTTTCTTTCTTTCTTTCTTTCTTTCTTTCTTTCTTTCTTTTTTTTAAAAGATTTTATTTATTTATTTGACAGAGAGAGAAATCACAACTAGGCAGAGAGGCAGGCAGAGAGAGAGGGGGAAGCAGGCTCCCTGCCGAGCAGAGAGCCTGACGTGGGGCTCTATCCCAGGACCCTGAGATCAAGACCTGTGCGGAAGGCAGAGGCTCAACCCACTGAACCACCCAGGGGCCCCTAATTTTGGAAGCTTTCTACTTCACATGTTTAGTGAGCATGTACATGGTTTTGTGTTTGGGAGTGTGAAGGAGTGGATGAAGGAAATGTAGCAAGTGATCTATGGCTTCTTTCCACATATTTGGGCTTCTAGTGCTCTCAGTTATATCCTCATCACAATCACTATACCTAGTTCATTTAGGTTCCAGAAAATTCCCACCAAGAAGAAATGGTTTGGGGGCTGCCTTCAAGAACACCAAAGGAGCATTGGAGTGTCCAGCTCCAGACTGGGAGAATGTTTCCATGAAAGGGTCAGAGTCACACCTTGTGCAGAAGAGGGTGAGGGTGTGTTGAACAGGGAGCAAGCACGTTTGTTCCCACCGACTCTGGGCGGAAATGCAGGTGAACCTATGCAAGATGTCCTACCCTTTGTGTAAGGTGAGCATGTGCGTGAAAGTCCTTCTAGAATGAACTACTTCTCAGTATGGAATAATTAAACACGCTGCTTGCTCTGCACTGTATTTTACCTCACTTTTATTTTTTTTTTAATTTTTTTTTATTTTTTTCAGCATAACAGTATTCATTATTTTTGCACCACACCCAGTGCTCCATGCAATCCGTGCCCTCTACAATACCCACCACCTGGTGCCCCCAACCTCCCACCCCCCACCCCTTCAAAATTCTCAGATCGTTTTTCAGAGTCCATAGTCTCTCATGGTTCACCTCCCCTTCCAATTTCCCTCAACTCCCTTCTCCTCTCCAACTCCCCTTGTCCTCCATGCTATTTGTTATGCTCCACAAATAAGTGAAACCATATAATAATTGACTCTCTCTGCTTGACTTATTTCACTCAGCATAATCTCTTCCAGTCCCGTCCATATTGCTACAAAACTTGGGGATTCATCCTTTCTTTCTTTCTTTCTTTTTTTTTTTACAGCTTTATAAACATATATTTTTATCCCCAGGGGTACAGGTCTGCGAATCGCCAGGTTTACACACTTCACAACACTCACCATAGCACATACCCTCCCCGATATCCATAACCCCACCCCCTCTCCCAACACCCTCCCCCCATCAACCCTCAGTTTGTTTTGTGAGATTAAGAGTCACTTATGGTTTGTCTCCCTCCCAATCCCATCTTGTTTCATTTACTCTTCTCCTACCCCCTCGACCCCCCATGTTGCATCTCCTCTCCCTCATATCAAGGAGATCATATGATAGTTGTCTTTCTCCGATTGACTTATTTCGCTAAGCATGATACCCTCTAGTTCCATCCACGTCGTCGCAAATGGCAAGATTTCATTTCTTTTGATGGCTGCATAGTATTCCATTGTGTATATATACCACATCTTCTTTATCCATTCGTCTGTTGATGGACATCTAGGTTCTTTCCATAGTTTGGCTATTGTAGACATTGCTGCTATAAACATTCGGGTGCACGTGCCCCTTCGGATCACTATGTTTGTATCTTTAGGGTAAATACCCAGCAGTGCAATTGCAGGGTCATAGGGTAGTTCTATTTTCAACATTTTGAGGAACCTCCATGCTGTTTTCCAGAGTGGTTGCACCAGCTTGCATTCCCACCAACAGTGTAGGAGGGTTCCCCTTTCTCCGCATCCTCGCCAGCATCTGTCATTTCCTGACTTGTTAATTTTAGCCATTCTGACTGGTGTGAGGTGATATCTCATGGTGGTTTTGATTTGTATTTCCCTGATGCCGAGTGATATGGAGCACTTTTTCATGTGTCTGTTGGCCCATCTGGATGTCTTCTTTGCAGAAATGTCTGTTCATGTCCTCTGCCCATTTCTTGATTGGATTATTTGTTCTTTGGGTGTTGAGTTTGCTAAGTTCTTTATAGATTTTGGACACTAGCCCTTTATCTGATATGTCGTTTGCAAATATCTTCTCCCATTCTGTCAGTTGTCTTTTGGTTTTGTTCACTGTTTCCTTTGCTGTGCAAAAGCTTTTGATCTTGATAAAATCCCAAAAGTTCATTTTTGCCCTTGCTTCCCTTGCCTTGGTGATGTTCCTAGGAAGATGTTGCTGCGGCTGACGTCGAAGAGGTTGCTGCCTGTGTTTTCCTCGAGGATTTTGATGGATTCCTTTCTCACATTGAGATCCTTTATCCATTTTGAGTCTATTTTCGTGTGTGGTGAAAGGAAATGATCCAATTTCATTTTTCTGCACGTGGCTGTCCAATTTTCCCAACACCATTTATTGAAGAGGCTGTCTTTGTTCCATTGGACATTCTTTCCTGCTTTGTCGAAGATGAGTTGACCATAGAGTTGAGGGTCCATTTCTGGGCTCTCTATTCTGTTCCATTGATCTATGTGTCTGTTTTTGTGCCAGTACCATGCTGTCTTGATGATGACAGCTTTGTAATAGAGCTTGAAGTCCGGAATTGTGATGCCACCAACTGTGGCTTTCTTTTTCAATATTCCTTTGGCTATTCGAGGTCTTTTCTGGTTCCATATAAATTTTAGGATTATTTGTTCCATTTCTTTGAAAAAAATGGATGGTACTTTGATAGGAATTGCATTAAATGTGTAGATTGCTTTAGGTAGCATAGACATTTTCACAATATTTATTCTTCCAATCCAGGAGCATGGAACATTTTTCCATTTCTTTGTGTCTTCCTCAATTTCTTTCATGAGTACTTTATAGTTTTCTGAGTATAGATTCTTAGTCTCTTTGGTTAGGTTTATTCCTAGGTATCTTATAGTTTTGGGTGCAATTGTAAATGGGATGGACTCCTTAATTTCTCTTTCTTCTGTCTTGTTGTTGGTGTAGAGAAGTGCAACTGATTTCTGTGCATTGATTTTATATCCTGACACTTTACTGAATTCCTGTACAAGTTCTAGCAGTTTTGGAGTGGAGTCTTTTGGGTTTTCCACATAGAGTATCATATCATCTGCAAAGAGTGATAGTTTGACTTCTTCTTTGCCGATTTGGATGCCTTTAATTTCCTTTTGTTGTCTGATTGCTGAGGCTAGGACTTCTAGTACTATGTTGAATAGCAGTGGTGATAACGGACATCCCTGCCGTGTTCCTGACCTTAGCGGAAAAGCTTTCAGTTTTTCTCCATTGAGAATGATATTTGCGGTGGGTTTTTCATAGATGGCTTTGATAATATTGAGGTATGTGCCCTCTATCCCTACACTTTGAAGAGTTTTGATCAGGAAGGGATGCTGTACTTTGTCAAATGCTTTTTCAGCATCTATGGAGAGTATCATATGGTTCTTGTTCTTTCTTTTATTAATGTGTTGTATCACATTGATTGATTTGCGGATGTTGAACCAGCCTTGCAGCCCTGGAATAAATCCCACTTGGTCGTGGTGAATAATCCTTTTAACGTACTGTTGAATCCGATTGGCTAGTATTTTGGCGAGAATTTTTGCATCTGTGTTCATCAAGGATATTGGTCTGTAGTTCTCTTTTTTGTTGGGATCCTTGTCTGGTTTTGGGATCAAGGTGATGCTGGCCTCATAAAATGAGTTTGGAAGTTTTCCTTCTTTTTCTATTTTTTGGAACAGTTTCAGGAGAATAGGAATTAGTTCTTCTTTAAATGTTTGGTAGAATTCCCCCGGGAAGCCGTCTGGCCCTGGGCTTTTGTTTGTTTGGAGATTTTTGATGACTGTTTCAATCTCCTTACTGGTTATGGGTCTGTTCAGGCTTTCTATTTCTTCCTGGTTCAGTTGTGGTAGTTTATATGTCTCTAGGAATGCATCCATTTCTTCCAGATTGTCAAATTTGTTGGCGTAGAGTTGCTCATAGTATGTTCTTATAATTGTCTGTATTTCTTTGGTGTTCGTTGTGATCTCTCCTCTTTCATTCACGATCTTATTTATTTGGGTCCTTTCTCTTTTCTTTTTGATAAGTCTGGCCAGGGGTTTATCAATCTTATTAATTCTTTCAAAGAACCAGCTCCTAGTTTCGTTGAATTGTTCTATTGTTTTTTTGGTTTCTATTTCATTGATTTCTGCTCTGATCTTTATGATTTCTCTTCTCCTGCTGGGTTTAGGGTTTCTTTCTTGTTCTTTCTCCAGCTCCTTTAGGTGTAGGGTTAGGTTGTGTACCTGAGACCTTTCTTGTTTCTTGAGAAAGGCTTGTACCGCTATATATTTTCCTCTCAGGACTGCCTTTGTTGTGTCCCACAGATTCTGAACCGTTGTGTTTTCATTATCATTTGTTTCCATAATTTTTTTCAATTCTTCTTTGATTTCCTGGTTGACCCATTCATTCTTTAGAAGGATGCTGTTTAGTCTCCATGTATTTGGGTTCTTTCCAAATTTCCTCTTGTGATTGAGTTCTAGCTTTAGAGCATTGTGGTCTGAAAATATGCAGGGAATGATCCCAATCTTTTGATACCGGTTGAGACTTGATTTAGGACCAAGAATGTGATCTATTCTGGAGAACGTTCCATGTGCACTAGAGAAGAATGTGTATTCTGTTGCTTTGGGATGAAATGTTCTGAATATATCTGTGATGTCCATCTGGTCCAGTGTGTCATTTAAGGCCTTGATTTCCTTGTTGATCTTTTGCTTGGATGATCTGTCCCTTTCAGTGAGGGGAGTGTTAAAATCCCCTACTATTATTGTATTCTTGTCGATGTGTTTCTTTGATTTTGTTATTAATTGGTTTATATAGTTGGCTGCTCCCACGTTAGGGGCATAGATATTTAAAATTGTTAGATCTTCTAGTTGGACAGTTCCTTTGAGTATGATATAGTGTCCTTCCTCATCTCTTATTATAGTCTTTGGCTTAAAATCTAATTGATCTGATATAAGGATTGCCACTCCTGCTTTCTTCTGATGTCCATTAGCATGGTAAATTCTTTTCCACCCCCTCACTTTAAACCTGGAGGTGTCTTCGGGTTTAAGATGAGTTTCTTGTAGGCAACATATAGATGGGTTTTGTTTTTTTATCCATTCTGATACCCTGTGTCTTTTGATGGGGGCATTTAGCCCATTAACATTCAGGGTAAGTATTGAGAGATATGAATTTAGTGCCATTGTATTGCCTGTAAGGTGACTGTTATTGTATATTGTCTCTGTTTCTTTCTGATCTACTACTTTCAGGGTCTCTCTTTGCTTAGAGGACCCCTTTCAATATTTCCTGTAGAGCTGGTTTGGTATTTGCAAATTCTTTCAGTTTTTGTTTGTCCTGGAAGCTTTTAATCTCTCCGTCTATTTTCAATGATAGCCTAGCTGGATATAGTATTCTTGGCTGCATGTTTTTCTCATTTAGTACTCTGAATATATCATGCCAGCTCTTTCTGGCCTGCCAGGTCTCTGTGGATAAGTCTGCTGCCAATCTAATATTTTTACCATTGTACGTTACAGACTTCTTTTCCCGGGCTGCTTTCAGGATCTTTTCTTTGTCACTAAGACTTGTCAATTTTACTATTAGGTGACGGGGTGTAGACCTATTCTTATTGATTTTGAGGGGGGTTCTCTGAACCTCCTGGATTTTGATGCTTGTTCCCTTTGCCATATTGGGGAAATTCTCTCCAATAATTCTCTCCAATATACCTTCTGCTCCCCTCTCTGTTTCCTCTTCTTCTGGAATCCCAATTATTCTAATGTTGTTTCGTCTTATGGTGTCACTTATCTCTTGAATTCTCCCCTCGTGGTCCAGTAGCTGTTTGTCCCTCTTTTGCTCAGCTTCTTTATTCTCTGTCATTTGGTCTTCTATATCGCTAATTCTTTCTTCTGCCTCATTTATCCTAGCAGTGAGAGCCTCCATTTTTGATTGCACCTCATTAATAGCTTTTTTGATTTCAACTTGGTTCGATTTTAGTTCTTTTATTTCTCCAGAAAGGGCTTTTATATCTCCCGAGAGGGTTGCTTTAATATCTTCCATGCCTTTTTCAAGCCCGGCTAGAACCTTGAGAATCATCATTCTGAACTCTATATCTGACATATTACCAATGTCTGTATTGATTAGGTCCCTAGCCTTTGGTATTGCCTCTTGTTCTTTTTTTTTGTTGTGAATTTTTCCGTCTTGTCATTTTGTCCAGATAAGAGTTTATGAAGGAGCAAGTAAAATACTAAAAGGGTGGCAACAACCCCAGGAAAATATGCTTTAGCCAAATCAGAAGAGATCCTGAATTGTGAGGGGGGAGAAAGGGGATAAAAAGGGGTTCAGAAAGAAAGAAAAAAAAACTATTAAAAAAAAGAGAGCCGATAAAAAAAATATATAAAAAGAGGAAAAAAAATATATATATTAGATAAACTATTTAAAAAACGTTAAAAAAAAGAAAACGGTAAAAGTTAAAAAAAATTTAGCAGAAGAAGAGAAAAAGAAAAAAAGTTGAAAAAGAAAAAAAAATTAAATTAACTGCAAGGCTAAAAAATCATGGGGAGAAAGCCATGAGTTCCGTGCTTTGCTTTCTTCTCCTCTGGAATTCCGCCGCTCTCCTTGGTAGGTGAACTTGGTCCTGGCTGGGTTTCCCGTAGATCTTCTGGGGGAGGGGCCTGTTGTAGTGATTCTCAAGCGTCTTTGCCCCAGGCGGAGTTGCACCGCCCTTACCCGGGGCCGAGCTGAGTCATCCGCTCGGGTTCGCTTTCGGGAGCTTTTGTTCCCTGAGCGCTTTCCGTAGAGTCCGGAGGACGGGAATAAAGATGGCGGCCTCCCGGTGTCCGGCCCGGAGGAGCCGAGAGCCCGGGGCCCCACTCCTCAGTGCGCCCTCAGAGAACAGCGCCAAATGACTCTCGTCACCCTGGCCTCCGGCCGCGCTCCGAGCTGACCGAGCCTGCGACCGGTTCAAGGCAACCCCGAGCTGAGAGTCACTCCTCGGCTCTGTCTCTGCAGCCGGCTTCCCCGTTCTAATACCGGTAAGCTCTGCGACACTGAGACACCCCCGATCCTTCTGCGACCCTGCGGGACCTGAGGCCGCACTGACCCCGCCTGGGCTTCACCCCAGTTAAGCCTCTGGAGCGATGTCCCTCAGCAGAACAGACTTTTAAAAGTCCTGATTTTGCTCCGTTGCTCCGCCGCTCGCCGGGAGCCGGCCCCTCCCCCCGTGGTCTATCTTCCCGTCGCTTTGGATTCACTTCTCCGCCAGTCCTACCTTGCAGAAAGTGGTTGATTTTCTGTTTCTGGAATTGCTGTTCTTCTTCTCTTCAATCTCCCGTTGGATTTGTAGGTGTTTGCAATCTTTAGATAAGCTATTTAGCTGATCTCCCGCTACCCGAAGTAGTCTCAGCCTGCTACTTCTCCGCCATCTTGACTCCTCCCCCTTTACCTCACTTTTAATGACTTCAATCCAATCTGAGCTTTTGTACGTTGAGAATACTCTTCCTCATAATTTTATTGTTTTCTCTGTCATTCTGTCATTTTCTTCTTGTTTTCCCTTTTAGGGAATATTCTCTTTTCTCTGTGTGACTGAAATCTCTATCTGGCCTGTCTCTTTCAGCTTCTGTCATTTGTCCTTCTAGACTTGTCTTCTGTGTCTCTCCCTTTTCTTGGAGGCTTTTCCTTTTCATGTTCCCCACTTGGGTTCTTTGTCCATTTATCCACTGGTAACCACAGATTCCAACTCAGGGCAGCAGTGCAGGGCGGTGACATCTCACTTAGCAGGAAGGTTGGGCTGTTCCCAGTGCTTCCCTCAGAGGGAGGACAAGTAGTGAGGAAGAGGATCAGAGAGCTGGGAAGAGTTCAGACACCAAGGACAGCCAGTTGGAGAATATACTGTGCTAGTGGCAATTTAGATCTTTCAGGAGAAGGACTTTCCTCACAATTCCAGCTTTGCAGAGAGGACAGTGGCCAGGCTCCTGCTGAAGAAGCATTCCTGCTCCCTCCTTTTTCAGTTATGTTGCTTTTCTGTAAAATCCTATTCTGCCAGGTATTCATTGTCGTTTACATGTGTGATTCCTTACAAATGCTTGATAGTGTATCTTTTTTGCCTAAAGTTAGCTTTTCCAAATATGATTTTATCAGCCACTTTCATCCTTTAAAAAAACTCTTCATCATTTATATTATTTTCATATTACGTCTTTGTTTCCTGATTTCTTGTCGTCATAGATATAATATTAGGAACAACACTGTCATATAAAAATATGTTAAATGTAGGGGCACCTGGGTGGCTCAGTGTGTTAAGCCCCTGCCTTTGGCTCAGGTCATGATCTCAGGGTCCTGGGATCAAGCCCCGCACTGGGCTCTCTGTTCAGCAGGGATCCTGCTTTCCCCTCTCTCTCTGCTTGCCTCTCTGCCTACTGATCTCTCTCTGTCAAATAAATAAATAAAATCTTTAAAACAAACAAATAAAATCTTTAAAAAATATGTTCAATGTAAAGAATTATGGAAAAGTGAAGGGTCATGATATTGACATCTTTTTTTTTGTTTTAAAGATTTTATTTATTTATTATATAGAATCCCATATATATATGGGATCACAGAGCTAATATATAAATAATGTGTGTGTATATATATTATATATATATGATAGAGCTAATATATATATGGGTTATGAATGGGTTATGAATGAAATGGGTTATGAATGAAATTAAGAATTTATTTGCATATTTACATTAAAAATTAAGTAACTGAATGGACTCTTATAGATGTAAATACTTGGGCAATTGTGATGCAAAACTCTTAAATGTCTTGGAAACTACGACAGTCATTCACAGATGAGACTCAGGTGGCTGGGGAGATCTAGGGAATTATTTGTCCTCTGTTGAATATGTGAAAAAACAAAAGAAACAGATGAGGTCTCCTCTGACATTGTCCTTGATCATCGTTCTCCCTGAGGACGGCCATCTCTGGACAGCTCAGTGACAGGGGCTCATTAGCAGTGTGGGGCGTCTGCTCCCCAGAGACGTCAGCCCTGGAAACACATTTGGTTTTCAGTGCCAGCCCTGCCATAGCTGAGTGTCACAGCACCTCTCCTGTGCTCATAAGGGACTCCCTGTCATACAGGCAGGTCACTGCTTTTGGGAAACCATAGTGGAGTTTGCAATTGTCTTCATCTCCTACGTCCTAGAGGCAAGTGCAGATCTCTGTACCACATGAAGACATGTGAAGTCATTGTGAGCAAGCATCTTTTTGCTTAGGAAAAATTTATGGATAAGCCAGTGCTGACATAGTCAACCTTTGCATTTACTGCAAAAAACATAACGGTTTCTACATGTCTGAGTGCCAATGCCCCATACTGTCTTTAGGCAGTGACTTGGAAAGGAGGTAGAGAAATAGGTTAGAACCCTCAGAAAAGGTGAGCAAAGGTGAGTGAAATGGAACTAGGTCTCTGTGTTGCTTTAAGAATTGGAAGTTAGTTAATTTTCAGTTACAATTGTTCGTGGAACAGAAAAGCTGTATTGGTTTGCATATATAGTCCATTGTTTAAAGGAAAAGACCATGGAAATTCACTAAATATAAGAAGTAAACTTAATTGTTCATTATAGACTCCACCAAGTCATTCCTAGACATTTCATTTTACTGTAATACATTCATTATACTTGTGTATGCACATGTGGATAATCATTTAATTAAAAATATTTAGTGGCAATAAAATATGGGTTTCAGAAATAGAATAAGAGAGTATGGGGAGGAGTCAAGATGGCGGAGAAGTAGCAGCTGAGACTACTTCGGGTAGCGGGAGATCAGCTAAATAGCTTATCTAAAGATTGCAAACACCTACAAATCCAACGGGAGATTGAAGAGAAGAAGAACAACAATTCCAGAAACAGAAAATCAACCACTATCTGAAAGATAGGACTGGCGGAGAAGTGAATCCAAAGCGACAGGAAGATAGACCGTGGGGGGAGGGGCCGGCTCCCGGCGAGCGGCAGAGCAACGGAGCAACGGAGCACAAAATCAGGACTTTTAAAAGTCTGTTCCGCTGAGGGACATCGCTCCAGAGGCTTAACCGGGGTGAAGCCCAGGCGGGGTCAGTGCGGCCTCAGGTCCCGCAGGGTCACAGAAGGATCGGGGGTGTCTGAGTGTGGCAGAGCTTACCGGTATTGGAACGGGGAAGCCGGCTACAGAGACAGAGCCGAGGAGTGACTCTCAGCTCGGGGTTGCCTTGAACCGGTCGCAGGCTCGGTCAGCTTGGAGTGCGGCCGGAGGCCAAGGTGACAGGAGTCATTGGGCGCTGTTCTCTGAGGGCGCACTGAGGAGTGGGGCCCCGGGCTCTCTGCTCCTCCGGGCCGGGAGACCGGGAGGCCGCCATCTTCATTCCCGTCCTCCGGAACTCTACGGAAAGCGCTCAGGGAACAAAAGCTCCCGAAAGCAAACCCGAGCGGATTACTCAGCGCGGCCCCGGGTAAGGGCGGTGCAACTCCACCTGGGGCAAAGACGCTTGAGAATCACTACAACGGGCCCCTCCCCCAGAAGATCAACAGGAAACCCAGCCAGGACCAAGTTCACCTGCCGAGGAGTGCAGTTTCAATACCAAGGAGAGCGGCGGAATTCCAGAGGAGAAGAAAGCAAAGCACGGAACTCATGGCTTTCTCCCCATGATTTTTTAGCCTTGCAGTTAATTTAATTTTTTTTCTTTTTCAATTTTTTTTCTTTTTCTCTTCTTCTGCTAAATTTTTTTAACTTTTACCGTTTTCTTTTTTTCACGTTTTTTAAATAGTTTATCTAATATATATATATTTTTTCCCTCTTTTTATATTTTTTCTTTATCGGCTTTCTTTTTTTAAATAGTTTCTTTTTTTTTTCTTTCTGAACCCCTTTTTATCCCCTTTCTCCCGCCTCACAATTTGGGATCTCTTCTGATTTGGCTAAAGCATATTTTCCTGGGGTTGTTGCCACCCTTTTAGTATTTTACTTGCTCCTTCATAAACTCTTATCTGGACAAAATGACAAGGCGGAAAAATTCACAACAAAAAAAAGAACTAGAGGCAGTACCAAAGGCTAGGGACCTAATCAATACAGACATTGGTAATATGTCAGATATAGAGTTCAGAATGATGATTCTCAAGGTTCTAGCCGGGCTTGAAAAAGGCATGGAAGATATTAAAGCAACCCTCTCGGGAGATATAAAAGCCCTTTCTGGAGAAATAAAAGAACTAAAATCGAACCAAGTTGAAATAAAAAAAAGCTATTAATGAGGTGCAATCAAAAATGGAGGCTCTCACTGCTAGGATAAATGAGGCAGAAGAAAGAATTAGCGATATAGAAGACCAAATGACAGAGAATAAAGAAGCTGAGCAAAAGAGGGACAAACAGCTACTGGACCATGAGGGGAGAATTCAAGAGATAAGTGACACCATAAGACGAAACAACATTAGAAAAATTGGGATTCCAGAAGAAGAGGAAACAGAGAGGGGAGCAGAAGGTATATTGGAGAGAATTATTGGAGAGAATTTCCCCAATATGGCAAAGGGAACAAGCATCAAAATCCAGGAGGTTCAGAGAACCCCCCTCAAGATCAATAAGAATAGGTCCACACCCCGTCACCTAATAGTAAAATTGACAAGTCTTAGTGACAAAGAAAAGATCCTGAAAGCAGCCCGGGAAAAGAAGTCTGTAACGTACAATGGTAAAAATATTAGATTGGCAGCAGACTTATCCACAGAGACCTGGCAGGCCAGAAAGAGCTGGCATGATATATTCAGAGTACTAAATGGGAAAAACATGCAGCCAAGAATACTATATCCAGCTAGGCTATCATTGAAAATAGGAGGAGAGATTAAAAGCTTCCAGGACAAACAAAAACTGAAAGAATTTGCAAATACCAAACCAGCTCTACAGGAAATATTGAAAGGGGTCCTCTAAGCAAAGAGAGACCCTGAAAGTAGTAGATCAGAAAGAAACAGAGACAATATACAATAACAGTCACCTTACAGGCAATACAATGGCACTAAATTCATATCTCTCAATACTTACCCTGAATGTTAATGGGCTAAATGCCCCCATCAAAAGACACAGGGTATCAGAATGGATAAAAAAACAAAACCCATCTATATGTTGCCTACAAGAAACTCATCTTAAACCCGAAGACACCTCCAGGTTTAAAGTGAGGGGTGGAAAAGAATTTACCATGCTAATGGACATCAGAAGAAAGCAGGAGTGGCAATCCTTATATCAGATCAATTAGATTTTAAGCCAAAGACTATAATAAGAGATGAGGAAGGACACTATATCATACTCAAAGGAACTGTCCAACAAGAAGATCTAACAATTTTAAATATCTATGCCCCTAACGTGGGAGCAGCCAACTATATAAACCAATTAATAACAAAATCAAAGAAACACATCGACAAGAATACAATAATAGTAGGGGATTTTAACACTCCCCTCACTGAAATGGACAGATCATCCAAGCAAAAAATCAACAAGGAAATCAAGGCCTTAAATGACACACTGGACCAGATGGACATCACAGATATATTCAGAACATTTCATCCCAAAGCAACAGAATACACATTCTTCTCTAGTGCACATGGAACGTTCTCCAGAATAGATCACATTCTTGGTCCTAAATCAAGTCTCAACCGGTATCAAAAGATTGGGATCATTCCCTGCATATTTTCAGACCACAATGCTCTAAAGCTAGAACTCAATCACAAGAGGAAATTTGGAAAGAACCCAAATACATGGAGACTAAACAGCATCCTTCTAAAGAATGAATGGGTCAACCAGGAAATTAAAGAAGAATTGAAAAAATTTATGGAAACAAATGATAATGAAAACACAACGGTTCAGAATCTGTGGGACACAACAAAGGCAGTCCTGAGAGGAAAATATATAGCGGTACAAGCCTTTCTCAAGAAACAAGAAAGGTCTCAGGTACACAACCTAACCCTACACCTAAAGGAGCTGGAGAAAGAACAAGAAAGAAACCCTAAACCCAGCAGGAGAAGAGAAATCATAAAGATCAGAGCAGAAATCAATGAAATAGAAACCAAAAAAACAATAGAACAAATCAACGAAACTAGGAGCTGGTTCTTTGAAAGAATTAATAAGATTGATAAACCCCTGGCCAGACTTATCAAAAAGAAAAGAGAAAGGACCCAAATAAATAAGATCATGAATGAAAGAAGAGAGATCACAACGAACACCAAAGAAATACAGACTATTATAAGAACATACTATGAGCAACTCTACGCCAACAAATTTGACAATCTGGAAGAAATGGATGCATTCCTAGAGACATATAAACTACCACAACTGAACCAGGAAGAAATGGAAAGCCTGAACAGACCCATAACCAGTAAGGAGATTGAAACAGTCATCAAAAATCTCCAAACAAACAAAAGCCCAGGGCCAGACGGCTTCCCGGGGGAATTCTACCAAACATTTAAAGAAGAACTAATTCCTATTCTCCTGAAACTGTTCCAAAAAATAGCAATAGAAGGAAAACTTCCAAACTCATTTTATGAGGCCAGCATCACCTTGATCCCAAAACCAGACAAGGATCCCAACAAAAAAGAGAACTACAGACCAATATCCTTGATGAACACAGATGCAAAAATTCTCGCCAAAATACTAGCCAATAGGATTCAACAGTACATTAAAAGGATTATTCACCACGACCAAGTGGGATTTATTCCAGGGCTGCAAGGTTGGTTCAACATCCGCAAATCAATCAATGTGATACAACACATTAATAAAAGAAAGAACAAGAACCATATGATACTCTCCATAGATGCTGAAAAAGCATTTGACAAAGTACAGCATCCCTTCCTGATCAAAACTCTTCAAAGTGTAGGGATAGAGGGCTCATACCTCAATATTATCAAAGCCATCTATGAAAAACCCACCGCAAATATCATTCTCAATGGAGAAAAACTGAAAGCTTTTCCGCTAAGGTCAGGAACACGGCAGGGATGTCCGTTATCACCACTGCTATTCAACATAGTACTAGAAGTCCTAGCCTCAGCAATCAGACAACAAAAGGAAATTAAAGGCATCCAAATCGGCAAAGAAGAAGTCAAACTATCACTCTTTGCAGATGATATGATACTCTATGTGGAAAACCCAAAAGACTCCACTCCAAAACTGCTAGAACTTGTACAGGAATTCAGTAAAGTGTCAGGATATAAAATCAATGCACAGAAATCAGTTGCACTTCTCTACACCAACAACAAGACAGAAGAAAGAGAAATTAAGGAGTCCATCCCATTTACAATTGCACCCAAAACTATAAGATACCTAGGAATAAACCTAACCAAAGAGACTAAGAATCTATACTCAGAAAACTATAAAGTACTCATGAAAGAAATTGAGGAAGACACAAAGAAATGGAAAAATGTTCCATGCTCCTGGATTGGAAGAATAAATATTGTGAAAATGTCTATGCTACCTAAAGCAATCTACACATTTAATGCAATTCCTATCAAAGTACCATCCATTTTTTTCAAAGAAATGGAACAAATAATCCTAAAATTTATATGGAACCAGAAAAGACCTCGAATAGCCAAAGGAATATTGAAAAAGAAAGCCACAGTTGGTGGCATCACAATTCCGGACTTCAAGCTCTATTACAAAGCTGTCATCATCAAGACAGCATGGTACTGGCACAAAAATAGACACATAGATCAATGGAACAGAATAGAGAGCCCAGAAATGGACCCTCAACTCTATGGTGAACTAATCTTTGACAAAGCAGGAAAGAATGTCCAATGGAAAAAAGACAGCCTCTTCAATAAATGGTGTTGGGAAAATTGGACAGCCACGTGCAGAAAAATGAAATTGGATCATTTCCTTTCACCACACACGAAAATAGACTCAAAATGGATGAAGGATCTCAATGTGAGAAAGGAATCCATCAAAATCCTCGAGGAGAACACAGGCAGCAACCTCTTCGACCTCAGCCGCAGCAACATCTTCCTAGGAACATCGCCAAAGGCAAGGGAAGCAAGGGCAAAAATGAACTTTTGGGATTTTATCAAGATCAAAAGCTTTTGCACAGCAAAGGAAACAGTGAACAAAACCAAAAGACAACTGACAGAATGGGAGAAGATATTTGCAAATGACATATCAGATAAAGGGCTAGTGTCCAAAATCTATAAAGAACTTAGCAAACTCAACACCCAAAGAACAAATAATCCAATCAAGAAATGGGCAGAGGACATGAACAGACATTTTTGCAAAGAAGACATCCAGATGGCCAACAGACACATGAAAAAGTGCTCCATATCACTCGGCATCAGGGAAATACAAATCAAAACCACCATGAGATATCACCTCACACCAGTCAGAATGGCTAAAATTAACAAGTCAGGAAATGACAGATGCTGGTGAGGATGCGGAGAAAGGGGAACCCTCCTACACTGTTGGTGGGAATGCAAGCTGGTGCAACCACTCTGGAGAACATATTTTCAAAATGTTGAAAATAGAACTACCCTATGACCCTGCAATTGCACTGCTGGGTATTTACCCTAAAGATACAAACGTAGTGATCCGAAGGGGCACGTGCACCCGAATGTTTATAGCAGCAATGTCTACAATAGCCAAACTATGGAAAGAACCTAGATGTCCATCTACAGATGAATGGATAAAGAAGATGTGGTATATATACACAATGGAATACTATGTAGCCATCAAAAGAAATGAAATCTTGCCATTTGCGACGACGTGGATGGAACTAGAGGGTATCATGCTTAGCGAAATAAGTCAATCGGAGAAAGACAACTATCATATGATCTCCCTGATATGAGGGAGAGGAGATGCAACATGGGGGGTTGAGGGGGTAGGAGAAGAGTAAATGAAACAAGATGGGATTGGGAGGGAGACAAACCATAAGTGACTCTTAATCTCACAAAACAAACTGAGGGTTGATGGGGGGAGGGGGTTGGGAGAGGGGGGTGGGGTTATGGATATTGGGGAGGGTATGTGCTATGGTGAGTGCTGTGAAGTGTGTAAACCTGGCGATTCGCAGACCTGTACCCCTGGGGATAAAAATATATGTTTATAAAGCTGTAAAAAAAAAAAAAAGTAAAAAGAAAGGATGAATACCCAAGTTTTGTAGCAACATGGACGGGACTAGAAGAGATTATGCTGAGTGAAATAAGTCAAGCAGAGAGAGTCAATTATCATATGGTTTCACTTATTTGTGGAGCATAAGAAATAGCATGGAGGACAAGGGGAGATGGAGAGGAGAAGGGAGTTGAGGGAAATTGGAAGGGGAGGTGAACCATGAGAGACTATGGACTCTGAAAAACGATCTGAGAATTTTGAAGGGGTGGGGGGTGGGAGGTTGGAGGCACCAGGTGGTGGGTATTGTAGAGGGCACGGATTGCATGGAGCACTGGGTGTGGCGCAAAAATAATGAATACTGTTATGCTGAAAAAATAAAAAAAATTTAAAAATAAAAAAAATAAGACATACAAATGGGCAACAGACACATGAAAACATGTTGAACATCACTAGCCATCGGGGAAATACAAATCAAAATCATAATGAGATACCACCTTATGGTCTACGGCCGTACCACCCTGAACGTGCCCGATCTCGTCTGATCTCGGAAGCGAAGCAGGGTTGGGCCTGGTTAATACTTGGATGGGAGATACCACCTTATGCCAGTCAGAATGACAAAAATTAACAAGACAGAAAACAAAAAATTGGCAAGGATATGGAGAAAGGGGAACCCTCTTCCACTGTTGGTGGGAATGCAGGTTGGTCCAGCCTCTTTGGAGAACAGTGTGGAGATTCCTCAAGAAATTAAAAATAGAGCTTCCCTATGACCCTGCAATTGCACTACTGGGTATTTACTCCAAAGATACAAATGTAGTGAAAAGAAGGCCCATCTGTACCCCAATGTGCATAGCAGCAATGGCCACGGTCGCCAAACTGTGGAAAGAACCAATATGCCTTCAACGGATGAATGGATAAGGAAGATGTGGTCCATATACACTATGGAGTATTATGTCTCCTTCAGAAAGGATGAATACCCAACTGTTGAAGCAACATGGACGGGACTGGAAGAGATTTGCTGAGTGAAATGAGTCAAACAGAGAGAGTCAATTATCATATGGTTTCACTTATTTGTGGAGCATAAGAAATAACACGGAGGACATGGAGAGATGGAGAGGAGAAGGGGGTTGAGGGAAATTGGAGGGGGAGATGAACCATGAGAGACTGTGGACTGAAAAACAATCTGAGGGTTTTGAAGGGGCGGGGGGTGGGAGGTTGGGGGAGCCAGGTGGGTATTATGGAGGACACGTATTGCATGGAGCACTGGGTGTCATTCATAAACAATGAATTCTGTTACACTGAAAAGAAATAAATAGAACAAAACAAAAAAAAGATGCTCCTGAAAAAAAAAATGGGTAAGTACATGCAGAGAAATGAAATTGTAGCACTCTATTATACACCTCAAAAATTAACTTGCAGTGGATTGACATGAAAATAAAAGAGCTAAAGTTGTAAAACTCCTAGAAGACAACATAGAAGAGAAGATTCATGACATTGGACATGTTCACATTTACCAAATGAGGCTGGTCTAGCATCATCCTATCTACAAACGGGCCTCCTCTTTGTGATCCAATTGTAACCCTGAGCCTGAATATGACATCAAAAGCACCAGCAACAAAAGCAAAGCATTTCACTTATTAGTGAAACATCAATCCAAAAACTTCCTGCACTGCAAAAGAAACAGTCAACAAAATGAAAAGTCAACCTATAGAATGGGAGAAATACTTACACATCTTCTACCCGATAAGGGGTTAATATCCAAAATATATAAGGAACTCATGGAACTCAGTGGCATAAAAAACAACAATTGCATTTTTTCAAAAGGAAAGAGGTATTGAATGGATATTTTTCCAAAGTCATACAAATGACAAATAGATACATGAAAGGTATTCCAAATCACTAATCGTCAGGAAATGCAAACCAAAACCACAGATATCACTCACACCTGTTAGAACGGCTGTCATAAAAAAGACAAAAGATAACAAAAGTTATTGACAGAAAACTCATGCACAGGTGATGGGAATGTAAACTGATACAGCCTCCATGGAAAGCAGTAAGGAGGTTCCTCAAAAAATTAACAAAGGAACTGCTACTGTATCCAGAAACCACCATCTAGGATTCCATCCAAAGGAAATGAAATCAGGAGATTACAGAGATGTATGTCCTCCCATATTCACGGCAGCACTATTCACAATGGCCAAAAGTGGAGACAACCTAAGTGTCCACACAGATGAATGGAGAAAGAGGATGTGGCATAAGTATCGGAAGCAATATTATTCAGCCAGGAGAAGGAAGGAAATCCTGCCATTTGTGACCACATGGATGGACCCTGAGGCCATTACAGCTAGGTGAAACAAATCAGAAGAGCAAGACAAACACTGTGTGATCCCACACAACTGTGGGGTCCAGAGAAGCTGAACCTGTAGGTACAGAGAGTAGAAATGTGGTTACCAGGGGTAAGTGGGGGAGAAGTGGGAGATGTTGGGCAAAGGGAACCGACTACCAGTTATCACATGAGAGTCCTGAGGAGCTAAGGCACAGCATGGCCCATGATGCACAGAGTTACTGTGATTCTATTACAGACTTGAAAGTGGCTGAGAGTAGATCTCAATCGTTCTCACCACAAAGAAGAAAGGGTAATTATGTGATGAGATGGAGGTTTAACTAACCCTAGGGTGGTAACAGTTTTGTTATATGTAGATATTCACATTTTCTACTCCTAAAATTTGCTCAATGCTACATGTCAGTTCTATCTTAGTATATCTGGGGAGAAAATAAATAAATACAAGAGATATCATTCAATTTTTTCATCCCATTTCTTATTCCTCTCCTAAGGTCAGATTTTTCCTGCTATTTCATACAAAAATCTCCTTATGGGGGCTCCTGGGTGGCACAGTTGTTTGAGAGTCAGACTCCTGCTTTGGGCTCAGATTGTGTTCTCAGGGACTGAGATCAAGCCTCAAGTCAGGCTCCATGCTCAGGGCAGACTCTGCTTAAGTCTCTCTCTCACTCTCTGCCCCTCCCTCCCACTGGGTGGCTCAGTCTGTTAAACATCTGCCTTTGGTTCAGGTCATGATCTCAAAGTCCAGTGTTGGAGTCCCACATTGTGCTCCCTGCTCAATGGGGAGTCTGCTTCTCCCTCTCCCTCTGCTGCTCCCCTCCCCATTCATGCACTCTCTCTCTCTCTCTCAAATAAATAAATAAAATCTTAAAAAATAAGAGTAACTTCTTTAAAAAATCTTTCCACAAAGTTATTAAATGAGATTTTCTAGAATTATCCAATGTAAAAACACAGCCCACTGTTTCTGATCAAAATTGAAATCTAGAGAATGAAAGAATGACATTTCTAAATTTATTAACTTGTGTGTATCTTTTATGACAACAAAAAGAGCATAGTTTGGGGTGGGAGGTTGGGGGCACCAGGTGGTGGGTATTGTAGAGGGCACGGATTGCATGGAGCACTGGGTGTGGTGCAAAAATAATGAATACTGTTATGCTGAAAAAAATAAAAAAATTAAAAAAAAAAAGAGCATAGTTTGTCCTATTCAGCTCTTTACTGGTGTGGATTTTGTCAACAGCACATGTCCCCACCACCTCCTGGTAAGTGGTTATTTTCTTTGCAATGTGACCTGCAGGAATAAACTGTTATCACACATACTTGGGTATATTTGTACACATTTCGGAACACATTGGAAAAACATCATTTATAATCCTGTAACTTCAAAGGAGTACAAGCTAAAGAAAACAGTTTCTTCTACTATTCAACTTCACAAAAGGGTTAAGAGATTGACCTACAAGAGATTGTAAGTGGAGTACATTTATTTCTGCAATTGCATATCCGTGTGTGTGTGATAATGTACTAATACATATGTTACATCAATCTAAATGCAAGCCACAGTGTAACCTGTCATGGTGGCATTTGAGAAGAAACATTCTTTGGGAAGTACAGGATGGTTTTTCCAAAAAAGGCAATGAATCAGAGAGAGGATGGTTTCATGCTAAAACACACATTGTAGCCAAGATACTTCATTTAAAGACAAAAAAACAGAGTTCATTTTTCTTTATATTAATAGAGAAGTTTTCCCAAAAGAATCTTGCAAAACTATTTCAATATTTCCAAATGGTTGAAATGGGGACTTAAAAATACCTGGAAAGCACTGTTTATGACCTGCTACAAAGAATCAGGGGGAGCTCCTGGAAAGGCTTTGACAATTGATCATGACGTCATATTGATCATGAGGATCCCAAATAATCCAACCATTAAAAATGTCCAGGATGAGGGGTGATTGGGTGGCTCAGTCAGTTAAGCATCTGCCTTCAGCTCAGGACATAATCCTGGAAACCTGAGATCAAGTCCATCAGCAGGCTCCTTGCTCAGCGGGGATCCCACTTCTCCCTCTGTAGCTTGTGCTGTACTCTCTCTCCCTCTCTCTCTCTCTCTGACACAAATAAATAAAATCCTTACGAACAAAAATGTGCAGGATGATCACTGAGACGAAGGACACAGGTCAAGAACTGAACAACAAACATCATTCTCAAAAAAGCTTAAAACTGTCCTCAGAAATCTTGCCTTATCAGAAGAACTTACACTTCTTAAAGACCCCATAGATTTCTTTTTTATTTGGCTTTCTTTTTTTTTTTAATTTAATTTTATTTTTTCAGTGTTCCAAGAGTCATTGATTATGTACCATACCCAGCGCTCAGTTCAGAATGGTTAAAATAAATCCACCCAACAGTGTAAATCAATGGAATAAAGTTTTTAGAAAGCATCAAGGGTATATCAAGGGTAGAGACCCAGGGCAGATCCCAAAATGGGCCTCAAGGTCATACTGACCAACTTGAATGGAAGCTACTTCAGAAACAGCAGGTGCAAGGACATCACACAGTCCTCTGTCCTCCTGACAGCAGGAAACAAATCTCCCCATGAAAGGCACCTGACCAGGATGAAGAAGTAAAAGACATCCTGACACCACGGGTAGGGACCTTAGAGTTGAGAAAGCTATAGAAACAAACCTTGCTACGTTTTTAGGAATCAGCTACCTCAGCCCAAATTCTGATTACAATTCCTTCCTAACTAAAGCTCCCAAACACGTATTTCCTTTATCCTGTAAATTCCGCACACATTTCTTGTCTCTGTTAAAGGGTATAAAAAACTGCCTGCCTTGGTCATTTCTTTGGGTCTCAATTTCGTCATTGAGCCTCCATGTTCAAGTAATAAACCTTCACATTTTTTCTCCTGTTAACTCTGCTCTTATCAATTTAATTCCAAAACAAGTGGAGAACCCTGGGAGGAAGAAGGAACTGTCTCCCTCCACAGAGCAAGTGTCCAATCCCTAGACCATCTCAGGGACCACATCCTCTGACCCTCTGAGCAGCACTCGTTTCTACATTGACACAGGACCCACCTTCCCAGCAAACCACATTCCCATGCACAGTGGTTCCAGAGTCTGCAAGACCAGGTCTGCAATGCGCTGTAATACCACAGCGAGGAAAGAAGTTCTCACCTGTATTACCAGACAAGCATCTGAAAAGAAGCCACCTGCAAAGGAAAGGGCTCACAGGGACCTATAACCTGTTCTGCCCTCCTCACTGAGCCTGGACAGAGCAGAACTCTGGCAAACAGTAACTGAAATGCACAGACTCTGAGCGACATGAGGGTCTGACAGGGGTGGCTGTGCTGTGATTTCTGACCTAGTAGTGATTCCAGCATGACGCAGAGGGTCTGTTTAGAACCTACACTCTACACACTGCAGATATGCTACCAAATGACAGTCCTAAAGGCAGGACAGGGCGATGACGGTAGGGACACATAATGTGTGAATCCCCCCCCAGGCCTTCTCTGTGCTGACTCGTACCACAGTAGATCTGCATCACATTTGAGAAGAAAGAGGCTTTCCGTTGCAGTGAAGGGGTCTGCCAAGCTGTGTCTGATGGCTCTGGGGCCTCCTGCACGCACTCTTGCTACTTGGTATCCTTCCCTAACTGGTAATGGATCACCCGCTGTTAAAAATTGTGTTTCATGTGTCTGACAGATATTCTGGGCCTCTGCAATCACTACCTGAGCCGATGGTGTGTGCCCTGTGTTCCTCAGGAAACAGAAGAGCTGGAAGAATCCATGACTTGCTCTAGAGCATCATGATCCTCCTGACCTCCAGGGGCTAAATCAGATGAAATAATTTAGCCTAGCCTTGGGTACAAGTGCACAGTCATGCCACACTTACTGGTGAACACACAGAAGGAAACGGTCCAAATCATACTAGTGACAATTTACACAACTCTGGAGTCTGTTACGGACAAGGCATGGACACCCTGGGGAGCAGATTCCTAACATTTGAAAAATGTCACAGAACAACCCTGAATTTGTGTTTGGTCTCTAACTGATTTCTTTTTTATTTTGGCATGGATCTCAGAGACCTTTGTTCTCTATAACTTATTTCTATGAGTAGTAAACATCCAAATGCCATTCACACATTCACTTAAAGGGAATAAATATTTTGCCCCAGGTTCTGTGTGTCCTTAAGAGCAGAGAAGGACTTGTTCACCCACTACAATAGGCTCTGTAACCTCATGACACCTTGAGGGTTTTGCACCAAAGACAGTTCACTTGAGGGACTTTAAAGTGACTATTTGGGTATAACTGTCAGGATGTGGCTGAATCATAATGGAAAGCTGGAAATTTGTTACCATTGGGATGAACAGGAATAAAAAAACTGTTTTCCTACTGATATCCATGAAGCATCACTATGGTGTCAAGATACACCCCAGGTGTTGATTTCAAGTAAGAATACTGTGATGCTCTTAGTGATACAGAGAGACCCTGACTGTGTGCATGATCTCCCCTGGGTGTCATTTCCAGCCTCCACATGCTGTCTCTGCAGCAAGATTACTTGGCACGAGCATGGCCAGCTCAGGGGTTCAAGGCCCTGGGGAGGCCGGTTAGCCACAGGATAGGGAACAGGAGAGTTGTTATGTTTATATGTCCACCCCAAGACACAAACACATCTACCTGCACTGGGCTGTGTGCAGAATTCGGAATGATGTGACAGTTATTTCATAATGAGGTGGCTATCTATAAAGCTTAGACACACAGAGACCTTTCATAGTTCACATACATTTTATTTCTTTCCTTAAGTTTTCTCCTGGTGAAAATGAGTAAGCTCCACGGAACATGGGATTTCCAGGGAAACAGAGGTCATTTCTCTTACTTTCATGTGTCCCTGCATTCAAATTGCCTGGGGCCTTGGGCAGCGTGAGATACAAAGCACTGATCAGTTGATGCCTGGATCAAAAAATTTACAAAATGGGGGGTGCCTGGGTGGCTCAGTGGGTTAAGGCCTCTGCCTTCAGCTCAGGTCATGATCCCAGGTCCTGGGATCGAGCCCCGCATCGGGCTCTCTGCTCAGCAGGGAGCCTGCTTCCTCCCCTCTCTCTCTCTGCCTGCCTCTCTGCCTACTTGTGATCTCTCTCTCTGTCAAATAAATAAAATCTTTAAAAAAAAATTTACAAAATGGTACAAAGAGAAGATCTAAATCTTTCCCCCTTTGAAATTTTTGCTGCATTATTGTAGATGTAAGATGTAGAATATTGACTAGGAACTGAGTTATATACTTTCAGATACAATAATGTCCTAAACGTCATTTTGAACGCAGGGGGTGGCTCACAGGCTGCGTAACCGGCTTGCAGACCTCACATGGGCGCTCCTCTGCCTACAGCACAATGTGACATGTAAGCACTGTCTGCTGCTCGTATGGCAGCTGCTGCTCAGTGTATCAGCAGCTACGCACCAGGCCCTGCCCCTGTGGGACAGGAACGCCTCACACTGGCTGCATAAAACCACTGTCACACAGCTCACATCACACCAGGCCTCATATCTGAATGGCTATATCAGAAGTGATGTTACCAAATTTCTCCTTCATCTAAAAATATGCTTTTCCCACAGATGCCCACCTAATTCTGTGAAAAAGCAATGATACAGTCAACCTATGGTCCTGGTAATATGGCCATGATCCAAATGCAAGAGTGAGTGACACTCCTCCAACAGTTGCTACAAAATGATAAAATGTTAACATTTCTTACAGCGAGTTAGTGGTTCCTATTCTTACTTTGTCTATGCCTTCATATTATGTGCATAAATGTCTTTTTGCACTTAGAAATGGAATAGGATTCCCAAATGGGAGTGAAATATGAAAACCTGTGGAGCTCTCTGAAATACAAATGTGAGGAAGATGCTTGGGCAGCCAGATAGGTGCACTTGGTTTTGTGTCAGACACGTGATTTCAGCTCAGGTTGTGATCTCAGGGTTGTGGACCGATCCCAGCATCAGGCTCTGCGCTCAGGGTACAGTTTGCTTGAGATTCTTTCTCCCTCTCACAACACCCCTGCTGCTCATGCTCTCTCTTTCACAAATTAAATAATAAATCCATATATATATGCAAATGATCTAGGAACAAAAATCAGCCTCTCTGGAAGTTCTGTGGATCCATGAACTTGGATTTTGAGCACTCATTTGCTCCAAAGAATGAGGTAAGTAAATTCCCTTGAGACTTATCACCGGAAATTTTAGATGATCCACATAGGTCACAAACATCTTAATCACTCTGGCATTCAATGTGTTCCATCAAAGGGTCTTCCCCGCCCAGTCATCTGGAGTCCTGGCCCCTGCAAAGCACCTTCTTCATTGCCCCCGTCACATCCTTGTTCCTCAGTGTATATATGATGGGGTTGACCGTGGGGGTGACGATGGCGTAGAACAGAGAAACAAACTTGACCTGATCCTGGGAGTAGTTGTTGCTGGGCTGGAGGTAAGCGTAGATGGCTGTGCCATAGAACAGGGAGACCACTGTGATGTGGGACCCACATGTGCCAAACGCTTTCCTCTGCCCTGCAGATGACTTTATTCTGAAGACCGCCCTGACAATCCGACCATAGGAGACTGTGATTGATATCACAGGTATGAGGAGAATGACCACACCAACAAAGAAGAGCTCAGACTCATTCACAGTGGTGTCAACACAGGCAAGCTTGAGCAGTGCAGGGATCTCACAAAGGAAGTGGTCTATTTTATTTCTCCCACAAAGTGGTAAAAGGAAGATGAGCACTGTCTGCAATAACGAATTGCCAAAACCAATGAACCATGATGCAGAAGCCATGAGGGCACAGAGACGGGGGTGCATGATCACGGTGTACTGCAGGGGCTTGCAGATGGCTGCATAGCGGTCAAATGCCATGACGCCTAACAGAATGCATTCCGTGCGTCCCAACCCTAGTGAGATGAAGAGCTGAGCTACACAGCCACCAAACGAGATAGACTTGTCTGCTGTCCTGAGATGAACCAGGAGCTGAGGGACAGTGCTGGTCGTGTAACACAGGTCCAGAAAGCTTAGGTTGGAGAGGAAAAAGTACATGGGAGTATGTAGATGTGGGTCGAGGTGGGACAAGGCAATGATGGTGGCGTTTCCCAGCAGAGTGAACAGGTAGAAGATCAGGAGGACCACAAAGAGGACTAGCTGCAGTTGAGGCCGGTCAGAGAACCCCAGCAGGATAAACCCCGTGAAAGAACTGCCATTCTTCTGTTCCATCCTCTGTTAGCGCATGTTTCCAACCTGGACCAAGCATTTAGCAACTTTTAAAGGAAATCATAAAAAAAAAAAAAAAAAAAAAAAGAAGTTGGTGGCGGGGGAGGTACATCTGTCATAAGACATGGCCACAGGGCGCCTGGGTGGCTCAGTGGGTTAAGCCGCTGCCTTCGGCTCAGGTCATGATCTCAGGGTCCTGGGATCGAGTCCCGCATCGGGCTCTCTGCTCAGCAGGGAGCCTGCTTCCCTTCCTCTCTCTCTGCCTGCCTCTCTGCCTACTTGTGATCTCTGTCTGTCAAATAAATAAATAAAATCTTTAAGAAAAAAAAAAAGACATGGCCACAGAATATTAAAGGTAGAATTTAAGTAAATGACTAAAATTGACATAGCTTATACCAATTTAGTTCCACATTATCACGAACAGTGAATCATTAATATGTAATTTAAGAAAATGAAGTAATGGACATTGTGTTGCCAACAGTCATAAATATTAAAAGTCTTTCAGTCTGAGCTTAAAGACACTTAAAGTACTGTAAGTTTGTACATACATTCTAGAAAGAATGGGGATGAGGGAAAAAGAGGGAAAGCCATCAGGAAGAACCAGAAAGAAGTAAAGAAAGAGAGACTTTACTGTAAATACATATCTCATGATTGTACACAACTGGATTTCTACACACCTCACATGCAATAAAATAAAACATAATCGCAAAAATACATTCAGATATAAGAATTTATTAACTGGAATGTACATATACAAATAATTCAATTACATTCAAAATATCATTAATAGTTCGGCATATGAACATTGTATGTATTAGAGAGATACAGTATCTCTCTAAGATACTATATTTATGAAAGCTACAGGTTTGTTTGGATTTTTTTCGTATGGTAGTAAAACAACTAAATACTCAAATCAGAGAGAACCTGAAAACACCACCATTCAATTACACTGCTTAACTTTTGTCCTAAAGATGCTTAAAATCACGGTAACAGTATAACCAGAACTCTGAAAATTCCTTGGCCCTGCATAGTCAGGGGGAATCGGAACTCTAAAATCCACTGGCCATGACATTCCTCTTCCTTCTGCAGATTTCTGCTCCAAACAGTACCAAGTAGAGCACATGAAATTCCTAAAAAACTTGGGATTATCCACTATCAACATTCTGCTCAGAATAAACATTTTAAAAATTTACCCAACTGTGTAATCTATGTACAAAGTGTAATGTTCTGCTTCACTTCCTATGGTAAAATCCCCAAGCTAAAATATTGAAATAGGTAAATACATAGAGATAAGGACAAATATATTCTCAAAGCAATGACAGGTAAATACCTATAATGGAAGACTTTGAGTACTACACAAAAAATGATAGAAAAGGATATTCGGGTATTATCTAAAATCTCAGATACCCGTCAACATTAGGTTAGTACCTTCTCGAAGCTGTCTTGCAGAGTTAATGATGCTGAATCAGACACGTTACCAGCACTCGGGTGAGTCTGATGCCCTATACTTCCAGTTGCTTATTACTGAAGAAGCAGTTATAAACCAACCAAAGAGGCTCAGAAAATGAGTATTTCAGTTCTATTATGTTCAAATGCTTAGGCATACAGTTCATTTTTTGGTTCTTCTAAGACTAAAAATCTGAATCAGGTTTCAGGGCAGACTCACGGGTGTGTGAAAGAAATTGGTACAAAAGTGGCATTAAATAAGTATTTATGGAATCAGAATAGAGGATACAGTATGTCACATTATTTTATACTTCCTTGGATTTCCTATAGAGATGCATTCAGTTGAATCCACAAAAAAAATCTATCCACAAAAACATTCTTTTTTTTTTTTAAAGATTTTATTTATTTATTTGTTAGAGAGAGAGAGAGCATGAGCACAGGCAGACAGAGTGGTAGGCAGAGGCAGAGGGAGAAGCAGGCTCCCCGCCGAGCAAGGAGCCCGATGTGGGACTTGATCCCAGGACGCTGGGATCATGATCTGAGCCAAAGGCAGCCTCTTAACCAACTGAGCCACTCAGGCGTCCCTCCACAAAAACATTCTTTTTTTTAAAAAATTATTTATTTATTTATTCGACAGAGAGAGAGAGAGAGAGAGAGAGAGAGATCACAAGTAGGCAGAGAGGCAGGCAGAGGGAGGAGGAAGCAGGCTCACTGCTGAGCAGAAAGCCCGATGCGGGGCTCGATCCCAGGACCCTGAGATCATGACCTGAGCCGAAGGCAGAGGCTTAACCACTGAGCCACCCAGGTGCCCCCACAAAAACATTCTTAATGGAATTAATTATAAAGGTTTCTGAGACAGTGTAAATGTGCAACAACAGGGAATGTGCCCAGACTCACCCCTGCTCAGAAGAGCAAATAAACCACAGTTCAGTTTCATGCACACACACACAAATACAGATAAATTATCTGAAATAAATTGCTGGCATTTTCAAGGTGTCTAATGAAGGCATTACTCACCAAAGTAAGGAAGTCAAAAGGGAAATGTTAACTCATCCAAGGAAAACACCAATATCATATTGTACCATCACAATACATAGTGACATATTTTAACATTATCCTATCAATAAGGACTAAGAAGGAAGGTAAGAGAAGACAAAACTCTGGTGAGCTGAACTTGTACAAATGGTTTCCTTCTTTTCCAGATTATATATGTATGTGTATGTGTGTATACATATATCTAAAGAATGCTGAATGGCTTCTAACTGATGCGTACAAAATGATTATGATTTTCAATTGAAAAATAAAGCATTAGGCAAAGGAGATGCCCACTAAAAGAGACAAAGAATGGGACTGTCTGTGGAGGTTACAATTGCTTCCACTGCCTTCCTGGAGAGAATCCTGGGAGGGAACAGGAATACTCTTGTCGTAGTCCACCATCTTCTTTTCTTTTTTTTCTCACATTACGTCTAGGAAAACTATTCTCCTTGAGTGGCACTGGACGTGAGAAAGAGCAGCTGCATAACACATTCTTCAGATCTCACAGCTTGTCCTGCTGATCTAGTTCACTTTCCTCCCTTCCACCTCCCCCGCTCAGCATCCATCCCTCTCCAATCTCTGTGCACCACCACAGAACACATCTTCCCAGAGAAAGGACATGTGTAGCCTAAGGTTAAATGAAAAACTTCATTTCCTCTACTTCTTACCACGTTAAAGACCTGTGAGTAGACTAAAAACCATAATCTCTACGTAGGTAGGTATCAAATGCCTGAATGCAGTAAGAGACATTCATTCCTCTTGGACAAACTACGTAAATAATCCTGGCTGGAACAGTAAACACACCCATCCTATATAAGGAGCACAGAATGCCGACTCTAGCAATTATCATGATGTGAGACGGTAGAGGAAAATCCAGCTACAAATCCACACATAAATTATTATCTTGCATACAAAACCATACATCCTTGAGAAAAGCACAGGTTATACATTGAGAGAATAAAGAGTGATTTGGTGAAATAAAAATAAATAGATTCTACAAAACAGAAACAATGGCATTTTATGTAATAATCATCATCTAGAAACAATAAAGTGGGAAATGACATCTCGAAAATACACAATTCTACAATAAAAATTAAGAGAACAGACATCTGATGGAAGAGGTTAAATGTTTAGTACCAGCACATAAAAGCTGATATAGCCATTACCAGGTGTTCAACGCTGACACATAAGTCTAAAACTTCAAGTGGAAGAGTCTATATTTCTTGAAAATCACATACTCAGTAAGGGAATTACACATTTTAAAGAACAAAGATCTCATGAAAATGTCTGTATTGAACATATTTCAAATATATAACAGTTACTGACATAATCGACATACAAACCCTGCACTATCCAGTTCCTGAATAAATCCTGAAGTACTGTTGGCAGTGGTAGAATGAATCGCCTATTGCTTTAATAAAGCTTCTGTCCCGTAGGTCAGAGCTGACCCCACATATTCTACAACAGGCCCCCAAGGGCAATGCGGGATGAGCTAGTGAGGGGGAAGGCAGCTTTCACAACACTGGAAATGACAGGTTGCATGAACATGGATGGTGCTTTCCACCAGGTTCCATAGGAGAAAATGATCAAGTAGGATTTCCACTGCACGTGGTTTGTTCAGGGAGTGCTCTCAGGATAAAGGGGATGAGGGAAGCAAAACAGAGCAGAGTCTGCTGCTAAGCAAGGGTGTGGTCTCAGGTGGAAGATGGCATGAGCCTGATCCCATAAGAAGCTGGACACAAGTCTCCCATACAAGTATGCATCTGTGCTGGTGGAAGTACTCAGCCCTCGCTGTCTAATGCAATAGCCACTATCCACATGTCACTACCTGAGCATTTAAATGGTCTCACTGAGAAATGGAATTTTGTATTCTATTTAATTTTAATTAATTTAAATTTAAATGACTTCCTGTGGTTCCATACTCCAGTATTGGACAGCACAGCTCTGGACCGTGCATTGCATCAGACTTAGTCCTGCTTTGACATTGGCAGCCTTTTGTCTCTCCCATGAGTCTGTCCCTGGCTGTGAGCTGCCCCAAGTGTGTTCCCGAGACCCCCTGGCAAAGTGGCTCCCTCTCAGCTGAGGGCAACTCTCTGAAGAAGGGAATGGCTGTGCACCTGGCAGCCCATATTCCTAACACATATGGTTAGGATTGGAGCAGCAGCCAGGTAAAGAGCGTCTGAGCAGGGCCCCAACAGCATTCACACAGACTCCATTCATGATCCTGTGCAAGCATAGAAGGATGGAACCCAGTGTCCGAATAGAAACGCATTGACACAATATGGAACTCCCGTGTTGTAATCTTCAACATAGCATTTTTTAAAAACTCCATATGTATTTTAGATATGTTGGTAACTCATAAGGGAGAAAATCACCATTTAGAAATGATAAACACTGACAATGAGTTTTCAGCATAGAAAACAAATACGGTCTATTTTCACAAACAATACAAACCAATTGGAAAGCATGGAATCAGAGTCTATTACTTTTACACATGTACATACTCTAATTCTATTACTGAAGGGCATATTTTATTACCACTATGTACGCATACTTAAAGTGTTTTCCACGTGTGCATAACACAGGTATAATGAATGTACTGCAGCACACTGAAATGTCTGGGAATGATTTGGTGGAGTCTATAATGAACAGCTAAATTTAGTTCTTAGAGTTTGTGAACTACCACCGTCTGTTCCTTTAGACAACGGACCATTATGCAAACCAATACAGCTTTTCTGTTTCAAGAACATTCCCTACTAAAAAGAAACCCATTTACCATTCCTAAAGCAACACACAGACCAAGTTCCATTTCACTCACCTTTGCTCAACTTTTCTGTGGGATCTAAGGTATTTCCCTACCTCCGTTCCAGGTCATTGTCTAAAGACACTACTGGAGATTGGCTCTTAGTTGTACACAGTAAGTGTAAAGGCTGACTATACCAAAACTGGGTTATCCATAGGCTTTTCCTAAGCAAAAGGATGCTTTCTGTAATGACTTCACATGTCTTCATGTGGTACAGAGATCTGCACTTTGCCTCTAGGACATAGGAGATGAAGGCAATTGCAAACTCCACTATGGTTTCCCAAAAGCAATGACCTGCCTGTATGACAGGGAGTCCCTTATGAGCACAGGAGAGGGTGCTGTGACACACACTCAGCTGTGGCTGGGCTGGCACTGAAAACCAAATGCATTTCCCTGGCTGACGTCTCTGGGGAGCAGATGCCCCACACTGTTAATGAGCCCCTGTCACTGAGCTGCTTAGAGATGGCCATCCTCAGGGAGAATGATGATCAAGGACAAAGCCAGAGGAGACCTCATCTGTCTCCTTTGTTATTTCACATATTTCACAGAGGGCAAATAACTCCCGTGATCTCCCCAGCCACCTTGGCTATCATCTGTGAATCATCTATAGGTTTTACAAGTCACCTTAGATTTTTATCCTCACAGCTGACCAAATATTTACATATAGACAATTTAGCTATATAATTTTAATGTAAATATGTAAATAAATTATTAATTTAATTTCACTCATAACCAATGTATATGGAATCACAGAGCTAATAATTAGGCACATTCTTTTTTTAATAAACATATAATGTATTTTTATCCCCAAGGGTACAGGTCTGTGAATAGCCAGGTTTACACACTTCACAGCACTCACCATAGCACATACCCTCCCAGTGTCCATAACCCCACCCCCTTTCCCGACCCCCCGACCCCCAGCAGCCCTGTTTGTTTTGTGAGATTAAGAGTCACTTATGGTTTGTCTCCCTCCCGATCCCATCTTGTTTCATTTATTCCTTTCCTCCCCACAAACCCCCCATATTGCCTCTCCACTTTCTCATATCAGGGAGATCATATGATAATTGTCTTTCTCCGATTGACTTATTTCACTAAGCATAATACACTCTAGTTCCATCCACGTTGTTGCAAATAGCAAGATTTCATTTCTTTTGATGGCTGCATAGTATTCCATTGTATATATACTACATCTTCTTTATCCATTCATCTGTTGATGGACATCTAGGTTCTTTCCATAGTTTGGCTATAGTGGACATTGCTGAATTAGGCACATTCTTATCATTACCATGAATATAAAGGAAGGCAACCAAATTCTACCAAACTTCTTTTTTTTTTAATTTGAGAGAAAGAGAGAGAGAGAGAGAATGAGAGGAGAGAAGGTCAGAGTGAGAAGCAGAATCCCCATGGAGCTGGGAGCCCAATGCGGGACTCGATCCTGGGACTCCGGGATCATGACCTGAGCCGAAGACAGCCGCTTAATCAACTGAGCCACCCAGGCAGCCCTCTACCAAACTTCTAATAGAGCAAAGGGAAAACAAAATCTCAAATCATCTAGAACACTGTTCAGTTTATGTGGATAGGTTTGTGATATACTCAAACAGTTTTTTTTTAAAAAATCATCTCTTTTTAACAGGACACATATGATTTAATTTCAACTAGTCTTGCATTTAAGTTCCAGATGATTTTTATTCTTTGGGGATAGTTAAAATAATCACTACAGAAAAATGGGAGGAAGTTTGGTGATTTGTGACTGTTTCTCCTAGATCCATAAGTTCCAGATTCATTTACCGTGTTCAACCAAAAGAGATTAACTACTTACTGCTAAGAAAAAGTTCTTAGATTTTAATTTTCTCCGTTATCCCTATACACGTCGATCCTCTCCTGAGACTCAGAGGGGGAACTGGCAGCCACTACAGTGTGGGCGTCCTGACTAGGGAAGGAATCACAGACCTGCTGTTAACTCTTTGTGTCCCAGGTCCCAGTCACAGCCAGCATTACATGCTCAAGTCACTTTGACACTCGTGAGGCATTATATAGAGACGCTGACCAACACTCACATTCCTAGATCCAATATTATCCAGGACAGTGCTCTGTCGCCTGCCCCAAGACACACATATAAGAACACTCCACAGCAGTGTCATTGGTATTAACCAAAACCCGGATAAATCCAAAGACCCATGCACAGCAAACTGGTAAATTGTGACCTATTCATACAGGAGTATTTTCCAACAGTATGAATAAAACTCCAACTAAACAAATTGAAACAATCTTTTCACGTAAAGTGCTGAGAAAAGGATGCAAGTTACAAAGTAAGCAATCATGCAATTGCACTACTGGGTATTTACCCCAAAGATACAGATGTAGTGAAAAGAAGGGCCATCTGTACCCCAATGTGCATAGCAGCAATGGCCACAGTCGCCAAACTGTGGAAAGAACCAAGATGCCCTTCAATGGACGAATGGATAAGGAAGATGTGGTCCATATACACTATGGAGTATGATGCCTCCATCAGAAAGGATGAATACCCAATTTTTGTAGCAACATGAATGGGACTGGAAGAGATTATGCTGAGTGAAATGAGTCAAACAGAGAGAGTCAATTATCATATGGTTTCACTTATTTGTGGAGCATAACAAATAGCATGGAGGATAAGGGGAGATGGAGAGGAAAAGGGAGTTGAGGGAAATTGGAAGGGGAGGTGAACCATGAGAGACTGAGGACTCTGAAAAGCAACCTGAGGGTTTTGAAGGGGTAGGGGGTGGGAGGTTGGGGGAGCCACATGGTGGATATTGAAGAGGGCAGGTATTGCATGGAGCATTGGGTGTGGTGCAAAAACAATGAATTCTGTTACGCTGAAAAGAAATTAAAAAAAAATGACTGCATTGGAAAAAAGGAAAGAAAAAAACATTAAAATACTAAAAAAATATATATATATAAAAATAAAAACCTTCTGCACAGCAAAAGAAACAATCAAGAAAATAAAAAGTCAGCCTATGGAAAGGGAGAAAATACTTATATATCTTCTACCTGATAAGGGGTCATATAGAAAACATATAAGAAACTCACGTGGTTCAATACAAATCAAAACCACAGTCAGATCCCAACTCACACCAGTCAGAATGGCCAAAATTAACAAGTTAGGAAATGACAGATGCTGGTGAGGATGTGGAGAAAGGGGAACCCTCCTGCCCTGTTGGTGGGAATGCAAGCTGGTGCAACCACTCTGGAAAACAGTGTGGAGGTTCCTCAAAAAGTTGAAAATAGAGCTCCCTAGGACACAGCAATCGCACTACTGGGTATTTACCCTAAAGATACAAATGTAGGGATCTGAAGTGGCATGTGCACCTGAATGTTTATAGCAGCAATGTCCACAATAGCCAAACTATGGAAAGAACCTAGATGTCCATCAACAGACAAATGGAGAAAGAAGAAGTGGTATATATATACAATGGAATACTATGCAGCCATCAAAAGCAATGAAATCTTGCGATTTGCAACAACGTGGATTGTTTATTTGAACAACGTGGAAACTAGCAGGTATTATGCTGTGCGATATAAGTCAATCAGAGAAAGACAATTATCATATGATCTCCCTGATATGAGGAAGCTGATAGGCAATGTGGGGATTTGGGGGTAGGAAAGGAATAAATGAAATAAGATGAGATCGGGAGGGAGACAAACCATAAGGGACTCTTAATCTCACAAAACAAACTGAGGGTTGCTGGGGATGGGGGAGTAGGGAGAGGGTGGTAAGGTTATGGACGTTGGGGAGGGTTTTTGCTATGGTGAGTGCTATGAAGTGTGTAAACCTGGTGATTCACAGACCTGTATCACTGGGGCTAATAACACATTATATGTTAACTAAAAAAATAAAAGTTAAAGGAAAAAAGAAACTCATGCATTTAGTGGAATAAAAACCAACAATTGCACTTTTTTTACAGGACAGAGGAACTGAATTGACATCTTTCCAAAGAAGACATACAACTGGCCAATACCTACATGGAAGATATTCAACATCACTATTCGTCCAGAAGATGCAAACCACAACCACAGATATCACTCACACCTGTTAGAATGGCTATTGTCAAAAAGACAAAAGATAACAAGAGTCAGTGAGGGAAAACTCATGCGCAATTGATGGGAATGTAAACTGATACAGCCTCCATGGAAAGCAGTAAGGAGGTTCCTCAAAAAATTAACAAAGGAACTGCTACTGTATCCAGAAACCACCATCTAGGATTCCATCCAAAGGAAATGAAATCAGGAGATTACAGAGATGTATGTCCTCCCATATTCACGGCAGCACTATTCACAATGGCCAAAAGTGGAGACAACCTAAGTGTCCACACAGATGAATGGAGAAAGAGGATGTGGCATAAGTATCGAAAGCAATATTATTCAGCCAGGAGAAGGAAGGAAATCCTGCCATTTGTGACCACATGGATGGACCCTGAGGCCATTACAGCTAGGTGAAACAAATCAGAAGAGCAAGACAAACACTGTGTGATCCCACACAACTGTGGGGTCCAGAGAAGCTGAACCTGTAGGTACAGAGAGTAGAAATGTGGTTACCAGGGGTAAGTGGGGGAGAAGTGGGAGATGTTGGGCAAAGGGAACCGACTACCAGTTATCACATGAGAGTCCTGAGGAGCTAAGGCACAGCATGGCCCATGATGCACAGAGTTACTGTGATTCTATTACAGACTTGAAAGTGGCTGAGAGTAGATCTCAATCGTTCTCACCACAAAGAAGAAAGGGTAATTATGTGATGAGATGGAGGTTTAACTAACCCTAGGGTGGTAACAGTTTTGTTATATGTAGATATTCACATTTTCTACTCCTAAAATTTGCTCAATGCTACATGTCAGTTCTATCTTAGTATATCTGGGGAGAAAATAAATAAATACAAGAGATATCATTCAATTTTTTCATCCCATTTCTTATTCCTCTCCTAAGGTCAGATTTTTCCTGCTATTTCATACAAAAATCTCCTTATGGGGGCTCCTGGGTGGCACAGTTGTTTGAGAGTCAGACTCCTGCTTTGGGCTCAGATTGTGTTCTCAGGGACTGAGATCAAGCCTCAAGTCAGGCTCCATGCTCAGGGCAGACTCTGCTTAAGTCTCTCTCTCACTCTCTGCCCCTCCCTCCCACTGGGTGGCTCAGTCAGTTAAACATCTGCCTTCATCTCAGGTCATGATCTCAAGGTCCAGTGTTGGAGCCCCACATTGTGCTCCCTGCTCAATGGGGAGTCTGCTTCTCCCTCTCTCTCTGCTGCTCCCTTCCCCATTCATGCGCGCTATCTCTCTCTCTCAAATAAATAAATAAAATCTTAAAAAATAAGAGTAACTTCTTTAAAAAAATCTTTCCACAAAGTTATTAAATGAGATTTTCTAGAATTATCCAATGTAAAAACACAGTCCACTATTTCTGATCGAAATTTAAATCAGGAGAATGAAAGAATGGCATTTCTAAACTTATTAAATTATGTGTATCTTTTATGACAACAAACCAGCTCTTTACTGGTGTGGATTTTGTCAACAGCACATGTCCCCACAACCTCCTGGTAAGTGGTTATTTTCTTTGCAATGTGACCTGCAGGAATAAACTGTTATCACACATACTTGGGTATATTTGTACACATTTCGGAACACATTGGAAAAACATCATTTATAATCCTGTAACTTCAAAGGAGTACAAGCTAAAGAAAACAGTTTCTTCTACTATTCAACTTCACAAAAGGGTTAAGAGATTGACCTACAAGAGATTGTAAGTGGAATACAGTTATTTGTGCAAGTACATATCTGTGTGTGTGTGATAATGTACTAATATATATGTTACATCAATCTAAATGCAAGCCACAATGTAACCTGTCGTGGAGGCATTTGAGAAGAAAATTTATTTGGGAAGTACAGGATGGTTTTTCCAAGAAAGGCAATGAATCAGAGAGAGGATGGTTTCATGCTATAACACACATTGTAGCCAAGACACTTCCTTTAAAGACAAAAAACAGAGTTCTCATTTCCATACATTAATAAAGAATTTTTCCCAAAAGAATCTTGCAAAACTATTTCAATATTTCCAAATGGTTGAAATGGGGACTTAAAAACACCTGGAAAGTACTGTTTATAACCTGCTACACAGGATCAGGGGAGCTCCTGGAAAGGCTTTGACAATTGATCATGACGTTGCATTGATCATGAGGATCCCAAATAATCCAACCATTAAAAATGTCCAGGATGCGGGATGCCTGGGTGGCTCAGCCATTAAGCATCTGCCTTCAGCTCAGGTCATAATCCTGGGGGCCTCGAATCAAGTCCATCAGTAGGCTCCTTGCTCAGCAGGAACCCCACTTCTCCCTCTGCTGCTTGTGCTGTACTCTCTCTCCCTCTCTCTCTCTGACAAATAAATAAAATCCTTAAGAACAAAAATGTGCAGGATGATCACTGAGACGAAAGTCACAGGTCAAGAACTGAACAACAAACATCATTCACAAAAGAACTTAAAACTATCCTAAGAAATCTTGCCTTATCAGAAGAACTTACACTTCTTAAAGACACCATAGATTTCTTTTTTATTTGGCTTTCCTTTTTTTTATTTAATTTTATTTTTTCAGTGTTCCAAGAGTCACTGTGTATGTACCATACCTAGAGCTCAGTTCAGAATGGTTAAAATAAATCCACCCAACAGTGTAAATCAATGGAATTAAGTTTTTAGAAAGCATCAAGTGTATGGCAAGTGTAGAGACCCAGGCAGATCCCAAAATGGGCCTCAAGGTCATACTGACTATCTTGAATGGAAGCTACTTCAGAAACAGCAGGTGCAAGGACGTCACACTGTCCTCTGTCCTCCTGAAAGCAGGAAACAAATCTCCCCATGAAAGGTGCCTGATCAGGATGAAGAAGTAAAAGACATCCTGACACCACAGGTAGGGACCTTAGAGTTGAGAAAGCTATGGAAACAAACCTTGCTACTTTTTTAGGAATCTGCTACCTCAGCCCAAATTCTAATTAGAATCCCTTCTTAACTAAAGCTCCCAAACACGTATTTCCTCTATCCTGTCAATTCCACAAACATTTCTTGTCTCTGTATAAAAGGTGTAAAAACTGCCTGCCTTGGTCATTTCTTTGGGTCTCAATTTCATCGTTGAGCTTCCATGTTCAAGTAATAAACCTTCACATTTTTTCTCTTGTTAACTCTGCTCTTATCTATTTAATTCCAAAACAAGTGGAAGAACCCTGGGGGAAAAAAGGAACTGTCTCCCTCCCCAAAGCAAGTGTCCAGTCCCTAGGCCATCTCAGGGACCCTATCCCCTGACCCCTGTGAGCAGCACTCGTTTCTGCACTGACACAGAGCCCACCTTCCCAGCAAACCACATTCCCATGCACAGTGGTTCCAGAGTCTGCAAGACCAGGTCTGCAATGCGCTGTAATACCACAGCGAGGAAAGAAGTTCTCACCTGTATTACAAGACAAGCATCTGAAAAGAAGCCACCTGCAAAGGAAAGGGCTCACAGGGACCTATAACCTGTTCTGCCCTCCTCACTGAGCCTGGACAGAGCAGAACTCTGGCAAACAGTAACTGAAATGCACAGACTCTGAGCGACATGAGGGTCTGACAGGGGTGGCTGTGCTGTGATTTCTGACCTAGTAGTGATCCAGCATGACGCAGAGGGTCTGTTTAGAACCTACACTCTACACACGGCAGATGTGGTACCAAGTGACAGGCCTCAAGCCAGGACAGGGCGATGAAGGTAGGGACACATAATGTGAGAATCCCCCAAGCCTTCTCTGTCCTGACTTGTACCACACTAGTTCTGTCTCACATTTGAGAAGAAAAATGCTTTCCATTGCAGTGAAGGGGTCTGCCAGGATGTTTCTGATGGCTCTGGGACCTCCTGCACGCACTCCTGCTGCTTGGTATCCTTCGCTAACTGGTAATGAATCACATGCTGTTAAAAATTCTGTTTCATGTGAGTCTGACGGACATTCTGGGTCTCTGCCATCACTACCTCAGCCGATGGTATGCGCCCTTTGTTCCTCAGAAAGCAGAAGAGCTGGAAGAACCCATGACCTGCTCTAGAGCATCATGTTCGTCCTGACCTCCAGGGGCTAAACACAGATGGAATAAAATAATTTAGCCAAGCCTTGGGTACAAGTGCACAGCCCTGCCACACTTACTAGTGAACGCACAGATGGAAACGTTCCAAATAATATTGGTGACAATTTACACAACCCTGGAGTCTGTTACAGACAAGCCATGGACACCATAGGGAGCAGATTCCTAACATTAGAAAAATGTCACAGAATGATCCTGAACTTGTGTTTGGTTTCTTAACCGATTTCTTTCTTATTTTGTCATAGATCCCAGATGTCTTTGTTCTCTATAACTTATTTCTATGAGTTGTAAACATCCAAATCCATTCACACATTCACTTAAAGGAAATAAATATTTTGCCCCAGGTTCTGTGTGTCCTTAAGAGCAGAGAAGGACTTGTTCACCCAGTACAATAGTCTCTGTAACATCATGAGACCTTGAGGGTTTTGCACCAAAGACAGTTCACTTGAGGGACTTTTAGTGACCATTTGGGTATAACTGTCAAGATGCGACTGAAACATAATGGAAAGCAGGAAATTTGTCACCATTGGGATAAACAGGAATAAAAAACTGTTTTCCTACTGGCATACATGAAGCATCACTATGGTGTCAAGATACATCCCAGGTGTTGATTTCAAGTAAGAATACTGTGATGCTCTTAGTGATACAGAGAGAACCTGACCGTGTGCATTACCTCCCCTGGGTGTCATTTCCAGCCTCCACATGCTGTCTCTGCAGCAAGATCACTTGGCATGAGTATGACCAGTCCAGGGTTCAAGGCCCTTGGGAGGCCAGTTAGCCGTCAAGATAGGGAACAGAGTTGTCAAGTGTATGTGCCCACCCCAAGACACAAACACATCCACCTGCACGGGGCTGTGTGCAGAATTCAGAGCTGCGTGACACTTACTTCATAATGAGGTGGCTATCTATAAAGCTTAGACACACAGAGACCTTCCATAGTTCACATACATATTATTTCTTTCCTTAAGTTTTCTCCTGGTGAAAATGAGTAAGCTCCACGAAACATGGGATTTCCAGGGAAACAGAGGTCATTTCTCTTACTTTCCATGTGTCCCTGCATTCAAATTGCCTGGGGCCTTGGGCAGATGTGAGATACAAAGCATTGATCAGTTGATGCCTGGATCAAAAAATTTACAAAATGGCACAAAGAAAAGATCTAAATCTTTCCCCCTTTGAAATTTTTGCTGCATTATTGTAGATGTAAGATGTAGAATATTGACTAGGAACTGAGTTATATACTTTCAGATACAATAATGTCCTAAACGTCATTTTGAATGCAGGGGGTGGCTCACAGGCTGCATAACCGGCTTGCAGACCTCACATGGGTGCTCCTCCGCCTGCAGCACAATGTGACATGTAATCACCGTCTGGTGCTCGTATGGCAGCTGCTGCTCAGCATATCGGCAGCAACGTTCCTGGCCCTGCCCCTGTAGGACAGGAGCATCTCACACCGACTGCATAAAACCACTGTCACACGGCTCACATCACACCAGGCCTCATATCTGAATGACTATATCAGAAGTGATGTTACCAAATTTCTCATTCATCTAAAAGTATGCTGTTCCCACAGATGCCCACCTAATTCTGTGAAAAAGCAATGATACAGTCAACCTATGGACCTGCTAATACGGCCATGATCCAAGTACAAGAATAAGTAACGTTCCTCCAGCAGTTGCTACAAAATGCTAAAATGTTAACATTTCTTACAGCATGTTAGTGGTTCATATTCTTATTTTGTCTATGCCTTCATATCATGTGCATAAATGTCTTTTTGCACTTAGAAATGGACTAGGATTCCCAAATGGGAGTGAAATAAGAAAACCTGTGGAGCTCTCTGAAATACGAACTTGAGGACGGTACTCGGGCAGCCTGGTGGGTGCACGTGGTTGAGTGTCGGACACGTGATTTCAGCTCAAGTTGTGATCTCAGGGTTGTGGGACCGATCCCAGCATCAGGCTCTGCGCTCAGGGTACAGTTTGCTTGAGATTCTTTCTCCCTCTCCCTATACCCCTGCTTCTCATGCTTTCTCTTTCGCAAATTAAATAATAAATCCATATATATATATATATATATATATATTATATATATGCATATGATCTCGGAACAAAGCTCAGACTCTCATAAAGTTGTGTGAATCCATAAACTTGGATTTTGAGCACTCATTTGGATAAAAGAATGAAATATGTAAATTCCCTTGAGACTTATCACCAGAAATTTTAGATGATCCACGTAGGTCACAAACATATTAATCACTCTGGCATTCAATGTGTTCCATATATGGGACTTCCCCACCCAGTCATCTGGAGTCCTGGCCCCTCCAAAGCACCTTCTTCATTGCCCCCGTCACATCCTTGTTCCTCAGTGTATATATGACGGGATTGACCGTGGGGGTGATGATGGCGTAGAACAGAGAAACAAACTTGACCTGATCCTGGGAGTAGTTGTTGCTGGGCTGGAGGTAAGCATAGATGGCCGTACCATAGAACAGGGAGACCACTGTGATGTGGGACCCACATGTGCCAAACGCTTTCCTCTGCCCTGCAGATGACTTTATTCTGAAGACCGCCCTGACGATCTGACGATAGGAGAAGATGATTAATGCCACAGGTACAATGAGAATGATCACACTGGCAAAGAAGAGCTCAGACTCATTCACAGTGGTGTCAACACAGGCAAGCTTGAGCAGTGCAGGGATCTCACAAAGGAAGTGGTCTATTTTATTTCTCCCACAAAGTGGTAAAAGGAAGATGAGCACTGTCTGCAATAACGAATTGCCAAAACCAATGAACCATGATGCAGAAGCCATGAGGGCACAGAGACGGGGGTGCATGATCACGGTGTACTGCAGGGGCTTGCAGATGGCTGCATAGCGGTCAAACGCCATGACCCCTAAGAGAACGCATTCTGTGGATCCCAACCCTAGTGAGATGAAGAGCTGAGCCACACAGCCACCAAAGGAGATAGACTTGTCTGCTGTCCTGAGATGAACCAGGAGCTGAGGGACAGTGCTGGTCGTGTAACACAGGTCCAGAAAGCTTAGGTTGGAGAGGAAAAAGTACATGGGAGTATGTAGATGTGGGTCGAGGTGGGCCAAGGCAATGATGGTGGCGTTTCCCAGCAGAGTGAACAGGTAGAAGATCAGGAGGACCACAAAGAGGACTAGCTGCAGTTGAGGCCGGTCAGAGAACCCCAGCAGGATAAACCCCGTGAAAGAGCTGCCATTCTTCTGTTCCATCCTCTGTTAGCGCATGTTTCCTGTCAGGACCCAGCGTTTAGCAATTTTAAAAGAAACCTTTAAAAAAAAAAAGTTGGTGCCAGTGGAGATAGATCTCTCATGTTATAAGACATGGCCATGGCATACTAAAATTAACTATTTTAATAAATGATTGAAATTGACATAATTTATACAAGTTTAGTTCCACATTATCAGAAAAAGTAAATCTTTAATAAGTAATATAAGAAAAATGAAAGGGGTGTCTGGGTGGCTCAGTGGGTTAAAGCCTCCGATTCGGCTTGGGTTGTAATGTCAGGGTCCTGGGATCAAGCCCCGCATTGGGCTCTCTGCTCGGCGGGGAGCTTGCTTTCCCTTCTCTCTCTCTGCCTGCCTCTCTGCCTACTTGTGATCTCTGTCTCTGTCAAATAAATAAAATCTTTTAAAAAAAGAAATATGAAATAATGGACTTCGTGTTGGCATCAGTTATAGGTATGAAAGGTCTTTTGGTCTGAACTTAATGGGACTTAAAGGACTGTAAGTATGTACATACATTTTAGAGATAATAAGGATGAAGGAAATAGAGGGAGAACAATCAGAAAGAATCAGAAGGAGAGGCAGACAGAGGGAGGACATTATTGTAAATAAGTATCTTATGTTTTACACAACTGGATTTGTACACACCTCACCTGCAATAGAATATAATACAAAAGAAACTCAAAAATGTGTTCAGATATAGGAGTTTAAGAGCTAGAATGTACATATACAAATAATTCAATTACATTCAAAATATCAGTAGTAGTTCTGCGTATAAACATTGTGTCAGAATTACCTAAGATACTATACTTATGAAAGCTACATGTTTGGAATTTGTGTTTCCTTAGAGTAGTAAAACAACTAAACACACACTCAGAGAGACCCTGAAAACACCACAATTTAAATACAGTGCTTAACTTTGCCTAAAGATGCTTAAAATTACTGTATTAATTTTCAGGAACTCTGAGCATACCTTGGTCATGCATAGTCAGGTGGAACCAGAACCCTAAAATTCAGTGCCCACAACTTTCCTCCTCCTTCTTCATTTTTATTTCACACATTGCCAACCAGAGCACATGAAATTCCTGAAAAAGTTTGGACTATTCACCATTCACGTTCTAATCAGAATAAATATTTTTAAAAGTTACCCAACTGTATAATCTACATACAAAGGGTAATGCTTTACACCACTTCTGTGATAAATTAATCAACTAGACAAATATATAAAGACCGATTTATTCTCAAAGAAATGACAGGTAAATACCTATAATAGAAACCTTGGAGTGGTACACAGAAAGTCATAGAAAGGATATTCTGGTATTATCTAAAATCTCAGATACCCGTCAACATTAGGTTAGTACCTTCTCGAAGCTGTCTTGCAGTTAATGATGCTGAATCAGACACGTTACCAGCGCTCGGGTGAGTCTGATGACCCTATACTTCCAGCTGCTTAGTACTGAAGAATCAGTTATAAACCAGCCAAAGAAGCATCAGAAAATGAGTGTTTCAGTTCTATCATGTTCAGATGCTTAGGCTACAGTTCATTTTTGTTCTTCTGAGACTAAAAATCTGAATCAGGTTTCAGGGCAGACTGAAACTGGTGTGTGAAAGAAATTGGTACAAAACTGGCATAAAGTAAGTATTTATGGAATCAGAATAGAGGATACAGTATTTCACATTATTTTATAGTTCCTTGGATTTCCTAAAGAGATGCATTCAGTTGTATCCACAAAAAAAAAAAATCTATCCACAAAAACTTTCTTAATGGAATTACTTATAAAGGTATCTGAGACAGTGTAAATGTGCAACAACAGGGAATGTGCCCAAACTCACACCTGCTCAAAAGAGCAAATAAACCACAGTTCAGTTTCACACACACACGCACAAATACAGATAAATTATCTGAAATAAATTGCTGGCGTTTTCAAGGTGTCTAATGAAGGCATTACTCACCAAAGTAAGGAAGACAAAAGGGAAATGTTAACTCATCCAAGGAAAACACCAATATCATATTGTACCATCACAATAAATAGTGATATATTTTAACATTATCTTATCAATAAGGACTAAGAAGGAAGGTAAGAGAAGACAAAACTCTGAACTTGTACAAATGGTTTCCTTCTTTTCCAGATTATATATGTATGTGTGTATGTGTATACATACAACTAGAGAATGATGAATGGCTTCTATCGGATAGGTACAAAAATGAATATGATTTTAGATTGAAAAATAAAGTATCAGGCAAAGGAGATGCCCACTAAAAGAGACAAAAAGAATGGGACTGTCTGTGGAGGTTACAATTGCTTCTAGTGCCTTCCTGGAGAGAACCCTGGGAGGGAACAGGAATACTCTTGTCATAGTCCATAATCTTCTTTTTTTTTTTTTCTCACATTTTACGTCTAGGAAAACTATTCCCCTTGAGCAGAACTGGACGTGAGAAAGAGCAGCTGCATAACACGTTCTTCAGATCTCAACAGCTCGTCCTGCTGATCTAGCTCACTTTCCTCCCTTCCACCTCCCCCGCTCAGCATCCATCCCTCTCCAATCTCTGTGCACCACCACAGAGCACATCTTCCCAGAGAAAGGACATGTGTAGCCTAAGGTTAAATGAAAAACTTCATTTCCTCTACTTCTTACCACGTTAAAGACCTGTGAGTAGACTAAAAACCATCATCTCTACGTAGGTAGGTATCAAATGCCTGAATGCAGTAAGAGACATTCATTCCTCTTGGACAAACTATGTAAATAATCCTGGCTGGAACAGTAAACACACCCATCCTATATAAGGAGCACAGAATGCCGACTCTAGCAATTATCACGAAGTGAGACGGTAGAGGAAAATCCAGCTACAAATCCACACATAAATTATTATCTTGCACACAAAACCATACATCCTTGAGAAAAGCACAGGTTATACATTGAGAGAATAAAGAGTGATTTGGTGAAATAAAAATAAATAGATTCTACAAAACAGAAACAATGGCATTTTATGTAATAATCATCATCTAAAAACAATAAAGTGGGAAATGACATCTCAAAAAATACAATTCTACAATAATAATTATGAGAATGGGCATTAAATGGAAGAGGTTGAATGTTTCGTACCAGCACTTGAAAGCTGATAGAGCTGTTACCGCCTGTTCAACGCTGACACATAAGTCTAAAACTTCAGGTGGAAGAGTCCATATTTCTTGAAAATCACATACTCAGTAAGCAAATACACATTTTAAATATCAAAAATCTTGTGAAAATGTCTGTATTGAAGATATTTCAAATATATAACAGTCACCAACATAACTGACATACAAACTCTGCCCTATCCAGTTCCTGAATGAATCTTGGAGCAGTGTTGGCAGTGGTAGGAATGAATCACTACTACTTTAATAAAGCTTGTGTCCCCTAGGTCTGAGCTGACCCCAATATACTAGAACAGGCCCCCGAGGGCAATGCAGAATGAGCTAGTGAGGGGGAAGGCAGCTATCACAACACTGGAAATGACAGGTCGCGTGAACATGGATGGTGCTTTCTACCAGGTTCCATGGGAGAAGAGGATCAAGTAGGATTTCCACTGCACGTGGTTTGTTCAGGGAATGCTCTCAGGATAAAGGGAATGAGGGAAGCAAAACAGAGCAGAGTCTGCTGCTAAGCAAGGATGTGGTCTCAGGTGGAAGATGGCATGAGCCTAATCCCATAAGAAGCTGGACACAAGTCTCCCATACAAGTATGCATCTGTGCTGGTGGAAATACTCAGCCCTCGCTGTCTAATGCAATAGCCACTATCCACATGTCACTACCTGAGCATTTAAATGGCCTCACTGAGAAATGGAATTTTGTATTCTAATTTTAATTAATTTAAATTTAAACGACTTCCTGTGGTTCCATACACCAGTATTGGACAGCACAGCTCTGGACCGTGCATTGCATCAGACTTAGTCCTGCCTTGACATTGGCAGCCATTTGTCTCTCCCATGAGTCTGTCGCTGGCTGTGAGCTGCCCCAAGTGTGTTCCCGAGACCCCCTGGCAAAGTGGCTCCCTCTCAGCTGAGGGCAAATCTCTGAAGAAGGGAATGGCTGTGCACCTGGCAGCCCATATTCCTAACACATAGGGTTAGGATCGGAGCAGCAACCAGGTAAAGAGCGTCTGAGCAGGGTCCCAACAGCATTCACACAGAGTCCATTCATGATCCTGTGCAAGGATAGAAGGATGGAACCCAGTGTCCCAGTAGAGATGCACTGACACAATATCCACAAAATGGAACTCCCTGTTGTAATCTTCAATATAATGTTTCTTTTTTTTAAATATTTTTTTTTATTTTCACCTTAACAGTATTCATTGTTTTTGTACCACACCCAGTGCTCCATGCAATCTGTGCCCTCTCTAATACCCACCACCTGGTCCCCGCAACCTCCCACCCCCACCACCTCTTCAAACCCTTCAGATTGTTTTTCAGAGTCCATAGTCTCTCATTGTTCACCTCCCCTTCCAATTTCCCTCAACTCCCTTCTCCTAACTCCCCATGTCCTCCATGCTATTTGTTATGTTCCACAAATAAGTGAAACCATATGATAATTGACTCTCTCTGCCTGACTCATTTCACTCAGCATAATCTCTTCCAGTCCCGTCCATGTTGCTACAAAAGTTGGGTATTCATCCTTTCTGATGGAGGCATCATACTCCATAGTGTATATGGACCACATTTTCCTTATCCATTCATCTGTTGAAGGGCATCTTGGTTCTTTCTACAGTTTGGCAACCGTGGCCATTGCTGCTATAAACATTGGGGTACAGATGGCCCTTCTTTTCACTACATCTGTATCTTTGGGGTAAATACCCAGTAGTGCAATTGCAGGGTCATAGGGAAGCTCTATTTTTAATTTCTTGAGGAATCTCCACACTGTTATCCAAAGAGGCTGCACCAACTTGCATTCCCACCAATAGTGTAAGAGGGTTCCCCTTTCTCCACATCCCCTCCAACACATGTTGTTTCCTGTCCTGCTAATTTTGGCCATTCTAACTGGTGTAAGGTGATATCTCAATGTGCTTTTAACAAGAACCATATGATACCTGGGAATAAACCTAACCAAAGAGGTCAAGGATCTGTATTCGACGAACTACAGAACACTCATGAAAGAAATTGAAGAAGACACAAAAAGATGGGAGACCATTCCATGCTCTTGGATCAGAAGAATAAACATTGTTAAAATGTCTATACTGCCTAGAGCAATCTATACTTTTAATGCCATTCCAATCAAAATTCCACCGGTATTCTTCAAAGAGCTGGAGCAAATAATCCAAAAATTTGTAAGGAACCAGAAAAGACCCCAAATTGCTAAGGAAATGTTGAAAAACAAAAATAAAACTGGGGGCATCACGTTACCTGATTTCAAGTTTTACTACAAAGCTGTGATCACCAAGACAGCATGGTACTGGCATAAAAACAGACACATAGACCAGTGGAACAGAGTAGAGAGCCCAGATATGGACCCTCAATTTAGGTCAGTTAATCTTCGACAAAACAGGAAAAAATATACAGTGGAAAAAAGACAGTTTCTTCAATAAATGGTGCTGGGAAAACTGGGCAGCTATATGTAGAAGAATGAAACTCGACCATTCTCTTACACCGTACACAAAGACAAATTCAAAATGGATAAAAGACCTCAATGTGAGACAAGAATCCATCAGAATCATAGAGGAGAACATAGGCAGTAATATCTTCGATATCAGCCACAGCAACTTCTTTCAAGATAGGTCTCCAAAGGCAAAGGAAACTAAAGCAAAAATAAACTTTTGGGACTTCATCAAAATCAAAAGCTTCTGCACAGCAAAGGAAATAGTCAAAAAAACAAAGAGGCAACCCATGAAATGGGAGAAGATATTTGCAAATGACATTACAGACAAAAGATTGATATCCAGGATCTATAAAGAACTCCTCAAACTCAACACACACAAAACAGATAATCATATCAAAAAATGGGCAGAAGATATGAACAGACACTTCTCCAATGAAGACATACAAATGGCTATCAGACACATGAAAAAATGTTCATCATCACTAGCCATCAGGGAGATTCAAATTAAAACCAACATAATGTTTCTAATAATCCTTACATGTTTTAGATTCTTTGGTAACTTGTAAGGGAGAAAATGAACATTTAGAAATGATAAATAGTGACAATGAGATTTAAACAGAGAGCAAATATTGCCTATTTTCATAGACAATAAGAACCAATAGGAAAGCATGGAAGCATATAGTATAATACTTTTATACACATGAAGACTCTCTTATTCTATTGCTGAAGGGCATATTTTATTCCCATTATATAGATATTTAAAGTATTTTCCACATGTGCGTACACAGGTGTAGTGAATGTACTATAGTAGAATGAAATGTCTGGGAATGACTTGGTGGAGTCTATAACAAAGAGTTAAATTTGGTTCCTACATTTGGTGACTTTCCACAGTCTTCCATTAGACAGTAGACCATACGTGCAAACCAGGACAGCTCTTCTGTTTCAGGAACAATTGCAGCAGAAAATGAACTAACTTCCAAATCCTAAAGCAACACACAGACCAAGTTTCATTCCACTCACCTCTGTTCACCCTCTCTGTAGGTTCAAAGCTATTTCCCTACCTCCTTTCCAAGTCACTGCCTAAAGACAGTATCAAGGATTGGCACTTGGACATGCAGAATCAGTCGTGTGCAGTAAATGCAAAGGTTGACTACACCAGCACTGGCTTATCCATAAATTTTTCCTAAGCAGAAGGATGTTTTCTCATGATAACTTCATGTATCTTTAGGTGAACAGAGATCTGCCCTTTGCCTCAAAGAGGTAGGAGATGAAGACAATTACAAACTCCACCTTGGTTTCCCGAAAGCAGTGACCTGGCTGTATGACAGGGAGACCCTTAAGAGCACAGGAGACGGTGCTGTGACACTGAGCTGTGGCTGGGCTGGCACCAAAAACCAAATGCATTTCCCTGGCTGATGTCTCTGGGGAGCAGATGCCCCACACTGTTAATGAGCCCCTGTCACTGAGCTGTCCAGAGATGGCCATCCTCAGGGAGAACGATGATCAAGGACAAAGCCAGAGGAGACCTTGTTTATCTCTTTTGTTATGACTTATATTTCTCTATGAATAACCTACATGTTTTACAAAACATTTAAGACTTTTTTTGTCACAATTGCCCAAAACATTTACATATAAATATATAAGTAAGAGTCCATTCACTTACTTAATTTTAAATGTAAATCTGTTAATAAATTTTTCATTTAATTTTAATATAATCATGATCTCAGGGTGAAAAGATGGAGCCCAGCTTGGGCATAGAGCTCCCTGCCCAGCAGGGAGTCCACTTCCGTCTCTACTTCCTTCTTTACCTCTCCCTCTTCATGCACTCTCTTTCTGACTCTAAAATAAATAATTTAATCTTTAAAAATAAACAAATAAATGTAAATATGTGAATTTTTTTCACTTACTCTCCTTCATAACTACTGTACCTGGGATCACAGAGCTAATAATGAGGCATAGTCTAATCTTTGGTAGAGTCAAACTCTACCAAACTTCTAATGAGGTTATTTTAAAAAATTCTTTCTTTAATTATCTTTTTATTTAAATCCAGTTAGTTAGGGGCACCTGGGTGGCTCAGTGGGTTAAGCCTCTGCCTTTGGCACAGGTCATGATCCCAGGGTCCTGGGATCAAGCCCCATATCAGGCTCGTGCTTAGCAGGGAGCCTGCTTCCCTTTCTATCTCTGCCTGCCTTCTGCCTACTTGAGATCTCTCTCTGTCAAACAAATAGGTAAAATCTTTTAAATAAATAAATAAATTCAATTAGTTATCATACAATGTTTTACTTGTTTCAGGACTACAGGTCTGTGATCCACCAATCTTATACAATACCCAGTGCTCATTACAACACATGCCATCCCCAATGTCCATCACCCAGTTACCCTTTCCCTCCACCCCTGTCCCCTCCAGCAGTCCTCAGTTTGCTTCATGTGATTAAGAGTCTCCTATGCTTTTTCTCCCTCTCCGGTTTTGACTTGTTTCATTTTTTCCTCTCTTCCCCTGTGATCCTTGGTTTTGTTTCTTAAATTCCACATATCAGGGAGATCATATGATAGCTGTCTTTCTCCGAATGACTTATTTCACTTAGCCTAATACCCTCTAGTTCCATCCATGTCATTGCAAATGGCAAGATTTCATTCTTTGATGGCTGCGTAGTATTCCATTATACACACACACACACACACGCACACACAACACACATACATACCACCTCTTCATTATCCATTCATCTGTCACTGGACATCTGGGCTCTGTCCATAGTTTGGCTATTGTGAACATTGCTGCTATGATCATTGGGGTTGCACATGACCCATTGGATCACTACATTTGTATGTTTGGGGTAAAAACCTAGTAGCATGATTGCTGGGTCATAGAGTAGCTCTATTTTCAACTTTTTGAGGAACCTCCGTGCTGTTTTCCAGAGCGGCTGCACCAGCTTGCATTCAAACCAACAGTGTAGGAGGGTTCCCCGTTCTCTATATCCTCACCAACACCCAACATTTTATGACTTGTTAATTTTAGCCATTGTAACTGGTGTGAGGTGCTATCTCATTGTGGTTTTAATTTGTATTTCCACGATGCCGAGTGATGTTCATTTTTTTCATGTGTCTGTTGGCCATCTGGATGTGTTCTTTGGAGAAATGTCTGTTCATGTCCTCTGCCCATTTCTTCATTGGATTATTTGTTCTTTGGGTTCTGATATGCTACCAAATGACAGTCCTAATGCCAGAACTGGGTGACAAAGTTAGGGACACATTATCTGAGAATCCCCCAACCCTCTCTGTGCTGACTTGTACCATAATAGTTCTGCCCTACATTTGAGAAGAAAAAGGATTTACACTGCAGTGAGGGGTCTCCGAAGCTGTGTCTGATGGGTCTGGGGCCTCCTGGATACTGAAAGGGTTCTCAGCATTTTGTATCCTCTGCTAATTGGTAGTAAATCTGCTGCTGGTAAAGAACTGTGCTTCATGTGAGTCTGACTGACATTCTGGGTCTCTGCCATCACTACCTGGGCCGATGGTGTGCACCCCGGGTTCCTCAGGAAGCAGAAGAGCTGGAAGAACCCATGACTTGCTCTAGACTAACATCATGATTGTCCTGACTTCCAGGGGCTAAACACAGATGGAATAAATAATTTAGCCAAGTCGTGGGTATAATCCCTGTAGCCATTCCACAGTTATTGGCAAAAATGCAAAAGAGTCCAAATAATATTGGTGACAATTAACACAGCCCTGGAGTCTGTTTGCAGACAGGGCATGGAGTGCTTGGGGAGCAGATTCCTAACTTTAGAAAAATGTTACAGAACAATCCTGAACTTGTGTTTTGTCTCTTCAGTGATTTCTCTTTTATTTTGGCGAGGATCCCAGAGACCTTTGTTATCTGTCATTTAGTCCCATGAGTCATAGACACCCATATGCCATTCAAACATTCACTTAAAGGAAATGAATCTGCTTCAACCTAGGGCTCTCTGTGTCCTTAAGAGCAGAGAAGTTGTTCACCTGAACAACAGGCTGTGTGGTTTCCTGAGACCTTGAGGGGTTTTGTGTCCAAGAGAGTTCATTTGAGGGATTTTTTTAAAAAGATTTTATTTATTTATTTGACAGACAGAGATCACAAGTAGGCAGCCAGCAGGCAGATAAGGAAGGGGAAGCAGGCTTCCTGCTGAGCAGAGAGCCCGATGCGGGGCTTGATCCCAGGCTCGATCCCAGGCTCAATCCCAGGGTCCTGGGATCATGACCTGAGCCAAAGGCAGAGGCTTTAACCCACTGAGCCACCAGGTGCCCCCTTTTGAGGGATTTTAAAGAGACCATTTGTACATAACTGTCATGCTGTGGCTGAAACAGACAGTAGAGGGGTGCCTTGGAGGTTCTTTTTTTTTTTTTTTTAAAGATTTTATTTATTTATTTGACAGACAGAGATCACAAGTAGGCAGAGAGGCAGGCAGAGAGAGGAGGGGAAGCAGTCCCCCTGCTGAGCAGAGAGCCCAATGTGGGGCTCGATCCCAGGACCCTGAGATCATGACCTGAGCTGAAAGCAGAGGCTTAACCCCCTGAGCCACCCAGGGGCCCCCTTTCAAGGTTCTTGATTTCAGCTCAGCTCATGATCTCCATGTCACAAGATGGACACCCCATCAGGCTCCGTGTTCAGCCTGTAGTCTGCCTGTCTTTCTCCAAACCCGTCTGCCTATCCTCCGCCTGGTCTCTCTCTCCCTCTCTCTCAAATAAATAAATAAATAGTAAAATAATAAAATCTTTAAAACAAAAAAAGAAAAATGGAGAGTGGGAAATTTGTCACCATCGGGATAAACAGTGGACAGAACTGTTTTCCTACTGGCATACATGAAGCATCACTATGGTGTCAAGATACATCCCAGGTGTGGATTTCAAGAATACTCTGATGCTCTTAGTGATACAGAGAGAACCTGACCGTGTGCATTACCTCCCCTGGGTGTCATTTCCAGCCTCCACATGCGTCTCTGCAGCAAGATCACTTGGCACGAGCATGGCCAGCTCAGTTCAAGGCCCTGGGGAAGCCAGTTAGCTGTCAGGATAGGGAACAGTAGAGTTGTTATGCGTATGTGTCCACCCCAAGACACAAACACATTACCTGCACTGGGCTACATGTTGGGAAAACTTACCAAAATCAGAACCCAAATCCATACCCCAAAACACATTTATGTGCAAACTGAGTTTGATTAAGATCTAAGGGCTTACAATGTCAGATTCAACTGTTCTGGGATGTTGACACTCATTACTCCTAAATCAGAAACATATGACAGGGGTGCCTGGGAGGCTCAGTGGGTTAAAGCCTCTGCCTTCAGCTCGGGTCATGATCCCAGGGTCCTGGGATCGAGCCCCACATTGGGCTCTCTGCTCAGCAGGGGGACTGCTTCCCCTCCTCTCTCTGCCTGCCTCTCTACTTGTGATCTCTGTCTGTCAAATAAATAAATAAAATCTTAAAAAAAAAAAAAGAAACGTATGACAGTAGTTCAAACTCAGATGGCTATTTGTAAAGCTTAGACAATGGACATGTTTAATGATTAATATATATGTTATTTCTTCTTTACCTTTCCTCCTAGTGAATCTGGTAAGCTCCAGAGAACATGGGATTTCCTGGGAATAAGAGGTCATTTTCCAGATTTTTAGAGTATGTCCTTGCATTCAAACTGTATGGGGCTTTTGGCAGGTTGGAGATATAAAAGCATTGATCAGTGATGCCTGGGTCAAAGAAATTATTAAATGGGTTGAAGAGAAGATTTAAATATACTTTATCAGGACTGATGTTAGCAGGATTTTCTTAGAGCTAAGGATTGCTTTTTCTCACAGATACCCACCTACTTCTGTGAAAAAGCTGTGATACAGGCAACCTAAGGACCTTATAATAGAGCCATGATCACAATGCAAGAATAAATGATATGCCTCCAACAACTTGCTAGAAAAATGCTAAAATTTTAATATTTTCTACAGTGTTTTAGTCATTTCTATTCTTATTTTTCACTATGACTTTATGGTATGTGCGTGTCTCCTTACACAAAAAAATGGAATAGTGTTCCTAAGTAAGGGGGGAATATGAAAAACCTATGGAGCTTCTTTTTTTTAAATTTTTTATTTCTTTTCAGCGTAACAGTATTCATTGTTTTTGCACCACACCCAGTGCTCCATGCAATCCGTGCCCTCCCTAATACCCAACAACTGGTTCCCCCAACCTCCCACCCCCTGCCCCTTCAAAACCCTCAGATTGTTTTTCAGAGTCCTCAGTCTCTCATGGTTCACCTCCCCCTTCCAATTTTCCTCAACTCCCTTGTCCTCTCCATCTCCCCTTGTCCTCCATGTTATTTGTTATGCTCCACAAATAAGTGAAACCATATGATAATTGACTCTCTCTGCTTGACTTATTTCACTCAGCATAATCTCCTCCAGTCCTATACATGTTGCTACAAAAGTTGGGTATTCATCCTTTCTGTTGGAGGCATAATACTCCAACCTATGGAGCTTCTTAAAATGAAATATGATGCAGACTCTCTAGGAGCAACTCTGGAGGCTTCATGAACCCATGAATTTGGATTTTGAGCACTGAAATGCATTAAAGCAACAAGTAAGGAAACTCCCTTGAGAGATATCACAGGAAATTTTGGATGACATGAGGAGGACACAATCCTCTTAAACTCTTTGGCAGCCATAGTCTTCCATGAAAGGATCTTCCCCACCCAGTCATCTGGAGTCATGGCCCCTACAAAGTACCTTCTTCATTGCCCCCGTCACATCCTTGTTCCTCAGTGTATATATGACAGGGTTGACCATGGGGGTGACGATGGTGTAGAACAGAGAAACAATCTTGCCTTGATCCTGGAAGTAGTTGTTGCTGGGCTGGAGGTAAGCAGAGGGAGACCACTGTGATGTGGGACCCACATGTGCCAAACGCTTTCCTCTGCCCTGCAGATGACTTTATTCTTAAGACCGCCCTTACGATCTGACCATAAGAGACTGTGATTAATGTCACAGGTATGAGGAGAATGACCACACCGACAAAGAAGAGCACAGACTCATTCACAGTGGTGTCAACACAGGCAAGCTGAGTAATGGTGGGGTCTCACAAAAGAAATGGCCTATTTTATTTCTCCCACAAAGTGGTACAATGAAGATGAGCGTTGTTTGCAATGAGGAGTTGGCAAAACCAAAGAACCACGATGCAGAAGCCATGAGGGCACAGAGACGGGGGTGCATGATCACGGTGTACTGCAGGGGTTTGCAGATGGCTGCATAGCGGTCAAACGCCATGACGCCTAACAGAATGCATTCTGTTCCTCCCAACCCTAGAGAGATGAAGAGCTGAGCCACGCAGCCACCAAACGAGATGGACTTATCTGCTGTCCTGAGATGAACCAGGAGCTGCGGGACAGTGCTGGTCGTGTAACACAGGTCCAGAAAGCTTAGGTTGGAGAGGAAAAAGTACATGGGAGTCTGAAGATGTGGGTCGAGGTGGGCCAAGGCAATGATGGTGGCGTTTCCCAGCAGAGTGAACAGGTAGAAGATCAGGAGGACCACAAAGAGGACTAGCTGCAGTTGAGGCCGGTCAGAGAACCCCAGCAGGATAAACCCCGTGAAAGAGCTGCCATTCTTCTGTTCCATCCTCTGTTAGCGCATGTTTCCTGTCAGGACCCAGCGTTTAGCAATTTTAAAAGAAATCTTAAAAAAAAAAATAGTTGACCGGGGAAGGGCATGGATCTCTCATCTTAAAGACAAGGCATAGGATTTTATCAGTAACTATGTGAATCAATGATGTCTCATTACAATTTTATGCCAGTACAGTTCCACAATGCATTAATATTTGGTATAAGAAAAATGAAATATGGCCTTTGTGCTTGCATCAGTCATAGGTACAAAAGGTCTTTCAGTCTGAGCTTAAGACTTAAAGTACTTTAAGTATATTCATACATTTTAGAAAGAATGGGGATGAGGGAAAAAGAGGGAGAGCACAAGAACCCAATTCTACAATAATAATGAAGACAACGGGCATCAAATTAAACAGACTAAATGTTTAGTACCAGGACACGTAAGCTAACAGAGCAATTACAATTAAAGTTCAATACTGAAATACAACCCTAAAATTTTAAGTGGAAACATTCATAGTTCCATAAAACTAGCTGCTCAGTATGCAAACTGCATATGTACAATACATACAAAGTGTCTGTATTGCAGATACTTCAAATATATAACAGTCACCGACATAACTGACATACAAACTCTGTCTGCCCTATCCAGTTCCTGAATGAATCTTGGAGTAGTGTTGACAGTGGTAGGAATGAATCACTACTACTTTAATAAAGCTTCTGTCCTCTAGGTCTGAGCTGACCCCAATATACTAGAAAGGCCCCCAAGGTCAATGCGGAATGAGCTAGTGAGGAGGAGGCAGCTTTCACAACACTGGAAATGACAGGTCGCATGAACATGGACAGTGCTCTCCACCAGGTTCCATGGGAGAAGAGGATCAAGTAGGATTTCCACTGCACGGGGTTTGTTCAGGGAATGCTCTCAGGATAAAGGGGATGAGGGAAGCAAAACAGAGCAAAGAACATAAATAAGGAAAAACGTGGTCTTAAATGGAATATGGAATGAGCCTGTAAGAAAGTGGACACAAGTCTGCCATACAAGTATGCATCTGTGCTGAGAGAAATACTCAGCCCTCACTGCCTAATGCAATAACCACTATCCACATGTCACTACCCGAGTATTTAAATGGCCTCACTGAGAAATGGAATTTTGTATTCTATTTAATTTTAATTAATTTAAATTTAAATGACTTCCTATGACTACGTACTCCAGTATTGGACAGCACAGTTCTGGAGAATGAATTGCATCAGATTTAGTCTTGCCTTGGCGTTGGCAGCCTTTTGCTTCTCCCATGAGTCTGTCACTGGCTAAGAGTTGCCCACACTCCTGAGACCCCCTGGCAAAGTGGCTCCCTCTCGGCTGAGGGCAAATCTCTGAAGAAGAGAATGGCTGTGCACCTTGAAGCCCATATTCCTAACATATAGGGTTAGGATTGGAGCAGCAGCCAGGTAAAGAGCATCTGAGCAGGACCCCAACAGCATTCACACAACAGTCCATTCATGATCCTGTGCAAGGATAGAAGGATGGAACCCAGTGTCCGAATAGAACTGCACTGACAGAATATTCACAAAATGCAACTCCCCTGTTGTGATCTTCAACATAGCATTCTAAAACTCCGTACATATTTTAGATATTTTAGAAACTCTGAAGGGAGAAAATGACCATTTAGGAACTATAAATTTAATGACAATGAGCTTTATGCATACAGAATAAATACTGTCTAATTTCACAAACAATAAGGACCATAAAGAGAGCATGGATGTATATGGTCTATTATTTTTATACTTCTGCATATTCTCTTGTTCTATGACTGAAGGTCACATTTTACTACCACTATATATGCATATTTAAGTATTTCCCATATTTGCTTAAGCAGGGATAATGAATGTATTGCAGTAGAATGAAATGTCTAAGAATGACTTGGTGGAGTCTATAATGAACAACTAAATTTACTTCTTATATTTGGTGAATTGCCATAAGCTGTTCCTTTAGGCAGTGGAACATATAAGCAACAGCTCTTCTGTTTCAAGAACAATTGTAACTGAAAATTAACTTCAAATTCCTAAAGCAACACAGAGACCGATTCCATTCCACTCACCTTTGCTCACCCTCTCTGTGGGTTCAAAGCTATTTCCCTACCTCTTTTCCAAGTCACTGCCTAAAGACGGTATCACAGATTGGCACTTGGACATGCAGAATCAGTCGTGTGCAGTAAATGCAAAGGTTGACTACACCAGCACTGGCTTATCCATAAATTTTTCCTAAGCAGAAGGATGTTTTCTCATGATAACTTTATGTATCTTTAGGTGAACAGAGATCTGCACTTTGTCTCTAGGAGGTAGGAGATGAAGACAATTACAAACTCCACCTTGGTTTCCCGAAAGCCGTGAGCTGGCTGTATGACAGGGAGACCCTTATGAGCACAGGAGAGGGTGCTGTGACACTCAGCTGTGGCTGGGCTGGCACCGAAAACCAAATATGTTTCCCTGGCTGACGTCTCTGGGGAGCAGATGCCCCACACTGTTAATGAGCCCCTGTCACTGAGCTGTCCAGAGATGGCCGTCCTCAGGGAGAATGATGATCAAGGATCATGCGAGAGGAGACCTCATCTGTCTGTTTTATTATTTCACATTATTTCACAGAGGACAAATAATTCCTTTGGTTCTCATTTGTGAATGACCTACATGTTTTACAAAACACGTAAGACTTTTCAACACAATTATCCAAAATATTTACATATATAATTAAGAACCCTTCAGTACCTGTACCCCTGAAACAAGTAATACATTATATGTTAATTTTTAAAAAGGAATCCATTCAGTTACTTAATTTTAAGTATAAATATGTGGGGCCCAGTGTGATTTAGTCCCTTACGCTTCACACTCAGTTTCAGCTCAGGCCATGATCCTAGGGTGGGGAATGGAGCCGAATTTAGGCATAGATCTCCTGCCCAGAGGGGAGTCTGCTTCCCCTCTCTGTCTCCCTCTGCCTCTCCCCCAACTCACCCACAATCTCTTTATTTATTTTTATTTTTTAATTATGCTCAATTTCCAACATATCATTAGTGTTTGATGTAGTGTTCAGTGATTTCATTAGTTGCATGTAACACCCAGTGCTCATCACAATCTCCAGAAACAGAGACATTAAAGGAAATACAATGGCACTAAATTCATATCTTTCAATAGTTACTAAATGGTCTGAATGCTCCCAAAAAAAAGACACAGGGTTTCAAATTGGACAAAAAAGCAAGACCCATCCATATGCTGCCTACACGAGACTCACCTTGGACCTAAAGATACCTCCAGAATGAAAGTGAGGGGATGGGGAACAATTTACCATGCTAATTGACCTCCAAAGAAAGCTGAGGTAGCATTCCTCATATCACACAAATTAGATCTTAAACCAAAGACTATAGTAAGAGATACTGAGGGACACTATATCATACTTAAAGGGTCTACCCAAGTAGAAGATCTAACAATTCTAAATATCTGTGCCCCCAACATGGTAGAAGCCAATTATATAAACCAATTAATAAGCAAAATAAAGAACCATACTGATTCTCCTCCATTAATCACAGGACACATCAACACTTTACTCACAGTAATGGACAGGTCATCTAAGCAGAAGATCAACAAAGAAACAAGAGTTTTGAATGACATATTGGACCAGATGGACATCGTAGATATATACAGAACATTCCATCCTAAAACAACAGAATACTCCTTCTTCCTGAGTGCACATGGAACGTTCTCCAGAATAGATCGCATGCTGGTTCACAAACCAGGTGTCAGGCAATGCCAAAAGACTGAGATTATTCCCTGCATATTTTCAGGCCACAGTGCTTTGAAACTTGAACTCAACCACAAGAAGAAATTTGGTAGGAACATAAACATATGGAAGTTAAATAACACCCTGCTAAAGAATAAGTGCCTCAACCAGGAAATTAAAGAACTTAAACAATTCATGGAAACTATGAAAATGAAAACACATCGGTTCAAAACCTATGAGATACTGCAAAGGTGGTCCTTAGAGGGAAGTACATAGCCATCCAAGCCTCTCTCAAATTTTTAGAAAAATCCCAAATCCACAACCTAACCTTATACCTAAAGGAAAAGGGTGGGGGGGACCACCAATTAAAGCCTAAACCAAGCAGGAGAAGAAAATTAATAAAGATTAGAGCAGAAATCAGGAAACAAAACCCAGAAAAGCTGTAGAACATATCAACAAAACTAGAAGGTAGTTCCGTGAAAGAATTAATAAGATTGATAAACCTCTGGCCAGACTTATGCAAAAGAAAAGAGAAAGGATCAAATTAATAAAATTATGAATGAAAGGGGAGAGATCATGACTAATACCAAGGAAATAGAAACAATTATTAGAAATTATTACCAGCAACTATATGCCAACAAAGTAAGCAATCTGGAAGAAATGGGTGCGTTCCTGGAAACATATAAACTACCAAGACAGGAAGTAATAGACAATCTGAACAGACCAATAACCAGCAAGGATACTGAAGCAGTAATCAAAAACCTCCCCAAAAACAAGAGTCCAGGGCCACATGTCTTCCCAGGGGAATTCTACCAAACATTGAGAGAAGACATAATACCTATTCCATGGAAGCTGTTTCAAAAAATAGAAATGGAAGGAAAACTCTCAAGCTCGTTCTATAATCCCAAAACAAGACAAAGACCCATTCAGAAAGACTTATAGGCATGGACATTGGGGAGGGCATGTGCTATAGTGAGCACTGTGAATTATGCAAGACTGATGAATCACAGACCAGTACCCCTGAAACAAATACATTGCATGTTAATAAAAAAAAATAAAAGAGAATACATTTTTTTTTAAAACAGAGACTTACGGACCAATATCCCTGATGAACATGGATGCCAAAATACTCAACAAGATCCTAGCTAATAGGATCCAACGGTACATTAAAAAGATTATTCACCATGACCAGGTGGAATTAATTCCTAGGATGCAAGTGATGTTCAACACTCGGAAATCAATTAAAGTAATAGAGCATATTAAAAAAAAGAAGAAGAAACAAGAACCATATGATCCTTTCAATTGATGCAGAAAAAGTATTTGACAGAATACAACACCTGTTCCTAATTAAAACTCTTCAGAGTATAGGGATAGAGAGACCATACCTCAACATCACAAAAGCCTTCTAAGAAAGGCCCACAGCTATTATCATTCCCAATGGGGAAAAAACAAGAGCTTTCCCTGAAGGTCAGGAACACGACAGGGATGCCCACTCTCACCACTTTGCTCAACACAGTACTAGAAGTCCTAGCCTCAGCAATCAGACAACAAAAAGAAATAAAAGGCATCCATATTGGCAAAGAAGAAGTCAAACTCTCTCACTTCACAGATGATATGTTACTTTACATGGAAAATCCAAAAATCTCCAGCCCCAAGTGGCTAGAACTCATACAGCAATTCAGCAATGTCACAGGATACAAAATCAATACACACAAACAACTAACAATGTAACTGAAGAAAGAGAAGTTAAGTAATTGACTCCATTCACAATAGCACCAAAAACCATAAGATAGCTAGAAATAAACCTAACCAGAGGAGTAAAGGCTCTATACTCTAGAAACTATAGAACACTCATGAACAAAATGGAGGAAGATAAAAAGAAATGGAAAAACATTCCATGCTCAGGAATTGGAAGAACAAATATTGTGAAAATGTCTATGTTGCCCAGAGAAATCTACACTTTCAATCGAATCCTTATCAAAATACCATGGACTTTTTTCACAGAGCTAAAACAAATAACCCTAAAATTTGTATGGAACCAGAAAAAAAACCCTAAATAGCTAGGGGACATGTTGAAAAAGAAAACCAAACCTGGGGGCATCACAATGCCTGACTTCCAGCTGTATTACAAAGCTGTGATCTCAAGACAGCATGGTACTGGCACAAAAACAGACACATAGACCAATGGTATAGAATAGGAAAACTAGATATGGACCCTCAACTCTATGGTCAACTAATCTTCGACAAATCAGGAAAGAATATCCAATGGAAAAAAGATAGTCTCTTCAATAAATGGTTCTGGGAAAATTGACAAGCACATGCAGAAGAATGAAATTGAACCACTACCTTACCACACACAAAGATAAATTCAAACTGAATGAAAAACCTCCATGTAAGACAGGAATCTATCAAAATCCTAGAGGAGAACATAGGCAGTAAACTGTTCAACATGGACCACAGCAACTTCTTGCAAGACACGTCTCTAATTGGCATTTTTCACAGATAGAGAAAAAAACAATCCTAAAATCTGTGTGGAACTACAAAAGTTCCCAATTGCCAAAGTCACCACAACTGAGAAGAACAAAGCAGGAGGCACCCCACATCCTGACTCAAACTACATGTTAAAGCTCTAGTGATGAAGACAGTACAGTACTGGCGGAAGAAACAGACACATACAGCAAAGGAACTGACTGAAGAGCTCAGGCATAAACCCACTCACATACAGACAACTAACATTTGACAACAGAGTCAAGAATGTTCATGGGGAAACACAGTCTTCTTAAAAAATGCTCCTGAAAAAAAAATGGGTAAGTACATGCAGAGGAATTAAATTGTAGCACTCTATTATACACCTCAAAAATTAACTTGCAGTGGATTGACATGTAAATAGAAGAGCTGAAGTTGTAAAACTCCTAGAAGACAACATAGAAGAGAAAATTCATGACATTGGACATGTTCATATTTACCAAATGAGGCTGGTCTAGCATCATCCTATCTATAAATAGGCCTCCTCTTTGTGATCCAATTGTAACCCTGAGCCTGAATATGACAACAAAAGCACCAGCAACAAAAGCAAAGCATTAATAAGTGAAACATCAATCCAAAAACTTTCTGCACTACGAAAGAAACAGTCAACAAAATGAAAAGTCAACCTATAGAATGGGAGAAATACTTACACATCTTCTACCCGATAAGGGGTTAATATCTAAAATATATAAAAAACTCATGCATGCAACTCAGTGGCATAAAAAACAACAATTCCATTTTTTCAAAGGAAAGGATGTATTGAATGGATATTTTCCCAAAGACAAATGACAAATAGATACATGAAAGGTATTCCAAATCATTAATCATCAGGAAATGCAAACCAAAACCACAATCAAATATCATTCACACCTGTTAGAATGGCTGTCATAAAAAAGACAAAAGATAACAGAAGTTAGTTAGGGAACACTCCTGCACAGTTGATGGGAATGTAAACTGATACAATCTCTATGGAAAGCAGTAAGGAGGTTCCTCAAAAAATTAACAATGTAACTGTTATTATATGCAGCAACCAACTTCTAGGTACCCATCCAAAGGAAATGAAATCAGGAGATTACAGAGATGCATGCACTCCCATATTCACAGAAGCACTATTCACGATGGCCAAATGTGGAGACAACCTAAGGGTCCACACAGATGAATGGAGAAAGAGGATGTGGCATAAGTATCGAAAGCAATATTATTCATCCAGGAGAAGGAAGGAAATCCTGCCATTTGTGACCACATGGATGGACCCTGAGGCCATTACAGCTAGGTGAAACAAATCAGAAGAGCAAGACAAACACTGTGTGATCCCACACAACTGTGGGGTCCAGAGAAGCTGAACCTGTAGGTACAGAGAGTAGAAATGTGGTTACCAGGGACTGAGGGGAGAAGTGGGAGATTTTAGGCAAAGGGAACCGACTACCAGTTATCACATGAGAGTCCTGAGGAGCTAATGCACAGCATGGCCCATGGTGCACGGAGTTACTGTGATGGTGTTACAGACTTGAAAGTGGCTGAGAGTAGATCTCAATCGTTCTCACCACAAAGAAGAAAGGGTAATTACATGACGAGATGGAGGTTTAACTAACCCTAGAGTGGTGACGGTTTTGTTATATGTAGATATTCACATTTGCTACTCCTAAAATTTGCTCAATGCTACATGTCAATTCTAACTTAGTATATCTGGGGGGGAAATAAATAAATACAGGAGATATCATTCAATTTTTTCACCCCATTTCTTATTCCTCTCCTAAGGTCAGATTTTTCCTACTATCTAATACAAAAATCTCCCTACAGGGGCGCCTGGGTGGTACAATTGTTTGAGGGTCAGACTCCTGCTTTGGGCTCAGGTTGTGTTCTCAGAATACTGAGATCAAGCCCCGAGTCAGGCTCCATGCTCAGGGCAGACTCTGCTTAAGGTTCTCTCTCACTCTCTGCCCCTCCCTGCCACTGGATGGCTCAGTCAGTTAAACATCTGCCTTCAGCTCAGGTCATGATCTCAAGGTCCAGGGTTAGAGCCCCACATTGTGCTCCCTGCTCAGTGGGAAGTCTGCCTCTCCCTCTCTCTCTGCGGCTCCCCTCCCCATTCATTCTCTCTCTCTCTCTCTCTCTCTCAAATAAATAAATAAAATCTTAAAAAATAAGAGTAACTTTAAAAAAAATCTCTCTACAAATTTACTAAATGAGACTTTTCTAGAGTTACCCTATGTACAAACATAGCCCAAAGTTTCTGATGCAAATTTAAATCCAGAGAATGAAAGAATGCATTTCTAAACTTTTAAACTTATGTGTATCTATAAAGACAACAAAAAGAGTATGGTTTGTTCTATTCAGCTCTTTACTGGTGTAGATTTTATCAACAGCACATGTCCCCACCACCTTCTTTGGAATGTGACCTGCAGGAATAAGCTGTTACCACACATACTTGGTATATTTGTACACATTTCAGAACACTTCGGAAATATAACATTTGTAATCCTGTCACTTCAAAGTAGTGCAAGCTAAAGGAAATATACTTTCTCATACTATTCATCTTCACAAAAGAGGTTGACTTACAAGAGATTGCAGGTGGAGTCCGTGTTTGTGCATGTACATATCTGTGTGTGTGTGTAGTAATATATTAATTTGTATGTTACTTCAATCTAAATGCAAGCCACAATGTAACATGTTATGCTGGAATTTGAGGAGAAACATCCTTTGGGAAGTATAGGATGGTTTTTCCAAAAAAGGCAATGAATCAAGGAAGAGGATGGTTTCATGCTAAAAAAACAACACACTGTAGCCAAGATTCTTCCTTTAAATACAGAAAACACAGTTCTCATTTCCATAAATAAATAAAGAAGCTTTCCCAAAACAGTCCTGTAAAAATGTTTCACTTTCTCTAAATGCCTGAAATAGGGACTTAAAAATACACAGAAAGTACTGTTTATGATCTGCTACCAGAGTCAGGAGTTGGGGGGGTGGGGGTCGGGAGTTCCTGCAAAAGGCTTTGACAACTGATCACGACATCCCATGGATCATGAGGATCCCAAATAACCCAGTCATTAGAAATATCCAGGATGCTTCACTGAGACGAAAGACACAGGTCAACAACTGAACAACTTCATTCTCAAAAGAGGTTAATTTTTCTCAGAAAAGGCTCCTAACCAGAAGAACTTACATTTCTTAAGATCTCATAGATTTCAATCAGTTCAAAACAGTTAAAATAAATCCACCAACAGTGTAAACCAATAGAATTAAATTTATAAAAGGAGCAAGTGTGGGGCATTTGTATGGATCAATGGGTTAACCTTCTAGGGCCCCCTGCATGCACTCCTGCTATTTTGTATCCTTCGCTAACTGGTAATGAATCGCCTGCTGTTAAAAATTGTGTTTCATGTGAGTCTGACAGACATTCTGGGTCTCTGCCCTCACTACCTGAGCCGATGGTGTGCACCCTGTATTCCTCAGGAAGCAGAAGAGCTGGAAGAATCCATGACTTGCTCTAGAGAGTCATGATCGTCCTGACCTCCAGGGGCTAAACACAGATGGAATAAATAATTGAGCAAAGCCTTGGGTACAAGTGCACAGCCCTGCCACACTTACTGGTGAATGCGCAGAAGGAAACGGTCCAAATAATATTGGTGACAATTTACACAACCCTGGAGTCTGTTATAAACAAGGCATGGACACCAGGGGGAGCAGATTCCTAACATTACAAAAATGTCACAGAACAATCCTGAACTTGTGTTTGGTCTCTAACTGATTTCTTTTTTGTTTTGGCACGGATCCCAGAGACCTGTGTTCTCTATAACTTATTTCTATGAGTAGTAAACATCCAAATGCCATTCACACATTCACTTAAAGTAAATAAATATTTTGCCCCAGGTTCTGTGTGTCCTTAAGAGCAGAGAAGGACTTGTTCACCCACTACAACAGGCTCTGTAACCTCATGAGACCTTGAGGGTTTTGCACCAAAGATGGTTCATTTGAGGGACTTTGATGTGACCATTTGGGTATAACTATCAGGATGTGGCTGAAACATAATGGAAAGCAGGAAATTTGTCACCATCGGGATAAACAGTGGACAGAACTGTTTTCCTACTGGCATACATGAAGCATCACTATGGTGTCAAGATACATCCCAGGTGTTGATTTCAAGTAAGAATACTGTGATGCTCTTAGTGATACAGAGAGAACCCAACTGTGTACATGATCTTCCCCTGGCTGTCATTTCCAGCCTCCACATGCTGTCCCTGCTGCAAGATCACTTGGCATGAGTATGGCCAGCTCAGGGTTCAAGGCCCTGGGGAGGCCAGTTAGCCATCAGGATAGGGAACAGGAGAGTTGTTATCCGTATATGTCCAGCCCAAGACACAAACACATCTACCTGCACTGGGCTACATGTTGGAAAAAACTATCAAAAATCAGCAACATTTCTATAAAGACAGCATTGTTGGCTCCAGCCTCCATGGGAAAATACCCTGTTGTGTGACAATACTACAAAAACCCAGATCCATATTTGAAAACACATTTATTTGAAAACTGATTTTAAATTAAGATCTAAGGGCTTACAATGTCAGATTCAATTGTTCTGGGACAATTGAAGTTGACACTCATTACTTCTAATTCAGAAATGTATGACAGTAGTTCAAACTCAGATGGCTATTTATAAAGCTTAGACACATGGACATGTTTAATGATTAATATATATTTTATTTCTTCTTTACATTTCCTCCTAGTGAATCTGGTAAGCTCCAGAGAACATGGGATTTCCTGGGAATAAGAGGTCATTTCCCTGCATTCAAACTGTAGGGGCTTTTGGCAGGTTGGAGATACAAAAGCATTGATCAGTGATGCTTGGATCAAAGAAATTATTAAATGGGATGAAGAGAAGATTTAAATGTACTTCATCAAGATTGATGTTAGCAGGATTTTCTTAGAGCTAAGGATTGCTTTTTCTCACACCGCCCACCTACTTCTGTGAAAAAGCTGTGATACAGTCAACCTAAGGACCTTATCATGGAACCATGATCACAATGCAGGAAAAAGTGATATGCTTCCAACAAATGGCTAGAAAATGCTAAAATGTTAGTATTTCTTACAGGGTTTTAGGTTTGTATTCTTAATTCCCTGTGTATGTTCCTGAATATCTTCTTCTAAGTAGAAATGGACTAGCATTCCTAAATGGGGGTGGGGAATAAGAAAAACCCGTGGAGCTTTTTAAAATAATAGTATGACGTAGATGCTCTAGGACACTGGGTCATATCTCTGGAGGTTGCATGAATCTATGAGCTTGGATTTTGAGCACTCACTTGTATAAAAAATCAAGTAAGGAAATTCCCTTGAGAGATGTCACAGGAAATTTTGGATGACACTGGAAGGTCATAGTCATCTTAATACCCTGGCAGTCAAAGTCCTCCATCAAAGGGTCTTCCCCGCCCGGTCATCTGGAGTCCTGGACCCTGCAAAGCACCTTCTTCATTGCTCCCATCACATCCTTGTTCCTCAGCGTATATATGACAGGGTTGACCATGGGGGTGACAATGGCATAGAACAGAGAAACAAACTTGACCTGATCCTGGGAGTAGTTGTTGCTGGGCTGGAGGTAAGCATAGATGGCCGTGCCATAGAACAGGGAGACCACTGTGATGTGGGACACACATGTGCCAAACGCTTTCCTCTGCCCTGCAGACGACTTTATTCTTAAGACCGCCCTGACGATCCTACCATAGGAGACTGTGATTAATGTCAAAGGTATGAGGAGAATGACCACACCGACAAAGAAGACCTCAGACTCATACACAGTGGTATCAACACAGGCAAGCTTGAGCAGTGCGGGGACCTCACAAAGGAAGTGGTCTATTTTATTTCTCCCACAAAATGGTAAAAGGAAGAGGAGCACTGTCTGCAATGAGGAGTTGCCCAAACCAATGAACCATGATGCAGAAGCCATGAGGGCACAGAGACGGGGGTGCATGATCACGGTGTACTGCAGGGGCTTGCAGATGGCTGCATAGCGGTCAAATGCCATGAGCCCTAAGAGAATGCATTCTGTTCCTCCCAACCCTAGAGCAACAAACAGCTGAACTACACAGCCACCAAACGAGATAGACTTGTCTGCTGTCCTGAGATGAACCAGGAGCTGAGGGACAGTGCTGGTCGTGTAACACAGGTCCAGAAAGCTTAGGTTGGAGAGGAAAAAGTACATGGGAGTCTGAAGATGTGGGTCCAGTTGGGCCAAGGCAATGATGGCGGTATTTCCCAGCAGAGTGAACAGATAGAAGATCAGGAGAACCACAAAGAGGACTAGCTCCAGTTGAGGCCGGTCAGAGAACCCTAGCAGGATAAACCCCATGAAACAACTGCCATTTTTCTGTTCCATCCTCTGTTAGCACATGTTTCCTGTCAGGACCAAGTATTCAGCAATTTTAAAAGAAATCTTAAAAAAAAATAAGTTGACAGGGGTGGGGAGGCTCTCTCATGTTAAAGTACGACCATAGGGGACGCCTGGGTGGCTCAGTGGGTTAAGCCGCTGCCTTCAGCTCAGGTCGTGATCTCAGGGTCCTGGGATCGAGTCCCACATCGGACTCTCTGCTTAGCGGGGAGCCTGCTTCCCTCTCTCTCTCTGCCTGCCTCTCTGTCTACTTGTGATCTCTGTCTGTCAAATAAATAAATAAAATCTTAAAAAAAAAAAGTACGACCATAGGATTTTATCAGTAACTATTTGAATGAATGATGTGCTCATTAAGTGCTGGATGATAACGAACAACGAATCATGGAGCACTACATCAAAAACTAATGATGTACTGTATGGTGACTAATATAACATAATAAAAAATAAAAATTTTTAAAAAGAATAAACATTTAAGTAAATTAAAAATTGACATAGTTTATCCCAATCCAGTTCTACATTATCACAAAAAGTATATCATTAATATTTAGTATAAGAAAAATGAAATAACGGATATTGTCTTTGAATCAGTCATAGGTACCAAAGGTCTTTCGGTCTGAGCTCAATAAGACCTAAAGTACTATAAACATATACATATATTTTAGAAAGAATGGGGATAATGGAAAAAGAGGGAGGGTAATCAGAAAAAAATCAGAAAGAGATGCAGACAGATGGAGAAATGTTATTGCAAGTATGTATCTCATGATTCTACATATTTGCACATACCTCACGTGCAATAGAATATAATACAATATAAACTCAAAAATGCATTCAGATACAGGAATTGAAAACCTAGAATGTATTAATTCAAAGAATTCAATTACATGCAAAATATCACCACTACTCTGGACACAAACATTTTGACAGAACTGACTAACGTATTTATGAAAGTTGTACCGCTTTTTGATATGGTAGGGAAAAAATTAATAATCACAGAGAGCCAAAAACATTACCATCCAAATACAGAGCTTAACTTTTCCTTAAAGATGCTTGAAATTACCATACCAATTTAACAGGAACTCCAAAAATTCATTGGCCCTGCATATCCGTTGAAATCAGAACCCTGAAATCCAGTGGCCAAGACTTTCTTCTTCGTCTGCAGACTTCTGTTTCACACATTACCAAGTACAGGGCATGAAATCCTAAAAGAGGTAGGATTTTTCACTATCAACATTCTAATCAGATTAGTCATTTTAAAAGTTATCTAGTGGTGTAATCTATCTACAAAGAATAATGCTTTACATCACTCCCTATAATAAACTAATTAAATATATAAACATATAGAGATAAAGACAAATACATTCTCAAAGTAAAGTAGGTTAAATCACTATAATGGAAACCTTTAAATACTAGAAGAAAAGTTATAAAGAAAGGATATTTTCATATTATACAAAATCTCAGACATCCATTGATATTAGACGAATTACCAACTTTCTGAAGCTATCTTGCAGAGTTAGTCACACTGATCAAACACATGGCTAGCTCTAGGGCAAGTATGATGACCATTGTCATCCAACTGATTAGTACTGAAGAAGCTCTATCCCAACAAAACAGACGTCAGAAAATGGCTATTTCAGTTCTATCATGTTCAAATAGTTAAGCATACAGTACATTTTTAATTCTTCTGAGAGTTTCAAAATCTGAATCAGAGTAGACCCGACGATGTGTGAAAGAAATTGTTACAAAACTGGCCTAAAATAAATGTATCTAAAATCTGAAGAGAGGATGTAGAGTTCACAGTACTTTATATGTCCTCTGATTTTCTATAAGGTTGTGATCAGTATTACCCAGAGTAAAAAATTATACACAAGTATTTCTTGATAGAATTATTATAAAGACATTTGAAAGAGTCTAAATGTGCAACAAAAGAGAATATCCCCAGACTCACACATACTCAGAAGAGCAGAAAAATAAAAAATAAAAAAAACATGTTTCAGTCTCATGCACGTACACACACAAATACAGATACACTTTCTTAAGTAAATTGCTGGCAACTTTTCAAATGTGCCCCATAAAGGACACACCAAAGTGAAGGAGGACAAAAGTGAAATGTTAACTCATCTAAGGAAAGCACCAATATAGTCATGCAGCATTAGAATAAAATAATGTTGTATTTTAAAATTATCCTATCCGTAAGGACTAAGAAGGCAGATGAGAAAAGATAAAACTCTGGCAAGATGAAATTGTACAAACACTTTGCTGCTTTATAAGATTATATATGTGTGTGGAATAGTGCTCCACATCACTCGGCATCAGGGAAATACAAATCAAAACCACAGTGAGATCCCGCCTCACACCAGTCAGAATGGCTAAAATTAACAAGGCAGGAAATGACAGATTCTGGTGAGGATGCGGAGAAAGGGGAACCCTCCTACACTGTTGGTGGGAATGCAAGCTGGTACAGCCACTCTGGAAAACAGTGTGGAGGTTCCTCAAAAAGTTGAAAATAGAGCTACCCTACAACCCAGCAATCGCACTACTGGGTATTTACCCTAAAGATACAAATGTAGGGACCCAAAGGGGCACATACACCTGAATGTTTATAGCAGCAATGTTCACAATAGCCAAACTATGGAAAAAGCCCAGATGTCCAACAACAGAGGAATGGATAAAAAAGATGCAGTTCATATATACAATGGAATACTATGTAGCCATCAAAAGAAACGAAATCTTGCCATTTGCAATGATGTGGATGGAACTAGAGGATATTATGCTGAGTGAAATAAGTCAATCAGAGAAAGACAATTATATGATCTCCCTGATATGAGGAATTTGAGAGGCAAAATGGGGGAAAGACAAAATGAAACAAGATGGGATCAGGAGGGAGACAAACTATAAGAGACTCAATCTCACAAAACAAACTGAGGGTTGCTGGGAGGAGGGGGTAGGGAGAGGGTGGTTGGGTTATGGACATTGGAGAGGGTATGTGCTATGGTGAGTGCTGTGAAGTATGTAAGCCTGATGATTCACAGACCTGTACTCCTGGGGCAAATAATACATTATATGTTAATTAAAAGATTTTTTTTTAAAAAGCACATGTTACTTAGCAAGAGAAAAATGTTATTAGGTAAAATAACAATAAATAGATTCTACAAAATAAAAGAAGATGGCATTCTAAGTAATAATTACCATCAAAAAAATAATATAAACATATATTTTTATCAAAAAAAAAAAAAGAAAGGATGAATACCCAAGTTTAGTAGCAACATGGACGGGACTGGAAGAGATTATGCTGAGTGAAATAAGTCAAGCAGAGAGAGTCAATTATCATATGGTTTCACTTATTTGTGGAGCATAACAAATAGCATGGAGGACAAGGGGAGATGGAGAGGAGAAGGGAGTTGAGGGAAATTGGAAGGGGAGGTGAACCATGAGAGACTATGGACTCTGAAAAACGATCTGAGAATTTTGAAGGGGTGGGGGGTGGGAGGTTGGGGGCACCAGGTGGTGGGTATTGTAGAGGGCACGGATTACATGGAGCACTGGGTGTGGTACAAAAATAATGAATACTGTTATGCTGAAAAAAAAAATTAAAAAAAAATAATATAACGGAAAATGACATCTCACAAAAATACAGTTTTACAACAACAATTAAGAGAACAGATATCAAATGGACGAGGTTAAATATTTAGTGCCAGCACACGGGAGCTGATAGAGCCATCACTGTAGGTGTTCAATGCTGACATGTAAGTCTAATTTCATTGGAAGAATACATATTTCCATATACTAGCTGCTCAGTATAGAACTATACAATGTAAAGACCAAATATCTCAAGATAATGTCTATATTGAAGATATTTCAAATACATAACATTCACTGATATATTGGACATACAAACCCTGCCCTATCCAGTTCCTGAGTGAATCCTGAAATAGTGTTGGCAAACTATGAACAGCCTCAGGGCTACGAGTGAATCACTTTGTGTTAATGATGCATCTGTTTCATAGGTCTGAGCTGACCTCAGATATATTACAACAGGCTCCTCAGTATGAACTGCATCAGACTTAGTCCTGCCTTAGCATTGGCAGCCTTTTGTCTCTCCCAAGAGTCTGTCACTGGCTAAGAATTGCCCACACTCTGTTCCTGAGACTGCCTTGCAAAGCAGATCCCCCTTAGCTGAGGGCAAATCTCTGAAGAAGGGAATGGCTGTGCACCTGGCAGCCCATATTCCTAACACATAGGGTTAGGATCGGAGCAGCAGCCAGGTAAAGAGCATCTGAGCAGGGCCCCAACAGCATTCACACAGAGTCCATTCACGATGCTGTGCAAAGATAGAAGGATGGAACCCAGTGTACCTTATACATCACCTCAGTGCAATCATACACACAGACACACACAACTTGTCATTTGCCTAAGTCATCAATTAAACATTCAGGATTCTTCTTTTTATTTCTTCAGATTGGTATTTGTACTCACTTGAATGGTCATCATTTCTTATTAAAAATAACATGAAAATAGAAAAATGCTGACACAATATTCACAGAATGGAACTCCCCTGTGGTACTTACACCATAGCATTTTTAAAAATCCACAATATTTTATGGGGCACGTGGGTGGCTCAGTGGGTTGAGCCTCTGCCTTCGGCTCAGGTCGTGATCTCAGGGTCCTGGGGTCGAGCCCCACATCAGGCTCTCTGCTGAACGGGGAGTCTGCTTCCCTCTCTCTCTCTGCCTGCCTCTCTGCCTACTTGTGATCTCTCTCTCTCTCTGTCAAATAAATAAATAAAATCTTTAAAAATAAATAAATAAATAAATATCCATAATATTTTATATTTTAGATATTTTGGTAACTCTTTTTTTTTCTGGAGAAGAATTACATTATTTATTTTTAATTTTTTATTTTTTTCAGCGTAACAGTATTCATTTTTGCACCACACCCAGTGCTCCATGCAATCCGTGCCCTCTACAATACCCACCACCTGGTGCCCCCAACCTCCCACCCCCCACCCCTTCAAAATTCTCAGATCGTTTTTCAGAGTCCATAGTCTCTCATGGTTCACCTCCCCTTCCAATTTCCCTCAACTCCCTTCTCCTCTCCATCTCCCCTTGTCCTCCATGCTATTTGTTATGCTCCACAAATAAGTGAAACCATATGATAATTGACTCTCTCTGCTTGACTTATTTCACTCAGCATAATCTCTTCCAGTCCCGTCCATGTTGCTACAAAACTTGGGTATTCATCCTTTCTTTTTACTTTTTTTTTTTTTTACAGCTTTATAAACATATATTTTTATCCCCAGGGGTACAGGTCTGCGAATCGCCAGGTTTACACACTTCACAGCACTCACCATAGCACATACCCTCCCCAATATCCATAATCCCACCCCCTCTCCCACCCCCCTCCCCCCATCAACCCTCAGTTTGTTTTGTGAGATTAAGAGTCACTTATGGTTTGTCTCCCTCCCAATCCCATCTTGTTTCATTTACTCTTCTCCTACCCCCTCAACCCCCCATGTTGCATCTCCTCTTCCTCATATCAGGGAGATCATATGATAGTTGTCTTTCTCCGATTGACTTATTTCGCTAAGCATGATACCCTCTAGTTCCATCCACGTCGTCGCAAATGGCAAGATTTCATTTCTTTTGATGGCTACATAGTATTCCATTGTGTATATATACCACATCTTCTTTATCCATTCGTCTGTAGATGGACATCTAGGTTCTGTCCATAGTTTGGCTATTGTAGACATTGCTGCTATAAACATTCGGGTGCACGTGCCCCTTCGGATCACTACGTTTGTATCTTTAGGGTAAATACCCAGCAGTGCAATTGCTGGGTCATAGGGTAGTTCTATTTTCAACATTTTGAGGAACCTCCATGCTGTTTTCCAGAGTGGTTGCACCAGCTTGCATTCCCACCAACAGTGTAGGAGGGTTCCCCTTTCTCCGCATCCTCACCAGCATCTGTCATTTCCTGACTTGTTAATTTTAGCCATTCTGACTGGTGTGAGGTGATATCTCATGGTGGTTTTGATTTGTATTTCCCTGATGCCGAGTGATATGGAGCACTTTTTCATGTGTCTGTTGGCCATCTGGATGTCTTCTTTGCAGAAATGTCTGTTCATGTCCTCTGCCCATTTCTTGATTGGATTATTTGTTCTTTGGGTGTTGAGTTTGCTAAGTTCTTTATAGATTTTGGACACTAGCCCTTTATCTGATATGTCATTTGCAAATATCTTCTCCCATTCTGTCAGTTGTCTTTTGGTTTTGTTCACTGTTTCCTTTGCTGTGCAAAAGCTTTTGATCTTGATAAAATCCCAAAAGTTCATTTTTGCCCTTGCTTCCCTTGCCTTTGGTGAGGTTCCTAGGAAGATGTTGCTGCGGCTGAGGTCGAAGAGGTTGCTGCCTGTGTTCTCCTCGAGGATTTTGATGGATTCCTTTCTCACATTGAGATCCTTCATCCATTTTGAGTCTATTTTCGTGTGTGGTATAAGGAAATGATCCAATTTCATTTTTCTGCATGTGGCTGTCCAATTTTCCCAACACCATTTATTGAAGAGGCTGTCTTTTTTCCATTGGACATTCTTTCCTGCTTTGTCAAAGATTAGTTCACCATAGAGTTGAGGGTCCATTTCTGGGCTCTCTATTCTGTTCCATTGATCTATGTGTCTGTTTTTGTGCCAGTACCATGCTGTCTTGATGATGACAGCTTTGTAATAGAGCTTGAAGTCCGGAATTGTGATGCCACCAACTTTGGCTTTCTTTTTCAATATTCCTTTGGCTATTCGAGGTCTTTTCTGGTTCTATATGAATTTTAGGATTATTTGTTCCATTTCTTTGAAAAAAATGGATGGTACTTTGATAGGAATTGCATTAAATGTGTAGATTGCTTTAGGTAGCATAGACATTTTCACAATATTTATTCTTCCAATCCAGGAGCATGGAACATTTTTCCATTTCTTTGTGTCTTCCTCAATTTCTTTCATGAGTACTTTATAGTTTTCTGAGTATAGATTCTTAGTCTCTTTGGTTAGGTTTATTCCTAGGTATCTTATAGTTTTGGGTGTAATTGTAAAAGGGATGGACTCCTTAATTTCTCTTTCTTCTGTCTTGTTGTTGGTGTAGAGAAATGCAACTGATTTCTCTGCATTGATTTTATATCCTGACACTTGACTGAATTCCTGTACAAGTTCTAGCAGTTTTTGAGTGGAGTCTTTTGGGTTTTCCACATATAGTATCATATCATCTGCAAAGAGTGATAGTTTGACTTCTTCTTTGCCGATTTGGATGCCTTTAATTTCCTTTTGTTGTCTGATTGCTGAGGCTAGGACTTCTAGTACTATGTTGAATAGCAGTGGTGATAACGGACATCCCTGCCATGTTCCTGACCTTAGCGGAAAAGCTTTCAGTTTTTCTCCATTGAGAATGATATTTGCGGTGGGTTTTTCATAGATGGCTTTGATAATATTGAGGTATGTGCCGTCTATCCCTACACTTTGAAGAGTTTTGATCAGGAAGGGATGCTGTACTTTGTCAAATGCTTTTTCAGCATCTATGGAGAGTATCATATGGTTCTTGTTCTTTCTTTTATTAATGTGTTGTATCACATTGACTGATTTGCGGATGTTGAACCAACCTTGCAGCCCTGGAATAAATCCCACTTGGTCGTGGTGAATAATCCTTTTAATGTACTGTTGAATCCTATTGGCTAGTATTTTGGCGAGAATTTTTGCATCTGTGTTCATCAAGGATATTGGTCTGTAGTTCTCTTTTTTGTTGGGATCCTTGTCTGGTTTTGGGATCAAGGTGATGCTGGCCTCATAAAATGAGTTTGGAAGTTTTCCTTCTTTTTCTATTTTTTGGAACAGTTTCAGGAGAATAGGAATTAGTTCTTCTTTAAATGTTTGGTAGAATTCCCCCGGGAAGCCGTCTGGCCCTGGGCTTTTGTTTGTTTGGAGATTTTTGATGACTGTTTCAATCTCCTTACTGGTTATGGGTCTGTTCAGGCTTTCTATTTCTTCCTGGTTCAGTTGTGGTAGTTTATATGTCTCTAGGAATGCATCCATTTCTTCCAGATTGTCAAATTTGTTGGCGTAGAGTTGCTCATAGTATGTTCTTATAATTGTCTGTATTTCTTTGGTGTTCGTTGTGATCTCTCCTCTTTCATTCATGATTTTATTTATTTGGGTCCTTTCTCTTTTCTTTTTGATAAGTCTGGCCAGGGGTTTATCAATCTTATTAATTCTTTCAAAGAACCAGCTCCTAGTTTCGTTGATTTGTTCTATTGTTTTTTTGGTTTCTATTTCATTGATTTCTGCTCTGATCTTTATGATTTCTCTTCTCCTGCTGGGTTTAGGGTTTCTTTCTTGTTCTTTCTCCAGCTCCTTTAGGTGTAGGGTTAGGTTGTGTACCTGAGACCTTTCTTGTTTCTTGAGAAAGGCTTGTACCGCTATATATTTTCCTCTCAGGACTGCCTTTGTTGTGTCCCACAGATTGTGAACCGTTGTGTTTTCATTATCATTTGTTTCCATAAATTTTTCAATTCTTCTTTAATTTCCTGGTTGACCCATTCATTCTTTAGAAGGATGCTGTTTAGTCTCCATGTGTTTGGGTTCTTTCCAAATTTCCTCTTGTTATTGAGTTCTAGCTTTAGAGCATTGTGGTCTGAAAATATGCAGGGAATGATCCCAATCTTTTGATACCGGTTGAGACTTGATTTAGGACCAAGAATGTGATCTATTCTGGAGAATGTTCCATGTGCACTAGAGAAGAATGTGTATTCTGTTGCTTTGGGATGAAATGTTCTGAATATATCTGTGATGTCCATCTGGTCCAGTGTGTCATTTAAGGCCTTGATTTCCTTGTTGATTTTTTGCTTGGATGATCTGTCCATTTCAGTGAGGGGAGTGTTAAAATCCCCTACTATTATTGTATTCTTGTCGATGTGTTTCTTTGATTTTGTTATTAATTGGTTTATATAGTTGGCTGCTCCCACGTTAGGGGCATAGATATTTAAAATTGTTAGATCTTCTTGTTGGACAGTTCCTTTGAGTATGATATAGTGTCCTTCCTCATCTCTTATTATAGTCTTTGGCTTAAAATCTAATTGATCTGATATAAGGATTGCCACTCCCGCTTTCTTCTGATGTCCATTAGCATGGTAAATTCTTTTCCACCCCCTCACTTTAAACCTGGAGGTGTCTTCGGGTTTAAGATGAGTTTCTTGTAGGCAACATATAGATGGGTTTTGTTTTTTTATCCATTCTGATACCCTGTGTCTTTTGATGGGGGCATTTAGCCCATTAACATTCAGGGTAAGTATTGAGAGATATGAATTTAGTGCCATTGTATTGCCTGTAAGGTGACTGTTATTGTATATTGTCTCTGTTTCTTTCTGATCTACTACTTTCAGGGTCTCTCTTTGCTTAGAGGACCCCTTTCAATATTTCCTGTAGAGCTGGTTTGGTATTTGCAAATTCTTTCAGTTTTTGTTTGTCCTGGAAGCTTTTAATCTCTCCGTCTATTTTCAATGATAGCCTAGCTGGATATAGTATTCTTGGCTGCATGTTTTTCTCATTTAGTACTCTGAATATATCATGCCAGCTCTTTCTGGCCTGCCAGGTCTCTGTGGATAAGTCTGCTGCCAATCTAATATTTTTACCATTGTACGTTACAGACTTCTTTTCCCGGGCTGCTTTCAGGATCTTTTCTTTGTCACTAAGACTTGTCAATTTTACTATTAGGTGACGGGGTGTGGACCTATTCTTATTGATCTTGAGGGGGGTTCTCTGAACCTCCTGGATTTTGATGCTTGTTCCCTTTGCCATATTGGGGAAATTCTCTCCAATAATTCTCTCCAATATACCTTCTGCTCCCCTCTCTGTTTCCTCTTCTTCTGGAATCCCAATTATTCTAATGTTGTTTCGTCTTATGGTGTCACTTATCTCTCGAATTCTCCCCTCGTGGTCCAGTAGCTGTTTGTCCCTCTTTTGCTCAGCTTCTTTATTCTCTGTCATTTGGTCTTCTATATCGCTAATTCTTTCTTCTGCCTCATTTATCCTAGCAGTGAGAGCCTCCATTTTTGATTGCACCTCATTAATAGCTTTTTTGATTTCAACTTGGTTCGATTTTAGTTCTTTTATTTCTCCAGAAAGGGCTTTTATATCTCCCGAGAGGGTTGCTTTAATATCTTCCATGCCTTTTTCAAGCCCGGCTAGAACCTTGAGAATCGTCATTCTGAACTCTAGATCTGACATATTACCAATGTCTGTATTGATTAGGTCCCTAGCCTTTGGTACTGCCTCTTGTTCTTTTTTTTTGTTGTGAATTTTTCCGCCTTGTCATTTTGTCCAGATAAGAGTTTATGAAGGAGCAAGTAAAATACTAAAAGGGTGGCAACAACCCCAGGAAAATATGCTTTAGCCAAATCAGAAGAGATCCCAAATTGTGAGGCGGGAGAAAGGGGATAAAAAGGGGTTCAGAAAGAAAAAAAAAAAAAGAAACTATTTAAAAAAAGAAAGCCGATAAAGAAAAAATATAAAAAGAGGAAAAAATATATATATATTAGATAAACTATTTAAAAAACGTTAAAAAAAGAAAACGGTAAAAGTTAAAAAAATTTAGCAGAAGAAGAGAAGAAGAAAAAAAATTGAAAAAGAAAAAAAAATTAAATTAACTGCAAGGCTAAAAAATCATGGGGAGAAAGCCATGAGTTCCGTGCTTTGCTTTCTTCTCCTCTGGAATTCCGGCGCTCTCCTTGGTATTGAAACTGCACTCCTCGGCAGGTGAACTTGGTCCTGGCTGGGTTTCCCGTTGATCTTCTGGGGGAGGGGCCTGTTGTAGTGATTCTCAAGCGTCTTTGCCCCAGGCGGAGTTGCACCGCCCTTACCTGGGGCCGTGCTGAGTAATCAGCTCGGGTTTGCTTTCGGGAGCTTTTGTTCCCTGAGCACTTTCCGTAGAGTTCCGGGGGACGGGAGTGAAGATGGCGGCCTTCCGGTCTCCGGCCCGGAGGAGCCGAGACCCCGGGGCCCCACTCCTCAGTGCGCCCCCAGAGAACAGCGCCCAATGACTCCCGTCACCCTGGCCTCCGGCCGCGCTCTGAGCTGACCGAGCCTGCGACCGGTTCAAGGGAACCCCAAGCTGAGAGTCACTCCTCGGCTCTGTCTCTGTAGCCGGCTTCCCCATTCTAATACCGGTAAGCTCTACGACACTCAGACACCCCCGATCCCCCTGCGATCCTGCGGGACCTGAGGCCGCGCTGACCCCGCCTGGGCTTCACCCCAGTTAAGCCTCTGGAGCGATGTCCCTCAGCGGAACACACTTTTAAATGTCCTGATTTTGCTCCGTTGCTCTGCCGCTCGCCGGGAGCCGGCCCCTCCCCCCGCGGTCTATCTTCCCGTCGCTTTGGATTCACTTCTCCGCCAGTCCTACCTTGCAGAAAGTGGTTGATTTTCTGTTTCTGGAATTGCTGTTCTTCTTCTCTTCAATCTCCCGTTGGATTTGTAGGTGTTTGCAATCTTTAGATAAGCTATTTAGCTGATCTCCCGCTACCCGAAGTAGTCTCAGCCTGCTACTTCTCCGCCATCTTGACTCGGTCTTAATTTCTTTTTTTAAAAAAGATTTTATTTATTTATTTGTCAGAGAGAGAGAGAGAGAGAATTGGAGAACAGAAGCAGTCAGAGTGGCAGGCAGAGGCAGAGAGAGAAGCAGACTCCCCGCTGAGCAAGGAGCCCAATGTGGGACTCGATCCCAGACCCTGGGATCATGACCTGAGCCGAAGGAAGCGGCTTAACCAACTGAGCCACCCAGGCGTCCCTCTATTTTTAATTTCTTAAGGAATCTCCACACTGTTCTCTAAATTGGCTGCACCAGCTTGCATTCCCACCAACAGTGTAAGAGGGTTCCCCTTTCTCCACATCCTCTCCAACGCTCATTATTTCCTATGTTGCTAATTTTGGCCATTCTAACTGGTGTAAGGTGGTATCTCAAAGTCAACACACACAAAGCTGATAATCATGTCAAAAAATGGGCAGAAGGCATGAACAGACATTTCTCCAATGAAGACATACAAATGGCTATCAGGCACATGAAAAAATGTTCATCATCACTAGCCATCAGGGAGATTCTGAAGCCAATTTTAACCTCTTTTGAGAACGAAGTTGTTCATTTGTTGTACCTGTGTCTTTAGTCTCATTGAAGCATTCTCAGAACAGCAACGAAAGCCTAAACCCTTCAGGAGAAGAGAATTAATAAAGATTAGAGCAGAAAACAATGAAATAGAAACCAAAAGAATGGTAGAACAGGTCAAGGAAACTAGGAGCTGGTTCTTTGAAAGAATGAATAAGATTGATATCCACCCCTCCCCACCGCCGGCACCTGCCAGATTTTTCCAAAAGACAAGAGAAAGGACCCAAATAAACAAAATCATGAATGAAGGAGGGGGGATCACAACCAATACTGAAGAAATACAAGCAATTATAAGAACATATTATGAGCAACTATACGCCAGCAAATTAGGATATCTGGAGGGAATGGATGCATTCTGAACGACTTTTAGACTGCCAAAACTGAACCAGGAGGAAATAGAAAACCTGAACAGACACACAACCAGCAAGGAAATTGAAGCAGGAATCAAAAACTTCTCCCAAAACAAAAGTGCACAGCCAGATGTCTTTCCAGGGGATTTCTACCGAACATTTAAAGAAGAATTAATACCTATTCTTCTGAAGCTGTTTCAAAAAATCAAAATAGAAGGAAAACTTCCAAACCCTTTGTGAGACTAGACTGTATTGATCCCAAAGCCAGACAAAGATCCTAAAAAAGGAGAATAACAGACCAATATTCCTGGTGAACAGAGATGCAAAAATTCTCATCAAAATAGTAGCCAATAGGATCCAACAGTACATTCAAAGGATTATTTACCATGACCACGTGGGATTTATTCCCGTGCTGCAAGGTTGGTTCAACACCTGCAAAACATTCAAAGTGTACATTACATAAATAAAAGAAAGGACAAGAGTCATATGATCCATTCAATAGATGCAGAAAAAGCATTTGATGAAGTATAGCATCGTTTCTTGATTTAAACTCTTTAGAGTGGAGGGATAGATGGAACATACCCCAATATCATAAAAGTCATCTCTGAAAACCCCACAGTGAGTGTCATTCTCAATGGGGACAAACTGTAAGCTTTTGTCCTAAGATCAGGGAAAGTGGCAGGGATGTCCACTATTGCCACAGCTGTTTAACATATTACTAGAAATCCTAGCCCTAGCAATCAGACAACAAAAAGTAATAAAAGGCATTCTAGTTGGCAAAGAAGAAGTCAAGCTCTCATTCTTCACAGATGACATGATACTCTATGTGGAAAACCCAAAAGACTCTGCCTCTAAATTGTTAGAACTCATACAGGAATTCTAAATTTCTAAATTTAAAGTAAATTTCTAAATTAAATTAAAGTAAAATTTAAATTGTTCTTTGTTCCAAAATCTAAATTAAAGTAAAATTTCTAAATTTAAATCTAAAGTAAAGTGGCAGGATATAAAAATCAGTGCACAGAAACCAGTTACATTGCTATACACCAACAACAAGACAGAAGAAAGAGAAATTAAGTAATTAACTCCATTTGCAATTGCATCCAAAACCATAAGATACCTAGGAATAAATCTAACCAAAGAGGCAAAGAATCTGTACTCAGGAAACTATGAAGTACTCATGAAAGAATTTGAGGAAGACACAAAGAAATGGAAGAACAGGGCGCCTGGGTGGCTCAGTGGGTTAAGCCGCTGCCTTCGGCTCAGGTCATGATCTCAGGGTCCTGGGATCGAGTCCCACATCGGGCTCTCTGCTCAGCAAGAAGCCTGCTTCCCTCTCTCTCTCTCTCTGCCTGCCTCTCCATCTACTTGTGATCTCTCTCTGTCAAATAAATAAAGAAAATCTTAAAAAAAAAATTAAAAAAAAAAAAAAGAAATGGAAGAATATTCCATACTCATGGATTGGAAGAACAAATATTGTGAAAATGTCTATACTACCTAAAGTAATCTATACATTTAATGCAGTTCCTGTCAAAATATCATCAATTTTCTTCACAGAACTGAAGCAAATAATCCTAAAATTTGTATGGAATCAGAAAAGATCCTGAACAGCCCGAGGAATGTTGAAAAAGAAAACAAAGCTGGAGGCATCACAATTCTGGACTTCAAGCTCTATTACCAAGCTGTAATCATGAAGACAGTATGGTGCTCCACAAAAACAGACACACAGATCAATGGAACAGAATAGAGAGCCCGGAAATGGACCCTCAACTCTATGGCCAACTAATCTTCCCTAAAGTAGGAAAGAATGTCCAATGGAAGAAAGACAGTCTCTTCAACAAATGGTGTTGGGAAAATTGGACACCCACCTGCAGAAGAATGAAACTGGACCATTGTCTTACAGCAGACACAAGGATAAGCTCAAAATGGATGAAAGACCTAAATGTGAGGCAGGAATCCATTAAAATGCTGGAAGAGAACACAGGCAACAATCTCTGCAGTTGCAGCAGCACCTTGTTAGACACATCTCCATAGGCAAGGGAAACAAAGACAAAAATGAAGCACTGGGACTCCATTAAAATAAAAAGCTTTTGCCCAGTGGAGGAAACAGTTGACAAAACTAAAAGAGATTGACAGAATGGGATAAGTTATGCACAAATGACATATCAGATAAAGGGCTAGTATCTAAAATCTATAAAGAACTTATCAAAGTGAACACCCAAAGAACAAATGATCCAGCCGAGACATGGGCAGAACACATGAACAGACATTTCTGCAAAGAAGACATCTAAATGACCAACAGACACATGAAAAAATGTTGAACATCACTCGGCATCAGGGAAATACAAATCAAAACCACAATGAGATACCACCTCTCACCAGTTACAATGGCTAAAATTAACAAGTAAGAAAACGATAGGTGTTGGCGAGGATGTAGAGAATGGGGAACCCTCCTACCCTGTTGGTGGAAATGCAAGCTGGTGCAGCCACTCTGGAAAACAGTATGGAGGTTCCTCAAAAAGTTAAAAATAGAGCTACTCTATGACCCAGCAATCGCACTACTGGGTATTTACCCCAAAGAGACAAATATAATGATCCAAAGTGGTACGTGCACCCCCAATGCTCATAGCAGTCATGTTCGCAATAGCCAAACTATGGACAGAGCCCAGATGTTCAGTGACAGATGAATGGATAATGAAGAGGTGATAACAATGGAATACTCTGCAGCCATCAAAGAACGAAATCTTGCCATTTGCAATGACATGGATGGAACTAGAGGGTATTAGCCTAAGTGAAATAAGTCATTCAGAGAAAGATAATTATCATATGATGTCCCGGATATGTGGAATTTAAGAAACAAAACCAAGGATCACAGGGGAAGAGAGGAAAAAATGAAACAAGTCAAAACCAGAGAGGGAGAAAAAGCATAGGAGACTCTTAATCACATGAAGCATGAGGACTTAATCACATGAAGCAAACTGAGGGTACAGGGGTGGATGGAAAGGGTAACTGGGTGATGGTCATTGGGGAGGGGATGTGTTGTAATGAGCACTGGGTTTTGTATAGGATTGATGGATCACAGACCTGTACTCCTGAAACAAGTAATACATTATAGATAATTAATTGAATTTATTTATTATTTATTTATTTATTTTTAAAGATTTTACCTATTTATTTGACAGAGAGAGATCACAAGTAGGCAGAAGGCAGGCAGAGATAGAAGGGAAGCAAGTTCCCATTGAGCAGAGAGCTTGGTATGGGGCTTGATCCCAGGACCCTGGGATCATAACCTGAGCCAAAGACAGAGGCTTAACCCACTGAGCTACCCAGGTGCCCCTAACTAACTGAATTTAAATAAAAAGTTAAAGAAAGAATTTTTTTTAAAAAGATTTTATTTATTTATTTGACAGAGACCACAAGTAGGCAGAGAGGCAGGCAGAGAGAGAGGAGGAAGCAGGCTCCCCGCTGAGCAGAAAGCCTGATGCGGGACTCGATCCCAGGATCCTGAGATCCTGGCAGAGGCCCAACCCACTGAGCTGAAGGCAGAGGCCCAACCCACTGAGCGACCCAGGCGCCGCTTAAAGAAAAAATTTTTAAAAATAACCTCATAGAAGTTTGGTAGAGTTTGGTTGCTTTCCTTTATATTCAGCTTCAAGATTAGACTATGCCTAGTTATTAGCTCTGTGATCCTGTGTATAGTAGTTATGAAGGAGAATAAGTGACAAAAAAAATCCACATATTTACATTTATTTATTTATTTTTAAAGATTAAATTATTTATTTTAGAGTCAGAAAGAGAGTGCATGAAGAGGGGGAGGTGAAGAAGGAGGTAGAGAAGGAAGTGGACTCCCTGCTGGGCAGGGAGCTCTATGCCCAAGCTGGGCTCCACCCCTCAACCTGAGATCATGATTATATTAAAATTAAATAAAAAATTTATTCACAGATTTACATTTAAAATTAAGTAAGTGAATGGACTCTTACTTATATATTTATATGTAAATGTTTTGGGCAATTGTGCAAAAAAATGTCTTAAATGTTTTGCAAAACATGTCGGTTATTCATAGAGAAATATAAGTCATAACAAAAGAGATAAACAAGGTCTCCTCTGGCTTTGTCCTTGATCATTGTTCTCCCTGAGGATGGCCATCTCTGGACAGCTCAGTGACAGGGGCTCATTAACAGTGTGGGGCTTCTGCTCCCCAGAGATGTCAGCCAGGGAAATGCATTTGGTTCTCAGTGCCAGCCCAATCACAGCTGAGTGTCACAGCACCGTCTCCTGTGCTCCTAAAGGTCTCCCTGTCATACAGCCAGGTCACTGCTTTCGGGAAACCAAGGTGGAGTTTGCAATTGTCTTCATCTCCTACCTCCTTGAGGCAAAGGGCAGATCTCTGTTCACCTAAAGATACATGAAGTTATCATGAGAAAACATCCTTCTGCTTAGGAAAAATTTATGGATAAGCCAGTGCTGGTGTAGTCAACCTTTGCATTTACTTCACGCAACCGATTCTGCATGTCCAAGTGTCAATCCTTGATACTGTCTTTAGGCAGTGACTTGGAAAGGAGGTAGGGAAATAGCTTTGAACCTACAGAAAGGGTGAACAGAGGTGAGTGGAATGAAACTTGGTCTGTGTGTTGCTTTAGGATTTGGAAGTTAGTTCATTTTCCGTTGCAATTGTTCTTGAAACAGAAGAGCTGTCCTGGTTTGCACGTATGGTCTACTGTCTAACGGAAGACTGGAAAGTCACCACATGTAGGAACTAAATTTAACTCTTTGTTATAGACTCCACCAAGTCATTCCCAGACATTTCATTCTATTACAGTACATTCACTACACCTGTGTACACACATGTGGAAAATACTTTAAATATCTATATAATGGGAATGAAATATGCCCTTCAGCAATAGAATAAGAGAGTCTTCATGTGTATAAAAGTATTATACTATATGCTTCCATGCTTTCCTATTGGTTCTTATTGTCTATGAAAATAGGCAATATTTGCTCTCTGTTTAAATCTCATTGTCACTATTTATCATTCTAAATGTTCATTTTCTCCCTTACAAGTTACCAAAGAATCTAAAATATGTAAGGATTATGAGAAACATTATGTTGAAGATCATAACAGGGAGTTCCATTTTGTGGATATTGTGTCAGTGCATCTCTACTGGGACACTGGGTTCCATCCTTCTATGCTTGCGCTGGATCATGAATGGACTCTTTGTGAATGCTATTGGGGCTCTGCTCAGACGCTCTTTACCTGGCTGCTGCTCCAATCCTAACCCTATGTGTTAGGAATATGGGCTGCCAGGTGCACAGCCGTTCCCTTCTTCAGAGATTTGCCCTCAGTTGAGAGGGAGCCACTTTGCCAGGAGGTCTCAGGAACACATTTGGGGCAGCTCACAGCCAGGGACAGACTCATGGGAGAGAAAAAAGGCTGCCAATGTCAAAGCAGGACTAAGTCTGATGCGATGCATGCTCCAGAGCTGTGCTGTCCAATACTGGAGTACGTAGCCATAGGAAGTCATTTAAATTTAAATTAATAATATTAAATAAAATATAAAATTCAGTTTCTCAGCTAGGCTATTTTAAATGCTCAGGTAGTGACATGGGGATAGTGGCTATTGTATTAGACAGCGAGGGCTGAGTATTTCTACCAGCACAGATGCATACTCATATGGGAGACTTGTGTCCAGCTTCTTATAGGATCAGGCTCATGCTATCTTCCACCTGAGACCACATCCTTGCTTAGCAGCATTCTCTGCTCTGTTTTGCTTCCCTCATCCCCTTTATCCTGAGAGCACTCCCTGAACAAACCACGTGCAGTGGAAATCCTACTTGATCCTCTTCTCCCGTGGAACCTGGTGGAAAGCACTGTCCGTGTTCATGCGACCTGTCATTTCCAGTGTTGTGAAAGCTGCCTTCCCCCTCACTAGCTCATTCCGCATTGACCTTGGGGACCTTTCTAGTATATTGGGGTCAGCTCAGACTAGAGGACAGAAGCTTTATTAAAGTAGTAGTGATTCATTCCTACCACTGCCAACACTGCTCCAAGATTCATTCAGGAACTGGATAGGGCAGAGTTTGTATGTCAGTTATGTTTGGTGACTGTTATATATTTGAAATATCTTCAATACAGACATTTTCACAAGATTTTTGATATTTAAAATGTGTATTTGCTTACTGAGTATGTGATTTTCAAGAAATATGGACTCTTCCACCTGAAGTTTTAGACTTATGTGTCAGCGTTGAACAGGCGGTAACAGCTCTATCAGCTTTCAAGTGCTGGTACGAAACATTCAACCTCTTCCATTTAATGCCCATTCTCATAATTATTATTGTAGAATTGTGTTTTTTGAGATTGTTTTTAGATGGTGATTATTACATAAAATGCCATTGTTTCTGTTTTGTAGAATATATATATATATATATATATATATATATATATGATTTTATTTATTTATTTGACAGGTAGATCACAAGTAGGCAGAGAGGCAGGCAGAGAGAGGAAAGGAAGCAGGCTCCCTGCTGAGCAGAGAGCCTGACGCAGGGCTTGATCCCAGAACCCTGGGATCATGATCTGAGCCGAAGGCAGAGGCTTAACCCACTGAGCCACCCAGGCGCCCCTGGAATCTATATATTTTTATTTCACCTAATAACTCTTCTTTCTCCATGTATAACCTGTGCTTTTCTCAAGGATGCATGGTTTTGTATGCAAGATAATAATTTATGTGTGGATTTGTAGCTGGAGTTGCCTCTACCGTATCACATCATGATAATTGCTAGAGACGGCACTCTGTGCTCCTTACATAGGACAGGTATGCTTACTGTTCCAGCCAGGATTATTTACATAGTTTGTCCAAGAGGAATGAATGTCTCTTACTGCATTCAGGCATTTGATACCTAACTACATAGAGATGATGGTTTTTAATCTACTCACACAGGTCTTTAACGTGGTAAGAAGTAGAGGAAATGAAGTTTTCCACTTAACCTTAGGCTACACAGTCCTTTCTCTGGGAAGATGTGCTCTGTGGTGGTGCACAGAGATTGGAGAGGGATGGATGCCGAGCGGGGGAGGTGGAAGGGAGGAAAGTGAGCTAGATCAGCAGGACAAGCTGTTGAGATCTGAAGAATGCGTTATGCAGCCTGCTCTAACTCACGTCCAGTGCCACTCAAGGGGAATAGTTTTCCTAGACGTAATGTGAGAAAAAAAAGAAATAAGATGGTGGACAATGGCAAGAGTATTCCTGTTCCCTCCCAGGGTTCTCTCCAGGAAGGCACTAGAAGCAATTGTAACCTCCACAGACAATCCCATTCTTTTTGTCTCTTTTAGTGGGCATCTCCTTTGCCTGATACTTTATTTTTCAACCTAAAATCGTATTCATTTTTGTACTCATCAGAAGCCATTCAGCATTCTTTAGATATACGTGTACACACATACACATACATCTATAATCTGGAAAAGAAAGAAACCATTTGTACAAGTTCAGAGTTTTGTCTTCTCTCTCCTTCCTTCTTAGTCCTTATTGATAGGATAACATTAAAATATATCACTATTGGGGCGCCTGGGTGGCTCAGTGGGTTAAGCCTCTGCCTTCAGCTCAGGTCATGATCCCAGGTTCCTGGGATTGAGCCCCACATCGGGCTCTCTGCTCACCAGGGAGCCTGCTTCCCCCTTTCTCTCTCTGCCTGCCTCTCTGCCTACTTGTGATATCTGTGTCGAATAAATAAATAAAATATTTAAAAAAAAAATATATATATATATATATATATCACTATTTATTGTGATGGTACAATATGATATTGTTGTTTTCCTTGGATGAGTTAACATTTCCCTTTTGTCCTCCTTACTTTGGTGAGTAATGCCTTTATTAGACACCTTGAAAATGCCAGCAATTTCTTTCAGATAATTTATCTGTATTTGTGTGTGTGGGCATGAAACTGAACTATGTTTTTTCTTTTTTTAATTTGCTCTTCTGAGCAGATGTGAGTCTGGGCACATTCCCTGTTGTTGCACGTTTACACTGTCTCAGATACCTTTATAACTAATTCCATTAAGAAAGTTTTTGTGGATAGATTTTTTTTTTTTTTGGTGGATACAACTAAATGCAAATCTACAAGAAATCCAAGGAAGTATAAAATAATGTGAAATTCTGTATCCTCTATTCTGAGTCCATAAAACTTATTTTATGCCAGTTTTGTACCAATTTCTTTCACACACTAGTGAGTCTGCCCTGAAACGTGAATCAGATTTTTAGTCTTAGAAGAATAAGAAATGAACTGTATGCCTAAGCATTTGAACATGAAAGAACTGAAACACTCATTTTCTGAGCCTCTTTCGTTGGTTTACAACTGCTTCTTCAGTACTAAGCAATTGGAAGTATAGGGTCATCAGATTCACCCAAGCGCTGGTAACGTGTCTGATTCAGCATCATTAACTCTGCAAGACAGCTTCGAGAAGGTACTAACCTAATGTTGATGGGTATCTGAGTATTAGATAGTACCAGAATATCCTTTTCTATCATTTTTTGTGTAGTACTCAAAGTCTTCCATTATAGGTATTTACCTGTCATTGCTTTGAGAATAAATCTGTCTTTATCTCTATATATTTATCTAGTTGATTACTTCATCATAGAAGTGGTGTAAAGCATTGCACTTTGTATGTAGATTATACAGTTGGGTAACTTTTTAAAATATTTATTCTGATTAGATTGTGAATGGTGAATAGTACAACCTTTTTCAGGAATTTCATGTGCTCTGGTTGCCAATGTGTGAGACAAGTGTGCAGAAGGAAGAGGAAAGTTGTGGCCACTGAATTTTAGGGTTCTGATTCCATCTGACTATGCACGACCAAAGTATTTTCAGAGTTCCTGAAAATTGATACAGTAATTTTAAGCATCTTTAGACAAAGCTAAGCACTGTATTTATTTATTTTATTTATTTTTATTTATTTTCAGCGTAACAGAATTCATTGTTTTTGCACTACACCCAGTGCTCCATGCAATGCGTGCCCTCCATAATACCCACCACCTGGCTCCCCCAACCTCCCACCTCCCCCCCGCCCCTTCAAAACCCTCAGGTTGTTTTTCAGTGTCCGTAGTCTCTCATGGTTCATCTCCCCCTCCAATTTCCCTCAACTCCCTTCTCCTCTCCTTCTCCCCATATCCTCCGTGTTATTTGTTACGCTCTGAAAATAAGTGAAACCATATGATAATTGACTCTCTTGCTTGACTTATTTCACTCAGCATAATCTCTTCCAGTCCTGTCCATGTTGCTACAAAAGTTGGGTATTCATCCTTTCTGATGGAGGCATCATACTCCATAGTGTATATGGACCACATCTTCCTTATCCATTCGTCCATTGAAGGGCATCTTGGTTCTTTCCACAGTTTGGCAACTGTGACCATTGCTACTATAAACATTCGGGTACAGATGGCCCTTCTTTTCACTACATCTGTATCTTTGGAGTAAATACCCAGTAGTGCAATTGCAGGGTCATAGGGAAGCTCTATTTTTAATTTCTTGAGGAATCTCCACACTGTTCTCCAAAGAGGCTGCACCAACTTGCATTCCCACCAACAGTGTAAGAGGGTTCCCCTTTCTCCACATCCTCTCCCACACACGTTGTTTCTTGTCTTGCTAATTTTGGCCATTCTAACTGGTATAAGGTGGTATCTCAATGTGTTTTTTTTTTTAATCATTTTTTTAAAATTTATTTTCAGCATAACAGTATTCATTGTTTTTGTACCACACCCAGTGCTCCATGCAGTCCGTGCCCTCTCTAATACCCACCACCTGGTTCCCCCAACCTCCCCCCCCAACCTCTTCAAACCCTTCAGATTGTTTTTCAGAGTCCATAGTTCATGGACTCATGTCCATGAGAGACATTGTTCACCTCCCCTTCCAATTTCCCCCAAATGCCTTCTCCTAACTCCCCTTGTCCTCCATGCTATTTGTTATGCTCCACAAATAAGTGAAACCATATGATAATTGACTCTCTCTGCTTGACTTATTTCACTCAGCATAATCTCAATGTGGTTTTAATTTGAATCTCCCTGATGGCTAGTGATGATGAACATTCTTTCATGTGTCTGATAGCCATTTGTATGTCTTCATTGGAGAAGTGTCTGTTCATATCTTCTGTCCATTTTTTGATATGATTGTCTTTTTTGTGTGTGTTGAGTTTCAGGAGTTCTTTATAGATCCTGGATATCAACCTTTTGTCTGTACTGTCATTTGCAAATATCTTCTCCCATTCCGTGGGTTGCCTCTTTGTTTTTTTGACTGTTTCCTTTGCTGTGCAGAAGCTTTTGATCCTGATGAAGTCCCAAAAGTTCATCTTCGCTTTTGTTTCCTTTGCCTTTGGAGACATATCTTGAAAGAAGTTGCTGTGGCTGATATCGAAGAGGTTACTGCCTATGTTCTCCTCTATGATTCTGATAGAGAATCCTGTCTCACGTTGAGATCTTTTATCCATTTCAAGTTTATCTTTGTGTATGGTGTAAGAGAATGGTCGAGTTTCACTCTTCTGCATATAGCTGTCCAGTTTTCCCAACACCATTTATTGAAGAGACTGTCTTTTTTGTCTGTTCAATGATATTCTTAGGATTTTTCCTCTTTTATAGAACCCCCCTTAATATTTCCTGCAGTGTCGGCTTGGTGGTCGCATACTCTTTTAAGCCTTGCCAGTCTTGGAAACTCTTTATCTCTCCATCTGTTTTAAATGTCAGTCTTGCTGGATAAAGTATTCTTGGCTGCATGTTCTTCTCATTTAGTGCCCTAAATACATCTTGCCAGCCCTTTCTGGCTTGCCAGGTTTAAGCACGGTATTTAAATGGTGGTGTTTTCATTTTCTCTCTGAGTGTGTGTTTAGTAGTTTTACTACTCTAAGGAAACTCAAATTCCAAACATGTAGCTTTCATAAATACAGTATCTTAGAGAGGTAATTCTGACACAATGTTTAAATGCAGAATTACTACTGATATTTTGAATGTAACTGAATTATTTGTATATATACATTCTAGCTCTTTTTTTAAAATTTAAAAAATGTTTTTAATAAACACGTAATGTATTATTAGCCCCAGGGGTACAGGTCTGTGAATCACCAGGTTTAGACACTTCACAGCACTCACCATAGCACATACCCTCCCCAATGCCCATAACCCCACCATCCTCTCCTTACCCCTAACCCCCTGCCCCCCTCAGTTTGTTTTGTGACATTAAGGGTCTCTTATGGATTGTCTCCCCCCGATCTTGTTTCATTTATTGTTTCATTTATTCTTTTCCTACCTCCGAAAGCCCCCACATTTCATCTCCACTTCCTCATATCAGGGAGATCATATGATAGTTGTCTTTCTCCGATTGACTTATTTCACTCAGCATAATACCCTCTAGTTCCATCCATGTCATTGCAAATGGCAAGATTTCATTTCTTTTGATGGCTGCATAGTATTCCATTGTACATATATACCACATCTTCTTTATCCATTCATCTGTTGATGGACATCTAGGTTCTTTCCATAGTTTGGCTCTTGTGGTCATTGCTTTTTTTTTTTTTTTTTTAAAGATTTTATTTATTTATTTGACAGACAGAGATCACAAGCAGGCAGAGAGGCAGGCAGAGAGAGGAGAAAGCAGGCTCCCCTCAGAGCAGAGAGCCTGATGCAGGGCTCGATCCCAGGACCCTGGGATCGTGACCCAAGCCACAGGCAGAGGTTTTAACCCACTGAGCTACCCAGGCGCCCCGACATTGCTTTTATAAACATTTGCATGTACATGCCCCTTCGGATCACTACATTTCTATCTTTAGGGTAAATACCCAGTTGTGTAATTGCTGTTTCGTAGGGTAGCTCTATTTTCAACTTTTTGAGGAAACTCCATGCTGTTTTCCAGACTGGTTGCACCAGCTTGCATTCTCAACAGGGTAGGAGGGTTCCCCTTTTTCTGCATCCTTGACAGCATCTGTCATTTTCTGACTTGTTAATTTTAGCCATTCTGACTGGTGTGAGGTGGGATCTCATTGTGGTTTTGATTTGTATTTCCCTGATGCCGAGTGATGTGAGCACTTTTTCATGTACATTCTAGCTCTTAAATTCCTATATCTGAACACATTTTTGAGTGTCTTTTGTATTATATTCCATTGCAGGTAAGGTGTGTACAAATCCAGTTTTGTAAAACACAAGATACATATTTGCAATAATGTCCTCCCTCTGTCTGCATCTCCTTCTTATTCTTTCTGATTGTTCTCCTTCTATTTCCTTCATCCTTATTATCTCTAAAATGTATGTACATACTTACGTCCTTTAAGTCCCATTAAGTTCAGACCAAAAGACCTTTCATACCTATAACCGATGCCAACATAAAGTCCATTATTTCATTTTTCCCATATTACATATTAAAGATTTACTTTTTGTGATAATGTGGAAGTAAACTGGTATAAGTTATGTCAATTTCAATCATTTATTGAAATAGTTAATTTTAGTATGCCATGGCCATGTTTTATAACATGAGAGATCCACCTTCACCGGCACCAACTTTTTTTTTTTTTTTGAAGGTTTCTTTTAAAAGTTGCTAAACGCTGGGTCCTGACAGGAAACATGCGCTAACAGAGGATGGAACAGAAGAATGGCAGCTCTTTCACGGGGTTTATCCTGCTGGGGTTCTCTGACCGGCCTCAACTGCAGCTAGTCCTCTTTGTGGTCCTCCTGATCTTCTACCTGTTCACTCTGCTGGGAAACGCCACCATCATTGCCTTGGCCCACCTCGACCCACATCTACATACTCCCATGTACTTTTTCCTCTCCAACCTAAGCTTTCTGGACCTGTGTTACACGACCAGCAGTGTCCCTCAGCTCCTGGTTCATCTCAGGACAGCAGACAAGTCCATCTCGTTTGGTGGCTGTGTAGTTCAACTGTTTGTCTTCTTAGGGCTGGGATGCACAGAATGCATTCTGTTAGGGGTCATGGCGTTTGACCGCTATGCAGCCATCTGCAAGCCCCTGCTGTACACCGTGATCATGCACCCCCGTCTCTGTGCCCTCATGGCTTCTGCATCATGGTTCATTGGTTTTGGCAACTCCTTAGCGCAGACAGTGCTCATCTTCCTTTTACCACTTTGTGGGAGAAATAAAATAGACCACTTCATTTGTGAGATCCCCGCACTGCTCAAGCTTGTCTGTGTTGACACCACTGTGAATGAATCTGAGCTTTTCTTTCTTGGTGTGATCATTCTCCTCATACCTGTGGCATTAATCATCTTTTCTTATGGTTGGATTGTCAGGGCGATCTTAAGAATAAAGTCATCTACAGGGCAGAGGAAAGCGTTTGGCACATGTGGGTCCCACATCACAGTGGTCTCCCTGTTCTATGGCACGGCCATCTATGCTTACCTCCAGCCCAGCAACAACTACTCCCAGGATCAGGGAAAGTTTGTTTCTTTGTTCTACGCCATCGTCACCCCCACGGTCAACCCCATCATATATACGCTGCGGAACAAGGATGTGACGGGAGCAATGAAGAAGGTGCTTTGCAGGGGCCAGGACTCCAGATGACTGGGCGGGGAAGACCCTTTGATGGAACACATTGAATGCCAGAGTGATTAAGATGTTTGTGACCTACGTGGATCATCTAAAATTTCCGGTGATAAGTCTCAAGGGAATTTTCTTACCACATTCTTTTGTGCAAATGAGTGCTCAAAATCCAAGTTCATGGTTTCACACAACTCCCCGAGATGCTGATTTTTCTTACCAGATCTTATGCATATATATACATATATGTATATATGTATTATTTAATTTGAGAAAGAGAGAGCATGAGCAAGAGGGTTGCAGGGAGACGGAGAAAGAATCTCAAGCAGATTGTAACCTGAGCGCAGAGCCTGATGCTGGGATCGGTCCAACAACCCTGAGATCACAACCTGAGCTGAAATCACATGTCAGACACTCAACCAAGTGCACCCACTAGGCTGCCTGACCATCTTCATGGGGAGGAGGAGCATATAAACATTCGTATTTTAGAGAGCTCCACAGGTTTTTCCTATTTCAATCTCATTTGGGAATCCTATTCCATTTCTAAGTGCAAAAAGACATTTATGCACATAATATGAAGATATAGGCAAGATAAGAATATGAACCACTAACACGCTGTAAGAAATGTTAGCATTTTAGCATTTTGTAGCAACTGCTGGAGGAACGTTACTTATTCTTGTATTTGGATCATGGCCGTATTACCAGGTCCATAGGTTGACTGTATCATTGCTTTTTCACAGAATTAGGTGGGCATCTGTGGGAACAGCATACTTTTAGATGAACGAGAAATTTGGTTAACAAAATGTCTGAAACAGCCATTCAGATATGAGGCCCCGTGTAATGTGAGCGGTGAGACAGTGGTTTTACGTAGCCGGTGTGAGGCGCTCCTGTCCCACAGAGGCAGGGCCTGGTGCGTAGCTGCGGATAGGCTGAGCAGCAGCTGCCATATGAGCAGCAGACGGTGCTTACGTGTCACGTTGTGCTGCAGGCGGAGGAGCGCCCATGTGAGGTCTGCAAGCCGGTTACGCAGCCTGTGAGCCACCCCCTGCGTTCAAAATGACGTTTAGGACATTATTGTATCTGAACAGTACATAACTCAGTTCCTAGTCAATATTCTGTATGTTCTATCTACAATGATGCAGCAAAATTTCAAAGGGTGAAATATTTAGATCTTCTCTTTGTACCATTTTGTAAATTTTTAGATCCAGGCATCAACTGAACAATGCTTTGTATCTCGCTCTGCCCAAGGCCCCAGGCAATTTGAATGCAGGGACACATGAAAGTAAGAGAAATGACCTCTGTTTCCCCGGAAATCCCATGTTCCGTGGAGCTTATTCATTTTCACCAGGAGAAAACTTAAAGAAATAAATAAAATGTATGTGAGCTATTAAAGATCTCTGTGTGTCTAAGCTTTATAGATAGCCATCTTATTATGAAGTAAGTGTCACACAGTTCTGAATTGTGCACACAGCCCAGTGCAGGTAGATGTGTTTGTGTCTTGGGGTGGACACATACGCATGACAACTCTACTGTTCCCTATCCTGACAGCTAACCGGCCTCCCCAGGGCCTTGAACCCTGAGCTGGCCATGCTCGTGCCAAGTGATCTTGCTGCAGAGACAGCATGTGGACTGGAAATGACACCCAGGGGAGATCATGCACACAGTCAGATTGTCTCTGTATCACTAAGAGCATCATAGTATTCTTACTTGAAATCAACACCTGGGATGTATCTTGACACCATAGTGATGCTTCATGGATATCAGTAGGAAAACAGTTCTGTCCACTGTTTATCCCGATGGTGACAAATTTCCTGTTTCCCTTATGTTTCAGCCACATCCTGACAGTTTTACCCAAATGGTCACTTTAAAGTCCCTCAAGTGAACTGTCTTTGGTGCAAAACCCTCAAGGTCTCATGATGTTACAGAGACTATTGTACTGGGTGAACAAGTCCTTCTCTGCTCTTAAGGACACACAGTACCTGGGGCAAAATATTTCCTTTAAGTGAATGTGTGAATGGCTTTTGGATGTTTACAACTCATGGAAATAAGTTATAGCAAACAAAGGTCTCTGGGATCTGTGCCAAAATAAAAAAGAAATCAGTTAAGAGACCAAACACAAGTTCAGAATTGTTCTGTGACATTTTTGTAATGTTAGGAATCTGCTCCCCCTGGTGTCCATGCCTTGTCTGTAACAGACTCCAGGGTTATATAAATTGTCACCAATATTATTTGGACTGTTTCTTTCTGTGTGTTCACCATTAAATGTGGCAGGGCTGTGCACTTGTATCCAAAGCTTGGCTAAATTATTTAATCCATCTGTGTTTAGCCCCTGGAGGTGAGGACAATCATGATGCTCTAGAGCAAGTCATGGGTTCTTCCAGCTCTTCTGCTTTCTGAGGAACACAGGGCACACACCATCGGCTCAGTTAGTGATGGCCAAGACCCAGAATGTCGTCAGACTCACATGAAACAGAATTTTTAACAGCATGTGAATCATTACCAGTTAGCGAAGGATACCAAGTACCAGGAGTGCGTGCAGGAGGCCCCAGAGCCATCAGACACAGCTTGGCAGACTCCTTCACTGCAACGGAAAGCATTTTTCTTCTCATATGTGAGGCAGATATACTGTGGTACGAGTCAGCACAGAGAAGGCCTGGGGGATTCACACATTATGTGTTCCTACCTTCATCGCCCTGTCCTGGCTTTAGGACTGTCACTTGGTAGCACATCTGCCGTGTGTAGAGTGTAGGTTCTAAACAGACCCTCTGCGTCATGCTGGAATCACTACTAGGTCAGAAATCACAGCACAGCCACCCCTGTCAGACCCTCATGTCGCTCAGAGTCTGTGCATTTCAGTTATTGTTTGCCAGAGATCTGCTCTGTCCAGGCTCAGTGAGGAGGGAGGAACAGGTTATAGGTCCCTGTGAGCCCTTTCCTTTGCAGGTGGCTTCTTTTCAGATGCTTGTCTTGTAATACAGGTGAGAACTTCTTTCCTCGCTGTGGTATTACAGCGCATTGCAGACCTGGTCTTGCAGACTCTGGAACCACTGTGCATGGGAATGTGGTTTGCTGGGTAGGTGGGCTCTGTGTCAGTGCAGAAAGGAGTGCTGCTCACAGGGGTCAGAGGATGGGGTCTCTGAGATGGCCTAGGGACTGGACACTTGCTTTGGGGAAGGAGACAGTTCCTTCTTCCCCCCAGGGTTCTTCTACTTGTTTTGGAATTAAATAGATAAGAGCAGAGTTAACAGGAGAAAAACTCTGATGGTTTATTACTTAAACATGGAGGCTCAATGATGAAATTGAGTCCCAAAGAAATGACCAAGGCAGGCAGTTTTACATCTTTCATACAGAGACAAGAAATGTGTGCAGAATTGACAGGATAAAGGAAATACGTGTTTGGGAGCTTTAGTTAGGAAGGGATTCTAATTAGAATTTGGGCTGAGGTAGCAGATTTCAGATTTCTAAAAAAGTAGCAAGGTTTGTTTCTATAGCTTTCTGAACTGTAAGGTCCCTACCCATGGTGTCAAGATGTCTTTTACTTCTTCATCCTGGTCAGGTGCCTTTCATGGGGAGATTTGTTTCCTGCTTTCAGGAGGACAGAGGACAGTGTGATGTCCGTGCACCTGCTGTTTCTGAAGTAGCTTCCATTCAAGATAGTCAGTATGGGGGCGCCTGGGTGGCTCAGTGGGTTAAGCCGCTGCCTTCGGCTCAGGTCATGATCCCAGGTCCTGGGTTCAAGCCCCACATCGGGCTTTCTGCTTGGCAGGGAGCCTGCTTCCTCCTCTCTCTCTGCCTGCCTCTCTGCCTGCTTGTGATTTCTCTCTGTCAAATAAATAAATAAAATCGTTAAAAAAAAAAAAAGATAGTATGACCTTGAGGCCCATTTTGGGATCTGCCCTGGGTCTCTACACTTGATATACCCTTGATGCTTTCTAAAAACTTTATTCCATTGATTTACACTGTTGGGTGGATTTATTTTAACCATTCTCAACTGAGCGCTGGGTATGGTACATAAGCAATGACTGTTGTAACACTGAAAAAATAAAATTAAATTTATAAAAAGGAAAGCCAAGTAAAAAAGATATCCATGGGGTCTTTAAGAAGTGTAAGTTCTTCTGATAAGGCAAGATTTCTGAGGACAGTTTTAAGCTCTTTTGAGAATGATGTTTGCTGGTCAGTTCTTGATCTGTGTCGTTCGTCTCAGTGATCATCCTGCACACTTTTGTTCTTAAGGATTTTATTTATTTGTGTCAGAGAGAGAGAGAGGGAGAGAGAGCACAGCACAAGCAGCAGAGAGAGAAGTGGGGTCCCCACTGAGCAAGGAGCCTGCTGATGGACTTGATCCCAGGTCCCCAGGATTATGACCTGAGCTGAAGGCAGATGCTTAACTGACTGAGCCACCCAGGCATCCCGCATCCTGGACATTTTTGATGGTTGGATTATTTGGGATCCTCATGATCAATACCATGTCATTGCATTGGGATGAAAAAAATCTTTTCCCATATTTGGTTGTTATTGTATAGAAAGGCAACAAATTTGTGTATGTTGAATTTCTATTCTACCACTTTACTATACTTATTGGTGAGTTCTAACACTGTTTGTAGTGTCTACGAATTTTTCTATATAAGATCATATCATTTCCAAAGAAAGATGATTTCACTTTAAAAAAAAAATTTGGCTGCTGTTTATTCCATTTTCCCCCCAGATTGCTGATGCTGGGACTTCCAGTCTATGTTCTGTAAGTGTAGTGAAGGTGGCATCTTTCTCTTGTTTCTGATCTTAGAGGAAAAGCTTCCAACTTCCTGCCATTGAGTATGTTAGCCACGGGTTTGTCACATACGGCCTCTATTACACTGAGACATATTCCTTCTACACCTGATTTGTTGAATGTGTTTACCATGAAAAGATGCTGTGTCTTGTTAAATGCTTTTTTTGCCTCTATTGAGATAATCATATGATTTTTCTCTTTCATTCTACTAACGTGGTGCTGCACGTCTATAGATTTTGTATATTGGCTTACCCTGTGTCCTGTTATACATTGCTCTTGATGATGGTGTATGAAGCTCTTAATCTGGTGGCGAATTTTGTTTGCTAATATTTTTTCAGAGGTTTATTTATATATTTGGCAGAGAGGGAGAGAAAGCACAAGCAGGGGGCTTACTAGAGGGAAAGGGAGACACGGACTCCCCGCCAAGCAAGGAGTCCAACACAGAGCTCAATCGCAGGACCCTGGAATCATGACCTGAACCAAAGGCAGCAGCTTAACTGACTGCACCAGCTAGGTGCAGTTCTTAGATGATTGTTCTTAAATGTTCTTTTTTTTATTTTAAGATTTTATTTATTTATTTGACAGAGATCACAAGTAGGCAGAGGAAGGCAGAGAGAGAGGGGGAAGCAGGCTCCCTACTGAGCAGAGAGCCAGGTGGGGGGCTTGATACCAGGACCCTGGGATCATGACCTGAGCTGAAGGCAGAGGCTTAACCCACTGAGCCACCCAGGCACCCCAGTTCTTAAATGTTCTTAACGATGCTAGTTCTTAAATGATTGGGAGTGAAAGAGTAGATATACTTCTATTAGGCAAAATATAGTTTAATCCAAAAAGGGTAGCAAGGGTAAATTAGAGTGGAAAACTGAGTCTGCAGGGCTAGTATTACCTCTGAGGGATATTTTTATGTCACCAGAGTGAAAATCCATGCTTTAGGGATTGAAGATGGATGTGTTTTTAGTTTTCCCAGGAGTGTCCTGTCCCATGTAACTCATTAGCCTCAGTTGCAGTATTCAGAGTTTGGCTCCCAGAGACAGCCAAGGAGGAAGGCTCTGGAAAGGGACATCAACAGTTTGTCAATCTCTGGCTGCCAGATTGATTGGGACTGAAACTATGTCTCCATTTAACTTCCATTTACCAATCCCATTTAATAGTAGTAGCTACAATATTCTTTGCTGGTGTTTAAATTCCTTTTTAAATTTGAGACACATTATTCCATAACATTGTAATGGTTTTAGGCATACAATGTAACGATTCCGTACTGGTGTATGAAGAGGAGTCATCACCCCGGTGAGTCTGGTTACATCCACTGCTGCAGGCAGTCACCTCTTTTCATCTAGAGATGAGAGCGTTTATGATTTATACTCTTAGCAATTTTCAAATATGCAATATGGTCTATCAATTCTCCTTTACTTCTGGATCAGCATTTGGAGCTTGAGGGCAGCGTGAGATAGGACAGCATAGAACGAGTGACTGTAAGGGAATTATCAGGCTATCCACAGCATCATTAAGGACGCCAGTCTTGGTGACTGAGAGGTTAGTTGATCCCTTTGTTAGAAGAGAGAAGCCAAGAGGCAATGCTCCTACTTTGGGCTGAACTGTGTCCTAGCAAGAGCTGTGATCATATCCTAACACGTTGTGCATATGAATGTGACCTGTTTGAAGAGAAAGTCTTTGCAGATGTAATCAAATGAAGAGGAGGTCATATGTGATGAAGGTGGCCTTTAATCCAGAATGGCCAGTGTCCTTACGAGAAGCCAACTCAGAGACACAGACACAGATACAGGGAGAATGCCATGTGACCACAGAGGCAAATTTGGAGAATGATGAATCTAAAAGCCAAGGAAGACCAAGGATTTCTGGCAACAGGAAGCTAAAAGAAAGACATGAAATACATTCTCCTTTAGAACCTTCAGAAAAAGGGTACCCAGGTGGCACCGGATTTTGGACTGGCTTCCAGTACCATGAGGGAAAATGTGTCTTGTTTTAATATTTTTTTTTAATTTAAATTTTAGGTGGTTAACATACAGTACAATATTGGTTTCTGGAGCAGAATTCAGTGATTCATCACTTACATGAAACACCCAGTGCTCTTCCCAGGAGCCCTCCTTAATACCTTTCGCCCATTTAACCCCACCCCTACCCACCTCCCTCCGTCAGTGCTCACTGTGTCCTCTGTCATGAAGACTCTCTTATGGCTACATTCCCTCTCTTCTTTTTCTCTTTCCCCCCTTCTCGTATGTTTGTGTCTTTTCTTTCTTAACTTCACATATGAATGAGATCATATGGTATTTGTCTTTCCCTGACTGCATTATTTCACTTAGTATAATACACTCCAGCTCCATCTACATCGTTGCAAATGGCAGGGCTTCCTTCTTTGTGATGGCTGAGTAGTATTCCACACCTTCTTTATCCATTCGTGAGTCGATGGGCATTTGGGATCTTTCCATAATTCAGCTATTGTTGATAATGCTGCTGTAAACATTGGGGTGCATGTATCGCCTTGACACTGTGTTTTTGCATCCTTTGGATAAATTCCTGGTAGTGCAAATGTTGAGTGTAGGATAGCTCATGTTTAATTTTTTGAGGAACCTCCATACCATTTTCCAGAGTGGCTGCACCAGCTTGCATTCCCAGCAACAGTGTAGGAGGGTTCCCCTTTCTCTGCTCACTCCCCCATATCTGATGTTTCCTCTGTTGTTAACTTTAGCCATTATGACAGGGGCGACGTGATATCTCATTGTGGTTTTGATATGTATTTCCCTGATGCCAAGTGACATAAGTATTTTTTTAAAAAATGTGCCTGTTAGGCATTCGGATGTCTGTTCTCTGTGTAACTGGAACCTCTTTGTGTGTGGCCTGTCTCAGCTTCTGTCATTTGTCCCTCTGGATTTGTCTTCTCTGTCTCTCCCTTTTTGGGGAGGCATTTCATTTTCACTTTCCCTACTTAGGCTCTTCATCTGTTTATCCAGTGGTAACCGCGGATCCCAACACAGGGCAGCAGTGCAGGGCGGTGACATCTCACTTAGCAGGAAGGTTGGGCTGTTCCCAGTGCTTCCCTCAGAGGGAGGACAAGAGGACCAGAGAGCTGGGAAGAGTTCACAGACAGCCTCTTGGAGAATGTACTGAGTTGGTGGCAATTTAGGTCTTTCAGAGGAAAGACTGTCCTCACTGAGGGGCACCTGGGTGGCTCAGTCAGTTAAGTGTCTGCTTTTGGCTCAGGTCATTATCCCAGGGTTCTAGGATCGAGCCCCGCATCGGGCTCCCTGCTTAGCTGGGAGTCTGCTTCTCTCTCTCCCTTTGCTCCTTCCCCTGCTTTACTCTCTGTCTCACAAATAAATTTTAAAAATCTTAAAGAAAAAAGAAGTGAATGGTTATTTTATTGCCTCCCTTATTAACTAGACTTGGAGAGAACTTCTGCTGGCCTCCACCCAACTGCATACCTTTCTCTCTCCTTTGCTCTTGACTTCGTTATAATCAGCCCTTTGATACCATTTTTAGTTGTGACTATAATTTTGTACAGTAATTATAGCCTTACCCCACATGTATGAGTTCATGAACAGCAGTTTGTTTTACCTTTTTTAAAATTATGCAGAGGGATTATTTACTTTGTATCTTGCATCCTTTCCTCAGCACTTCATGTGAAAAAGATTGTTCCAATTTGTTTAGTTGGAGTTTTATTCATACTGTTGGAAAGTACTCCTGTATGAATAGATCACAATTTACCAGTTTACTGTGGATGGGTCTTTGGATTTGTCCGGGTTTTGGTTAATACCAATGACACTGCTGTGGAGTGTTCTTATATGTGTGTCTTGGGGCAGGCGACGGAGTACTGTCCTGCATAATATTGGATCTACGAATGTGAGTGTGGGTCAGCGTCTCTAGATAATGCCTCACGAGTGTGAAAGTGACTTGAGCGTGTAAGGCTGGCAGTGAGTGGGGCCTGGGACAAAACGGTTAACAGCATGTCCCTGGTTCCTTCCCTCTTTAGGATACCCACTCTGTAGTGCCTGCCAGTTCCCCCCTGACTCTCAGGAGGGGATCTAAGTGGTATAGGGATATCTGAGAAATTTCAAATCTGAGAACGTTTTTAGCAGGAAGTAGTTAATCTCTTGGTTGAACAGGGTAAGTGAACCTGGAACTACGGATCTAGGAGAAACAGCCACAAACCACCCAACTTCCTCCCATTTTTCTGTAGTGATTATTTGAACTATCCCAATAAAGTAAAAATCATTTGGAGCTTAAATGCAAGACTAGTTAAAATTAAATCGTATGTATTTTGTTAAAAAGAGATGATTTTTTAAAAACCTTTTGAGTACATCACTAAAACCTATCAATATAAACTGAACAGTGTTCTAGATGATTTGAGATTTAGTTTTCCCTTTGCCCTATTAGAAGTTTGGTAGAATTTGGTTGCCTTCCTTTATATTCATGGTAATGATAAGAATGTGCCTAATTCACGTGCACCCGAATGTTTACAGCAGCAATGTCTACAATAGCCAAACTATGGAAAGAACCTAGATGTCCATCAACAGACGAATGGATAAAGAAGATGTGGTATATATACACAATGGAATACTATGCAGCCATCAAAAGAAATGAAATCTTGCCATTTGCGACGACGTGGATGGAACTAGAGGGTATCATGCTTAGCGAAATAAGTCAATCGGAGAAAGACAACTATCATATGATCTCCCTGATATGAGGGAGAGGAGATGCAACATGGGGGGTTGAGGGGGTAGGAGAAGAGTAAATGAAACAAGATGGGATTGGGAGGGAGACAAACCATAAGTGACTCTTAATCTCACAAAACAAACTGAGGGTTGATGGGGGGAGGGGGTTAGGAGAGGGGGGGTGGGATTATGGATATTGGGGAGGGTATGTGCTATGGTGAGTGCTGTGAAGTGTGTAAACCTGGCGATTCGCAGACCTGTACCCCTGGGGATAAAATAAAAAAAAATAAAATAAGAATGTGCCTAATTATTAGCTCTGTGATTCCATATACATTGGTTATGAATGAAATTAAATTAATAATTTATTCACATATTTACATTAAAATTATATAGCTGAATTGTTTATATGTAAATATTTGGTCAGCTGTGAGGATAAAAGTCTTAGGTGATTTGTAAAACCTATAGATGATTCACAGATGATAGCCAAGGTGGCTGGGGAGATCAAGGGAGTTATTTGTCCTCTGTGAAGTATGTGAAAAAACAAAAGAAACAGATGAGGTCTCCTCTGGCTTTGTCCTTGATCATCATTCTCCCTGAGGACGGCCATCTCTAAACAGCTCAGTGACAGGGGCTCATTAACAGTGTGGGGCATCTGCTCTCCAGAGACGTCAGCCAGGGAAACACATTTGGTTTTCGGTGCCAGCCCAGCCACAGCTGAGTGTCACAGCACCCTCTCTTGTGGTCATAAGGGACTCCCTGTCATACAGGCAGGTCACTGCTTTTGGGAAACCATAGTGGAGTTTGCAATTGTCTTCATCTCCTACGTCCTAGAGGCCAAGTGCAGATCTCTGTACCACATGAAGACACGTGAAGTCATCACAGAAAACATCTTTTTGCTTAGGAAAAACCTATGGATAACCCAGTTTTGGTATAGTCAGCCTTTACCCTTACTGTGTACAACTAAGAGCCAATCTCCAGTACTGTCTTTAGACAATGACTTGGAACGGATGTAGGGAAATAGCTTAGAAGCCACAGAGAAGGTGAGCAAAGGTGAGTGAAATGGAACTTGGTCTGTGTGTTGCTTTAGGAATGGTAAATGGGTTTCTTTTTAGTAGGGAATGTTCTTGAAACAGAAAAAGCTGTATTGGTTTGCATAATGGTCCATTGTCTAAAGGAACAGGCGGTGGTAGTTCACTAACTCTAAGAACTAAATTTAGCTGTTCATTATAGACTCCACCAAATCATTCCCAGATGTTTCAGTGTGCTGCAGTATATTCATTATACCTGTGTATGCACACATAGAAAACACTTGAAGTATGTATCTATAGTGGTAATAAAATATGCCCTTCAGTAATAGAGTATACATATGTGTAAAAGTATCAGACTCTATGATTCCATGCTTTCCAATTGGTTTTTACTGTCTGTGAAAATAGACAGTATTTGTTTTCTATGCTGAAAACACATTGTCAATGTTTATCATTTCTAAATGGTCATTTTCTCCCTTACGAGTTACCAACATATCTAATATACGTATGGAGTTTTTAAAAAATGCTATGTTGAAGATTACAACAGGGGATTTCCATATTTTGTCTACGCGTTTCTATTCAGACACTGGGTTCCATCCTTCTATGCTTGCGCAGGATCATGAATGGACTCTGTGTGAATGCTGTTGGGGCCCTGCTCAGACGCTCTTTACCTGGCTGCTGCTCCGATCCTAACCCTATCTGTTGGGAACATGGTCTGCCAGGTGCACAGCCATTCCCTTCTTCAGAGATTTGCCCTCAGCTGAGAGGGAGCCGCTTTGCCAGGGGGTCTCGGGAACACATTTGGGGCAGCTCACAGCCAGGGACAGACTCACGGGAGAGACAAAAGGCTGCCAATGTCAAGGCAGGACTAAGTCTGATGCGATGCATGCTCCAGAGCTGTGCTGTCCAAGACTGGAGTACGGAGCCACAGAAAGTCAAATAAATTTAATTAAAATAAATAAAGTACAAAATTCAGTTTCTCAGCTAGGCTATTTTAAATGCTCAGGTAGTGACATGGGGATAGTGGCTATTGCATTAGACGGCGAGGGCTGAGTATTTCCACCAGCACAGATGCATACTTGTATGGGAGAGTTGTGTCCAACTTCTTACGAGATCAGTCTCATGCCATCTTCCACCTGAGACCACATCCTTGCTTAGCAGCATTCTCTGCTCTGTTTTGCTTCCCTCATCCCCTTTATCCTGAGAGCACTCCCTGAACAAACCACGTGCAGTGGAAATCCTACTTGATCCTCTTCTCCCATGGAACCTGGTAGAAAGCACCGTCCGTGTTCATGCGACCTGTCATTTCCAGTGTTGTGAAAGCTGCCTTCCCCCTCACTAGCTCATCCTTTATTGCCTGTGGAAGGCTGTTGTAGAATATGTGGGGTCAGCTCAGACCTAGGGGACAGAAGCTTTATTAAAGTTATAGATTTTCATTCCTAGCACTGTCAGCACTATTTCAGGATTCATTCGGGCACTGGATAGGGCACAGTTTGTATGTAAATTATGTCGATGACTGTTATATTTTTGAAATATCTTCAATACAGACATTATCTTGATATCTTTAACCTTTAAAATATGTACTTTGCATACCGAGTAATCTTGTTTTATGGAAACATTTATTATTCCGCTAAAATTAGTAGACTTCTATGTCAGCATTGAGCACTGAGAGTAATGGGTCTATTAGCTTTCGTGTGCTAGTACCAAATATTTAACCTCTTCCATCAGATGTCTGTTCTCTTAATTTTTATTGTAGAATTGTATTTTTTTGAGATGTCATTTCCCACTTCATTGTTTTTAGATGGTGATTATTACATAAAATGCCATTGTTTCTGTTTTGTAGAATCTATTTACTTTTATTTCACCAAATAACTCTTTATTCTCTCAACGTATAACCTGTGCTTTTCTCAAGGATGTATGGTTTTGTATACAAGATAATAATTTATGTGTGGATTTGTAACTGGAATTTCCTCTACCATCTCACATCATGATAATTGCTAGAGACGGCGTTCTGTGTTCCTTACATAGGATGGGTGTGTTTACTGTTCCAGCCAGGATTATTTACATAGTTTGTCCAAGAGGAATGAATGTCTCTTACTGCATTCAGGCATTTGATACATACCTCCATAGAGATGATGATTTTTAGTCTACTCACACAGGTCTTTAACGTGGTAAGAAGTAGAGGAAATGAAGTTTTTCATTTAACCTTAGGCTACACATGTCCTTTCTCTGGGAAGATGTGCTCTGTGGTGGTGCACAGAGATTGGGGAGGGACGGATGCTGAGTGGGGGAGGTGGAAGGGAGGAAAGTGCGCTAGATCAGCAGCACAAGCAGTTGAGATCCGAAGAACGCATTATGCAGCTGCTCTTTCTCATGTCCAGTGCCGCTCAAGGGGAATAGTTTTCCTAGACGTAAAATGTGAGAAAAAAAAAGAAAAGAAGATTATGGATTATGACAAGAGTAGTCCTGTTCCCTCCCAGGGTTCTCTCCAGGAAGGCACTGGAAGCAATTGTAACCTTCATAGACAATCCCATTCTTTTTGTCTCTTTTAGTGCATCCCCTTTGCCTGATACTTTATTTTTCAATTGAAAATCATAACCATTTTTGTACCTGTCTGATAGAAGCCATTCAGCATTCTTTAGATGTATGTATACACACATACACATTCGTATGTAATCAAGAAAAGAAGGCAACCATTTGTACAAGTTCAGCTCACCAGAGTTTTGTCTTCTCTTTCCTCCCTTCTTAGTCCTTATTGATAGGATAATGTTAAAATATATCACTATTTATTGTGACGGTACAATATGATATTGGTGTTTTCCTTGGATGAGTAACATTTCCCTTTTGTCCTCCTTACTTTGGTGAGTAATGCCCTCATTAGACACCTTGAAAATGCCAGCAATTTATTTCAGATAATTTATCTCTATTTGTGCATGTGTGCATGAAACTGAACTGTGGTTTATTTGCTCTTCTGAGCAGATGTGAGTCTGGGCACATTCCCTGTTGTTGCACATTTACACTGTCTCAGATACTTTTATAACTAATTCCATTAAGAAAGTTTTTGTGGATAGATTTTTTTTTTTTTTGGTGGATACAACTGAATGCATTTCTACAGGAAATCCAAGGAAATATAAAATAATGTGAAATTCTGTATCCTCTATTCTGATTCCATAAAACTTATTTTATGCCAGTTTTTTTTTTTTACCAATTTCTTTCACACACTAGTGAGTCTGCCCTGAGACGTGAATCAGATTTTTAGTCTTAGAAGAACAAGAAATGAACTGTAGCCTAAGCATTTGAACATGAAAGAACTGAAACACTCATTTTCTGAGCCTCTTTCGTTGGTTTACAACTGCTTCTTCAGTACTAAGCAGCTGGAAGTATAGGGTCATCAGATTCACCCGAGAGCTGGTAACATGTCTGATTCAGCATCATTAACTCTGCAAGACAGCTTCGAGAAGGTATTAACCTAATGTTGACGGGTATCTGAGATTTTATATAATACCAGAATATCCTGTTCTATGACCTTCTGTGTTGTACTTAAAGGTTTCCATTATAGGCATTTACCTGTCATTGCTTTGAGAATAAATCGGTCTTTATCTCTATATATTTATCTAGTGGATTACTTCATCATAGAAGTGGTGTAAAGCATTACCCTTTGTATGTAGATTATACAGTTGGGTAACTTTTTAAAATATTTATTCTGATTAGAACGTGGATGGTGAATAGTCCAACCTTTTTCAGGAATTTCATGTGCTCTGGTTGCCAATGTGTGAGACAAGTGTGCAGAAGAAGAGGAAAGTTGTGGCCACTGAATTTTAGGGTTCTGATTCCACCTGAGTATGCACGACCAAGGTATGCTCAGAGTTCCTGAAAATTAATACAGTAATTTTAAGTATCTTTAGGCAAAGTTAAGCACTGTATTTAAACGGTGGTGTTTTCAGATTCTCTCTGATTGTGTGTTTCGTTGTTTTACTATTCTAAGGAAGCACAAATTCCAAACATGTAGCTTTCATAAAAATACCATCTTAGAGAGGTAATTCTGATACAATGTTTATAGGCAGAACTACTTCTGATATTTTGAATGTAATTGAATTATTTGTATATGTACATTCTAGCCTTAAATTCCTATATTGGAACACATTTTTTTTTTTAAAGATTTTATTTATTTGGCAGACAGAGATCACAAGTAGGCAGAGAGGCAGGCAGAGAGAGAGAGGAAGGGAAGCAGGCTCCCCGCCGAGCAGAGAGCCCGATGCGGGGCTCGATCCCAGGACCCTGGGATCATGACCTGAGCCGAAGGCAGAGGCTTTAACCCACTGAGCCACCCAGGCGCCCCTGGAACACATTTTTGAGGTTTTTTTTTTATTATATTCCATTGCAGTATAATAGTAGTAATAATGTGTGTATGTGTATATATATAAATATATATGTATATTTATATATATAATGTAGTGATTCAAAATCACTATAAATATATATAATATATATTATAAATATATATAAACATACTATAATACAATAAATATACTATATATATATATATATATATATATATATATATGTATAAATAAAATGTAGTGATTGTGAATCACTACATATGTATCTTCAGGGTAAATACCAAGTAGTGCAATTGCTGTTTCGTAGGGTAGCTCTATTTTCAACTTTTTCATCTATTTCAACTTTTCGAGTAACCTCCATGCTGTTTTCCAGAGTGGTTGCACCAGCTTGCATTTCCACAACAGAGTAGGAGGATTCCCCTTCCTCCGCCTCCTTGCCAGCATCTGTCATTTCCTAACTTGCTAATTTTAGTCATTCTGACTGGTGTGAGGTGGTATCTCATTGTGGTTTTGATTTGTATTTCCCTGATGCTGAGTGATGTGGAACACTTTTTCATGTACATTCTAGCTCTTAAATTCCTATATCTGAACACATTTTCGAGTTTCTTTTGTATTATATTCTATTGCAGGTGAGGTGTGTACAAATCCAGTTGTGTAAAACACAAGATACATATTTACAATAATGTCCTCCCTCTGTCTGCATCTCCTTCTGATTCTTTCTGATTGTTCTCCTTCTATTTCCTTCATCCTTATTATCTCTAAAATGTATGTACATACTTACAGTCCTTTAAGTCCCATTAAGTTCAGACCAAAAGACCTTTCATACCTATAACTGATGCCAACATGAAGTCCATTATTTCATTTTTCCCATATTACATATTAAAGATTTACTTTTTTGATAATGTGGAATAAACTGGTGTAAGTTATGTCAATTTCAATCATTTATTGGAATAGTTACTTTTATTATGCCATGGACAGGTCTTATAACATGAGAGATCCACCTTCACCGGCACCAACTTTTTTTTTTTTTGAAGGTTTCTTTTAAAAGTTGCTAAACGCTGGGTCCTGACAGGAAACATGCGCTAACAGAGGATGGAACAGAAGAATGGCAGCTCTTTCACGGGGTTTATCCTGCTGGGGTTCTCTGACCGGCCTCAACTGCAGCTAGTCCTCTTTGTGGTCCTCCTGATCTTCTACCTGTTCACTCTGCTGGGAAACGCCACCATCATTGCCTTGGCCCACCTCGACCCACATCTTCAGACTCCCATGTACTTTTTCCTCTCCAACCTAAGCTTTCTGGACCTGTGTTACACGACCAGCACTGTCCCGCAGCTCCTGGTTCATCTCAGGACAGCAGACAAGTCCATCTCGTTTGGTGGCTGTGTGGCTCAACTGTTTGTCTTCTTAGGGCTGGGATGCACAGAATGCATTCTGTTAGGGCTCATGGCATTTGACCGCTATGCAGCCATCTGCAAGCCCCTGCTGTACACCGTGATCATGCACCCCCGTCTCTGTGCCCTCATGGCTTCTGCATCGTGGTGCTTTGGTTTTGGCAACTCCTTATTGCAGACAGTGCTCATCTTCCTTTTACCGCTTTGTGGGAGAAATAAAATAGACCACTTCCTTTGTGAGGTCCCTGCACTGCTCAAGCTTGCCTGTGTTGACACCACTGTGAATCAGTCTGAGCTCTTCTTTGCCAGTGTGATCATTCTCATTGTACCTGTGGCATTAATCATCTTCTCCTATGGTCAGATCGTCAGGGCGGTCTTAAGAATAAAGTCATCTGCAGGGCAGAGGAAAGCGTTTGGCACATGTGGGTCCCACATCACAGTGGTCTCCCTGTTCTATGGCACGGCCATCTATGCTTACCTCCAGCCCAGCAACAACTACTCCCAGGATCAGGGAAAGTTTGTTTCTCTGTTCTATGCCATCGTCACCCCCATGGTCAACCCCGTCATATATACACTGAGGAACAAGGATGTGACCGGAGCAATGAAGAAGGTGCTTTGCAGGGGCCAGGACTCCAGATGACCGGGCGGGGAAGACCCTTTGATGGAACACATTGAATGCCAGAGTGATTAAGATGTTTGTGACCTACGTGGATCATCTAAAATTTTCCATGAGAAGTCTCAAGGGAATTTACTTACTTCATTCTTTCATGCAAATGAGCGCTCAAAATCCAAGTTCAAGGATTCACACAACTTCCAGAGAGGCTGATTTTTGTTCCTAGATCAAATGCATGTATGTGTATATATATATATATATATATATATATATATATATATATATACACACACACACACGGATTTATTATTTAATTTGTGAAAGAGAGAGCATGAGCAGCAGGGGTATAGGGAGAGGGAGAAAGAATCACAAGGAAACTGTACCCTGAGCGCAGAGCCTGATGCTGGGATCGGTCCCACAACCCTGAGATCACAACCTGAGGTGAAATCACGTGTCCGACACTCAACCACGTGTACCCACCATGCAGCCTGAGCATCTTCCTCACATTCATATTTCAGAGAGCTCCACAGGTTTTCTTATTTCACTCCCATTTGGGAATCCTAGTCCATTTCTAAGTGCAAAAGGACATTTATGCACATGATACGCAGGCATAGACAAAATAAGAATATGAACCACTAATGCGCTGTAAGAAATGTTAACATATTAGCATTTTGTAGCAACTGCTGGAGGAGTGTCACTTATTCTGGTATTTGGATCATGGCCGTATTACCAGGTCCATAGGTTGACTGTATCATTGCTTTTTCACAGAATTAGGTGGGCATCTGTGGGAAAAGCGTATTTTTAGATGAAAGAGAAATTTAGTAACATCACTTTTTTTTTTTAAAGATTTTATTTATTTATTTGACAGAGAGAGATCACAAGTAGATGGAGAGGCAGGCAGAGAGAGAGAGGGAAGCAGGCTCCCTGCTGAGCAGAGAGCCCTATGCGGGACTCGATCCCAGGACCCCGAGATCATGACCTGAGCCGAAGGCAGCGGCTTAACCCACTGAGCCACCCAGGTGCCCCAACATCACTTCTGATATAGCCATTCAGATATGAGGCCGGGTGTGATGTGAGCGGTGTGATAGTGGTTTTATGCAGTGTGAGGTGTGAGGCGTTCCTGTCCCACAGGGGCAGGGCCTGGTGCGTAGCTGCTGATACGCTGAGCAGCAGCTGCCATACAAGCAGCAGACGGTGCTTACGTGTCACGTTGTGCTGCAGGCGGAGGAGCGCCCATGTGAGGTCTGCAAGCCGGTTACGCAGCTCGTGAGCCACCCCCTGCGTTCAAAATGACGTTTAGGACATTATTGTATCTGAAAGTATATAACTCAGTTCCTAGTCAATATTCTATATGTTCTATCTACAATAATGCAGCAAAAATTTCAAAGGGTGAAACATTTAGATCTTCTCTTTGTACCATTTTGTAAATTTTTAGATCCAGGCATCAAGTGATCAATGCTTTGTATCTTGCTCTGCCCAAGGCCCCAGGCAATTTGAATGCAGGGACACATGAAAGTAAGAGAAATGACCTCTGTTTCCCAGGAAATCTCATGTTCCGTGGAGATTACTCATTTTCACCAGGAGAAAACTTAAAGAAATAAATAAAATGTATGTGAGCTATTAAAGATCTCTGTGTGTCTAAGCTTTATAGATATCCATCTCATTATGAAGTAAGTGTTACACAGTTCTGAATTCTGCACACAGCCCAGTGCAGGTAGATGTGTTTGTGTCTTGGGGTGGACACATGCACATAACAACTCTACTGTTCCCTATCCTGACGGCTAACCGGCCTCCCCAGGGCCTTGAACCCTGAACTGGCCATGCTCGTGCCAAGTGATCTTGCTGCAGAGACAGCATGTGGAGGCTGGAAATGACACCCAGGGGAGATTATGCACACGGCCAGGTTGTCTCTGTATCACTAAGAGCATCACAGTATTCTTACTTGAAATCAACACCTGGGATGTATCTTGACACCATAGTGATGCTTCATGGATATCAGTAGGAAAACAGTTCTGTCTACTGTTTATCTGGATGGTGACAAATTTCCTGCTTTCCCTTATGTTTCAGCCACATCCTGACAGTTTTACCCAAATGGTCACTTTAAAGTCCCTCAAGTGAACTGTCTTTGGTGCAAAACCCTCAAGGTCTTATGATGTTACAGAGCCTATTTAAGTAGGAGAACAAGTCCTTCTCTACTCTTAAGGACACACAGAACCTGGGGCAGAATATTAATTTCCTTTAAGTGAATGTGTGAATGGCATTTGGATGTTTACTACTCATGGAAATAAGTTATAGAGAACAAGCTCTCTGGGATCCATGCCAAAATAAAAAAGAAATCAGTTAAGAGACCAAACACAAGTTCAGAATTGTTCTGTGACATTTTTGTAATGTTTGGAATCTGCTCCCCCTGGTGTCCATGCCTTGTCTGTAACAGACTCCAGGGTTGTATAAATTGTCACCAATATTATTTGGACTGTTTCCTTCTGTGTGTTCACCAGTAAGTGTGGCAGGACTGTGCCCTTGCACCCAAGGCTTGACTAAATTATTTAATCCATCTGTGTTTAGCCCCTGGAGGTGAGGACAATCATGATCTTCTAGAGCAAGTCATGGGTTGTTCCAGCTCTTCTGCTTTCTGAGGAACACAGGGCGCACACCCTCGGCTCAGGTAGTGACGGCAGAGTCAGAATGTTGTCAGACTCACATGAAACAGAATTTTTAACAGCATGTGAATCATTACCAGTTAGCGAAGGATACCCAAGTACCAGGAGTGTGTGCAGGAGGCCCCAGAGCCATCAGACACAGCTTGGCAGACCCCTTCACTGCAATGGAAAGCCTCTTTCTTCTCAAATGTGATGCAGATCTACTGTGGTACGAGTCAGCACAGAGAAGGCCTGGGGGGGGGATTCACACATTATGTGTCCCTACCGTCATCGCCCTGTCCTGCCTTTAGGACTGTCATTTGGTAACATATCTGCAGTGTGTAGAGTGTAGGTTCTAAACAGACCCTCTGCGTCATGCTGGAATCACTACTAGGTCAGAAATCACAGCACAGCCACCCCTGTCAGACCCTCATGTCGCTCAGAGTCTGTGCATTTCAGTTACTGTTTGCCAGAGTTCTGCTCTGTCCAGGCTCAGTGAGGAGGGCGGAACAGGTTATAGGTCCCTGTGAGCCCTTTCCTTTGCAGGTGGCTTCTTTTCAGATGCTTGTCTTGTAATACAGGTGAGAACTTCTTTCCTCGCTGTGGTATTACAGCGCATTGCAGACCTGGTCTTGCAGACTCTGGAACCACTGTGCATGGGAATGTGGTTTGCTGGGAAGGTGAGTCCTGTGTCAGTTCAGAAAGGAGAGGATAAATGCCTGCTGCTCAGAGGGGTCTGAGGATGGGGTCTCTGAAATGGCCTAGGGACTGGACACTTGCTTTGGGGAGGGAGACAGTTCCTTCTCCCCCCCAGGGTTCTTCCACTTATTTTGGAATTAAATAGATAAGAACAGAGTTAACAAGAGAGAAACTTGATGGTTTATTACTTGAACATGGAGGCTCAGTGATGAAATTGAGACCCAAAGAAATGACCAAGGCAGGCAGTTTTTACACGTTTTATACAGAGACAAGAAATCTGTGCGGATTTGACAGGATAAAGGAAATACATGCTTGGTAGCTTTAGTTAGGAAGGAATTTTAATTAGAATTTGTGCTGAGGTAGCCGATTCCTAAAAACGTAGCATGGTTTGTTTCTATAGCTTTCTCAACTCCAGGGTCTCTACTGGTGGTGTCAGGATGTCTTTTTCTTCTTCATCCTGGTCAGGCACCTTTCATGGGGAGATTTGTTTCCTGCTTTCAGGAGGACAGAGGACAGTGTGACGTCCTTGCACCTGCTGTTTCTGAAGTGGCTTCCATTCAAGATAGTCAGTATGACCTTGAGGCCCATTTTGGGATCTGCCTGGGTCTCTAAAATTGCCATACACTTGATGCTTTCTAAAAACTCAATTCCAGATTTACACTGTTGGGTGGATTTATTTTAACCATTCTGAACTGAGCTCTAGGTATGGTACATACGCAATGACTCTTGGAACACTGAAAAAATAAAATTAAATTAAAAAAAAGGAAAGCCAAATAAAAAAGGAATCCATGGGGTCTTTAAGAAATGTAAGTTCTTCTGATGAGGCAAGATTTCTGAGGACAGTTTTAAGCTCTTTTGAGAATGATGTTTGTTGTTCAGTTCTTGATCAGTGTCCTTCGTCTCTGTGATCATCCTGCACATTTTTGTTCTTAAGGATTTTATTTATTTGTGTCAGAGAGAGAGAGAGAGAGCACAGCACCAGCAGCAGAGGACGAAGTGGGGTCCCCGCTGAGCAAGGGGCCTGCTGATGGACTTGATCCCAGGTCCCTAGGATTATGACCTGAGCTGAAGGCAGATGCTTAACTGATTGAGCCACCCAGGCATCTTGCATCCTGGACATGTTTAATGGTTGGATTATTTGGGTTCCTCATGATCAATGCGACGTCATGATTGATAATCAAAACCATTCTGGGAGCTCCCCCTGATTCTGTGTAGCAGGTCATAAACCGTGCTTTCCAGGTGTTTTTAAGTCCCCAATTCAACCATTTGGAAATATTGAAATAGTTTTGCAAGATTCTTTTCGGAAACTTATTTATTAATATGTGGAAAAGAGAACTCTGTTTTTGTCTTTAAAGGAAGTATCTTGGCTACAATGTGTGTTTTAGCATGAAACCGCCCTCTCTCTGATTCATTGCCTTTCTTGGAAAAACCATCTTGTACTTCCCAAAGAATGTTTCTTCTCAAATGCCACCACAACAGGTTACATTGTGGCTTACATTTAGATTGATGTAACATATATATTAGTACATTATCACACATGAATATGCACTTGCACAAATAAATGTATTCCACTTACAATCTCTTGTAGGTCAAACTCTTAACCCTTTTGTGAAGTTGAATAGTAGAAGAAACTGTTTTCTTTAGCTTGTACTCCCTTGAAGTGATAGGATTATAAATGATGTATTTCCAGTGTGTTCTGAAATATATACAAATATACCCAAATATGTGTGGTAACAATTTATTCCTGCAGGTCACATTGCAAAGAAAATAACCACTTACTAGGAGGTGGGGGGAACATGTGCTGTTGACAAAATCCACACCAATAAAGAGCTGACTAGGACAAACTATGCTCTTTTTGTTGTCATAAAAGATACACATAAGTTAATAAGTTTAGAAATGCCATTCTTTCATTCTCTGGATTTAAATTTTGATCAGAAACAGTGGGCTGCTACAAAAGTTGGGTATTCATCCTTTCTGATGGAAGCATAATACTCCATAACTGTGTTTACATTGGCTAATTCTAGAAAATCTCATTTAATAACTTTGTAGAAAGATTTTTTTTTAAAGTTACTCTTAGATTTTATTATTTTGTTTGAGAGACAGAGAGAGAGCGCGCATGAATGGGGAGGGGAGCAGCAGAGAGAGAGGGAGAAGCAGACTCTCCACTAAGCAGGGAGCTCAATGTGGGGTTTCTTTTTTTTTTTTTTTTTTTTTTTTTTTAAAGATTTTATTTATCTGACAGAGAGAGATCACAAGTGGGCAGACAGGCAAGCAGAGAGAGAGAGAGGAGGAAGCAGGCTCCCCGCAGAGCAGAGAGCCCGATGTGGGACTCAATCCCAGGCCCCTGAGATCATGACCTGAGCTGAAGGCAGAGGCTTAACCACTGAGCCACCCAGGTGCCCCTCAATGTGGGGTTTCAACGCTGGACGTTGAGATCATGACCTGAGCTGAAGGCAGATGTTTAACTGACTGAGCCACCCAGTGGCAGGGAGGGGCAGAGAGTGAGAGAGAAGCTTAAGAAGTGTCGGCCCTGAGCGTGGAGCCTGACTCGGGGCTTGATCTCAGTACGCTGAGAACACAACCTGAGCCCAAACCAGGAGTTTGACTCTGAAACAACTGCATCACCCAGGCACCCCTGTAGGGAGATTTTTGCATTAAATAGAAGGAAAAATCTGACCTTAGGAGAGGAGTAAGAAGTGGGATGAAAAAATTGAATGACCCCAAATATACAGATGTAGTGAAAAGAAGGGCCATCTGTACCCCAATGTTTATAGCAGCAATGGCCACGGTCGCCAAACTGTGGAAAGAACCAAGATGCCCTTCAACGGACGAATGGATAAGGAAGATGTGGTCCAAATACACTATGGAGTATGATGCCTCCATCAGAAAGGATGAATACCCAACTTTTGTAGCAACATGGACGGGACTGGAAGAGATTATACTGAGTGAGATGTTTCAAGCAGAGAGAGTCAATTATCATATGGTTTCACTTATTTGTGGAGCATAACAAATAACATGGAGGACATGGGGAGTTAGGAGAAGGCATTTGGGGGAAATTGGAAGGGGAGGTGAACAATGAGAGACTATGGACTCTGAAAAGCAATCTGAAGGGTTTGAAGAGGTGGGGCGGTGGGAGGTTGGGGGAACCAGGTGGTGGGCATTAGAGAGGGCACAGATTGCATGGAGCACTGGGTGTGGTACAGAAACAATGAATACTGTTATGTTGAAAATAGATTAAAAAATGATTAAAAAAATTGAATGATATCTCTTGTATTTATTTTCTCCCAGATATACTAAGATAGAACTGACATGTAGCGTTGAACAAATTTTAGAAGTAGAAAGTATGAATATCTACATATAACAAAAGTGTTACCACCCTAGGCTTAGTTAAACCTCCATCTCATCACGTAATTACCTTTTCTTCTTTGTGGTGAGAACGAGTGAGATCTACTCTCAGCCACTTTCAAGTCTGTAATAGAATCACAGTAACTCTGTGCACCATGGGCCATGCTGTGCCTTAGCTCCTCAGGACTCTCATGTGATAACTGGTAGTCGGTTCCCTTTGCCCAACATCTCCCACTTCTCCCCCACTTACCCCTGGTAACCACATTTCTACTCTCTGTACCTACAGGTTCAGCTTCTCTGGACCCCACAGTTGTGTGGGATCACACAGTGTTTGTCTTGCTCTTCTGATTTGTTTCACCTAGCTGTAATGGCCTCAGGGTCCATCCATGTGGTCACAAATGGCAGGATTTCCTTCCTTCTCCTGGCTGAATAATATTGCTTTCGATACTTATGCCACATCCTCTTTCTCCATTCATCTGTGTGGACACTTAGGTTGTCTCCACTTTTGGCCATTGTGAATAGTGCTGCCGTGAATATGGGAGGACATACATCTCTGTAATCTCCTGATTTCATTTCCTTTGGATGGGTACCTAGAAGTTGGTTACTGGATACAATAGCAGTTCCGTTGTTATTTTTTTGAGGAACCTCCTTACTGCTTTCCATGGAGGCTGTATCAGTTTACATTCCCATCAACTGTGCAGCAGTGTTCCCTCACTGACTTTTGTTATCTTTTGTCTTTTTTATGACAGCCATTTTAACAGGTGCGAGTGATATCTGTGGTTGTGTTTTGCATCTTCTTGACGTATCTCTTGGCTAGTTGCATATCTTCTTTGGAAAAATGTCAATTCGGTTCCTCTGTCCTTTAGAAAAAGTACAATTGCTGGTTTTTATGCCCCTGAATTGCACGAGTTTCTTTTTTTTTAATTATTTTTTTATTTCTTTATTAACATATAATGTACCCCAGGGGTACAGGTCTGTGATTCACTAGGTTTACACACTTCACAGCACTAACCATAGCACACACCCTCCCCAATGTCCGTAACCTCACCACCCACTCCCTACTCCCCCATCCCCAACAACCCTCAGTTTATTTTGTGAGATTAAGAGTCCCTATGGTTTGTCTCCCTCCCGATCTCATTTTGTTTCATTTATCCCTATTCTACCCCCAAACCCCCACATTGCCTATCAGCTTCCTCATATCAGGGAGATCATATGATAATTGTCTTTCTCTGATTGACTTATATCACACAGCGTAATACCTGCTAGTTTCATCCACGTTGTTGCAAATGGCAAGATTTCATTTCTTTTAATGGCTGAATAGTATTCTATTGTATATATATACCACATCTTCTTTATCCATTTGTCTGTTGATGGACATCTAGGTTCTTTCCATAGTTTGGCTATTGTAGACATTATTACTATAAACATTCAGATGTACATGTCCCTTCGGATCACTACATTTGTATCTTCAGAGTAAATATCCAGTAGTGCAATTGCTGGGTCATAGGGTAGCTCTATTTTCAACTTTTTGAGGAACCTCCACACTGTTTTCCAGAATGGCTGCACCAGCTTGCATTCCCACCAACAGTGTAGGAGGGTTCCCCTTTCTCTGCATCCTTGCCAGCATCTGTCATTTCCAGACTTGTTAATTTTGGCCATTCTGACTGGTGTGAGTTGGTATCTCATTGTGGTTTTGATTTGTATTGAACTGCATGAGTTTCTTATATGTTTTCGATATGACCCCTTATCAGGTGGAAGATATGTAAGTATTTTCTCCCTTTCCGTAGGCTGACTTTTCATTTTCTTGATTGTTTCTTTTGCTGTGGAGAAGGTTTTTAGATTGATTTACTTTCGTTTATTAATGTTTTGCTTTTGTTGCTAATGCTTTTGGTGTCATATGCAGGCCCTGAGTTGAATTTCGATCACAGAGGGGACCAGTTTGTAGATAGGATAATGCTAGACCACCCTCATTTGATAAAGGTCAACATGTCCATTGTCATGAATCTTTTCCTCCATGTTGTCTTCTAGGAGTTTTACAACTTCCGGTCTAACATTTGCATCTCAATCATTTTCAAGTCAAGTTTTGTAAGGTATATAATATAAAGCTCCAATTTTTTTTCTCTGCATGTACGTAGCCAGTTTTCTGAGGACCATTCATTAAGGAGACTGTGTTTCCCAATAAATATCTCAACTCCTTTGTCAAATATCAGTTGTCTTAATGGCTGTTGGGTATATGTCTGGGGTCTTCATTCAGTTCCGTTGCTGTATGTGTCTGTCTCTTCAGCCAGTACCATACTGTCTTCATCACTAGAGCTTTATAAGATAGTTTGAATCAGGGAGTGAGATGCTTCCTGGTTTGTTCTTCTCTGTTGTGGTAGCTTTGGAAATTGGGGATTTTTGTGGCTCCATACAGATTTTAGGTTTGTTTTTCTCTGTCTGTGAAGATGTTAATCAAATATTGATAGGGATTTCTTTGAATCTATAATGGTTTTGGGTAGAGTGGACATTTAGCAATATGAATTCTTTTAAGTCATGATATAGATTATCTTAATTCTCTTTTGATTTCTTTCATCAAAATCTTTAGTTTGAAGTGTAGAGATCTTGTTTCAGCTTATTCCTGTGTTTTATTGTTTGTGATGCTATAGCAAATGGGATGAAAAATATCCTTTCCCATATTTGGTTGTTATTGTATAGAAAGGCAACAAATTTGTGTATGTTGAGTTCCTATTCTACAACTTTACTAAACTTATTGGTGAGTTCTAACAGTGTGTTTATGGTGTCTACGAATTTTTCTATATAAGATCATATCATTTCCAAAGAAAGATGATTTTACTTTAAAAAAAAAAAATTGGCTGCTGTTTATTCCATTTTTCCCCCAGATTGCTGATGCTGGGACTTCCAGTCTATGTTCTGTAAGTGTAGTGAAGGTGGCATCTTTCTCTTATTTCTGATCTTAGAGGAAAAGCTTCCAACTTCCTGCCATTGAGTATGTTAGCCACGGGTTTTTCATATATGGCCTCTATTACATTGAGACATATTCCTTCTACACCTGATTTGTTGAATGTGTTTACCATGAAAAGATGCTGTGTCTTGTTAAATGCTTTTTTTGCCTCTATTGAGATAATCATATGATTTTTCTCTTTCATTCTACTAACGTGGTGCTGCACGTCTATAGATTTTGTATATTGGCTTACCCTGTGTCCTGTTATACATTGCTCTTGATGATGGTGTATGAAGCTCTTAATCTGGTGGCGAATTTTGTTTGCTAATATTTTTTCAGAGGTTTATTTATATATTTGGCAGAGAGGGAGAGAAAGCACAAGCAGGGGGCTTACTAGAGGGAAAGGGAGACACGGACTCCCCGCCAAGCAAGGAGTCCAACACAGAGCTCAATCGCAGGACCCTGGAATCATGACCTGAACCAAAGGCAGCAGCTTAACTGACTGCACCAGCTAGGTGCAGTTCTTAGATGATTGTTCTTAAATGTTCTTTTTTTTATTTTAAGATTTTATTTATTTATTTGACAGAGATCACAAGTAGGCAGAGGAAGGCAGAGAGAGAGGGGGAAGCAGGCTCCCTACTGAGCAGAGAGCCAGGTGGGGGGCTTGATACCAGGACCCTGGGATCATGACCTGAGCTGAAGGCAGAGGCTTAACCCACTGAGCCACCCAGGCACCCCAGTTCTTAAATGTTCTTAACGATGCTAGTTCTTAAATGATTGGGAGTGAAAGAGTAGATATACTTCTATTAGGCAAAATATAGTTTAATCCAAAAAGGGTAGCAAGGGTAAATTAGAGTGGAAAACTGAGTCTGCAGGGCTAGTATTACCTCTGAGGGATATTTTTATGTCACCAGAGTGAAAATCCATGCTTTAGGGATTGAAGATGGATGTGTTTTTAGTGTTCCCAGGAGTGTCCTGTCCCATGTAACTCATTAGCCTCAGTTGCAGTATTCAGAGTTTGGCTCCCAGAGACAGCCAAGGAGGAAGGCTCTGGAAAGGGACATCAACAGTTTGTCAATCTCTGGCTGCCAGATTGATTGGGACTGAAACTATGTCTCCATTTAACTTCCATTTACCAATCCCATTTAATAGTAGTAGCTACAATATTCTTTGCTGGTGTTTAAATTCCTTTTTAAATTTGAGACACATTATTCCATAACATTGTAATGGTTTTAGGCATACAATGTAACGATTCCGTACTGGTGTATGAAGAGGAGTCATCACCCCGGTGAGTCTGGTTACATCCACTGCTGCAGGCAGTCACCTCTTTTCATCTAGAGATGAGAGCGTTTATGATTTATACTCTTAGCAATTTTCAAATATGCAATATGGTCTATCAATTCTCCTTTACTTCTGGATCAGCATTTGGAGCTTGAGGGCAGCGTGAGATAGGACAGCATAGAACGAGTGACTGTAAGGGAATTATCAGGCTATCCACAGCATCATTAAGGACGCCAGTCTTGGTGACTGAGAGGTTAGTTGATCCCTTTGTTAGAAGAGAGAAGCCAAGAGGCAATGCTCCTACTTTGGGCTGAACTGTGTCCTAGCAAGAGCTGTGATCATATCCTAACACGTTGTGCATATGAATGTGACCTGTTTGAAGAGAAAGTCTTTGCAGATGTAATCAAATGAAGAGGAGGTCATATGTGATGAAGGTGGCCTTTAATCCAGAATGGCCAGTGTCCTTACGAGAAGCCAACTCAGAGACACAGACACAGATACAGGGAGAATGCCATGTGACCACAGAGGCAAATTTGGAGAATGATGAATCTAAAAGCCAAGGAAGACCAAGGATTTCTGGCAACAGGAAGCTAAAAGAAAGACATGAAATACATTCTCCTTTAGAACCTTCAGAAAAAGGGTACCCAGGTGGCACCGGATTTTGGACTGGCTTCCAGTACCATGAGGGAAAATGTGTCTTGTTTTAATATTTTTTTTTAAATTTAAATTTTAGGTGGTTAACATACAGTACAATATTGGTTTCTGGAGCAGAATTCAGTGATTCATCACTTACATGAAACACCCAGTGCTCTTCCCAGGAGCCCTCCTTAATACCTTTCGCCCATTTAACCCCACCCCTACCCACCTCCCTCCGTCAGTGCTCACTGTGTCCTCTGTCATGAAGACTCTCTTATGGCTACATTCCCTCTCTTCTTTTTCTCTTTCCCCCCTTCTCGTATGTTTGTGTCTTTTCTTTCTTAACTTCACATATGAATGAGATCATATGGTATTTGTCTTTCCCTGACTGCATTATTTCACTTAGTATAATACACTCCAGCTCCATCTACATCGTTGCAAATGGCAGGGCTTCCTTCTTTGTGATGGCTGAGTAGTATTCCACACCTTCTTTATCCATTCGTGAGTCGATGGGCATTTGGGATCTTTCCATAATTCAGCTATTGTTGATAATGCTGCTGTAAACATTGGGGTGCATGTATCGCCTTGACACTGTGTTTTTGCATCCTTTGGATAAATTCCTGGTAGTGCAAATGTTGAGTGTAGGATAGCTCATGTTTAATTTTTTGAGGAACCTCCATACCATTTTCCAGAGTGGCTGCACCAGCTTGCATTCCCAGCAACAGTGTAGGAGGGTTCCCCTTTCTCTGCTCACTCCCCCATATCTGATGTTTCCTCTGTTGTTAACTTTAGCCATTATGACAGGGGCGACGTGATATCTCATTGTGGTTTTGATATGTATTTCCCTGATGCCGAGTGACATTAAGCATTTTCTAAAAAAATGTGCCTGTTAGGCATTCGGGTGTCTGTTCTCTTTGTAACTGGAACCTCTCTGTGTGTCGTCTGTCACTTTTAGCTTCTGTCATTTGTCCCTCTGGATTTGTCTTCTCTGTCTCTCCATTTTTGGGGAGGCATTTCATTTTCACTTTCCCTACATAGGCTCTTCATCTGTTTATCCACTGGTAACCGCGGATCCCAACACAGGGCAGCAGTGCAGGGCGGTGACATCTCACTTAGCAGGAAGGTTGGGCTGTTCCCAGTACTTCCCTCAGAGGGATGACAAGTAGTGAGGAAGAGGATTGGAGAGCTAGGAGGAGTTCAGATACCAGAGACAGCCTGTTGGAGAATGTACTGAGCTGGTGGCAATTTAGATCTTTCAGAGGAAAGACTGTCCTCACTGAGGGGCACCTGGGTGGCTCAGTCAGTTAAGCGTCTGCTTTTGGCTCAGGTCATGATCCCAGGGTTCTAGGATTGAGCCTCACATCGGGCTTAGAGGGGAGTGTGTTTCTCTCTCTCCCTTTGTTCCTTCCCCTGCTTTGCTCTCTGTCTCTCAAATAAATAAATAAAATCTTAAAGAAAAAAGAAGTGAAACAACATGTGTTGGAGAGGATGTGGAGAAAGGGGAACCTCTTACACTGTTGGTGGGAATGCAAGTTGGTGCAGTCACTTTGGAGAACAGTGTGGAGATTCCTCAAGAAATTAAAAATAGAGCTTCCCTATGACCTTGCCATTGCAGTATTGGGTATTTACCCCAAAGATACAGATGTAGTGAAAAGAAGGGCCATATATACCCCAATGTTTATAGCAGCAATGGCCACGGTCACCAAACTGTGGAAAGAACCAAGATGCCCTTCAACAGACGAATGGATAAGGAAGATGTGGTCCATATACACTATGGAGTATGATGCCTCCATCAGAAAGGATGAATACCCAACTTTTGTAGCAACATGGACGGGACTGGAAGAGATTATACTGAGTGAGATGTTTCAAGCAGAGAGAGTCAATTATCATATGGTTTCACTTATTTGTGGAGCATAACAAAGAGCATGAAGGACAAGGGGAGATGGAGAGGAGAAGTGAGTTGAAGGAAATTGGAAGGGGAGGTGAACCATGAGAGACTATGGACTCTGAAAAACAATCTGAGGGTTTTGAAGGGGTGGGGGGGGGTGGGAGGTTGGGGGAACGAGGTGGTGGGTATTGGAGAGAGCACGGATTGCATGGAGCACTGGGTGTGGTGCAAAAACAATGAATACTATTACACTGAAATAAATAAAAAATTAAAAAGAAAAAAGAAGTGAATAGTTATGATATTGCCTCCCTTGCTAACTAGACCTGGAGAGAACTTCTGCTGGCCTCCACCCAACTGCATACCTTTCTCTCTCCTTTGCTCTTGACTTTGTTATAATCAGCCCTTTGATACCATTTTTAGTTGTGACTATAATTTTGTACAGTAATTATAGCCTTACCCCACATGTATGAGTTCATGAACAGCAGTTTGTTTTACCTGTTTTTGAACTTATGCAAAGGGATTGTTTACTTTGTAACTTGTATCCTTTTCTCAGCACTTTATGTGAAAAAGATTGTTCCAATTTGTTTAGTTGGAGTTTTATTCATTCTGTTGGAAAGTACTCCTGTATGAATATGTCACAGTTTACCAGTTTACTGTGGATGGGTCTTTGGATTTGTCCGGGTTTTGGTTAATACCAATGACACTGCTGTGGAGTGTTCTTATATGTGTGTCTTGGGGCAGGCGACGGAGCACTGTCCTAGATAATATTGGATCCAGGAATGTGAGTGTGGGTCAGCGTCTCTAGATAATGCCTCACGAGTGTCAAAGTGACTTGAGCGTGTAAGGCTGGCAGTGCGTGGGGCCTGGGACACAAAGGGTTAACATCAGGTCTGTGATTCCTTCCTTAGTCAGGATACCCACACTGTAGTGCCTGCCAGTTCCCCCTGACTCTCAGGAGGGGATCTACGGGGTATAGGGATAACTGAGAAAATTTAAATCTGAAAATGTTTTTAGCAGGAGGTAGTTAATCTCTTGGTTGAACAGGGTAAATGAACCTGGAACTTACAGATCTAGGAGAAACAGCCACAAACCACCCAACTTCCTTCCATTTTTCTGTAGTGATTATCTTAACTATCCCAATAAAGTAAAAATCATTGGAGCTTAAATGCAAGACTAGTTGAAATTAAATCATGTGTGTTTTGTTAAAAAGAGATGGTTTTCTAAAAACTGTTTGAGTACATCACTAAAACCTATCAACATAAACTGAACAGTGTTCTAGATGATTTGAGATTTAGTTTTCCCTTTGCCCTATTAGAAGTTTGGTAGAATTTGGTTGCCTTCCTTTATATTCATGGTAATGATAAGAATGTGCCTAATTATTAGCTCTGTGATTCCATATACATTGGTTATGAATGAAATTAAATTAATAATTTATTCACATATTTACATTAAAATTATATAGCTGAATTGTTTATATGTAAATATTTGGTCGGCTGTGAGGATAAAAATCTTAGGTGATTTGTAAAACCTATAGATGATTCACAGATGATAGCCAAGGTGGCTGGGGAGATCAAGGGAGTTATTTGTCCTCTGTGAAATAAGTGAAAAAACAAAAGAAACAGATGAGGTCTCCTCTGGCTTTGTCCTTGATCGTTGTTCTCCCTGAGGACAGCCATTTCTGGACAGATCAGTGACAAGGGTTCATTAGCAGTGTGGGGCTCTCCAGAGACGTCAGCCAGGGAAACACATTTGGTTTTCGGTGCCAGCCCAGCCACAGCTGAGTGTCACAGCACCCTCTCTTGTGGTCATAAGGGACTCCCTGTCATACAGGCAGGTCACTGCTTTTGGGAAACCATAGTGGAGTTTGCAATTGTCTTCATCTCCTACGTCCTAGAGGCCAAGTGCAGATCTCTGTACCACATGAAGACACGTGAAGTCATCACAGAAAACATCTTTTTGCTTAGGAAAAACCTATGGATAACCCAGTTTTGGTATAGTCAGCCTTTACCCTTACTGTGTACAACTAAGAGCCAATCTCCAGTACTGTCTTTAGACAATGACTTGGAATGGATGTAGGGAAATAGCTTAGAAGCCACAGAGAAGGTGAGCAAAGGTGAGTGAAATGGAACTTGGTCTGTGTGTTGCTTTAGGAATGGTAAATGGGTTTCTTTTTAGTAGGGAATGTTCTTGAAACAGAAAAAGCTGTATTGGTTTGCATAATGGTCCATTGTCTAAAGGAACAGGCGGTGGTAGTTCACTAACTCTAAGAACTAAATTTAGCTGTTCATTATAGACTCCACCAAATCATTCCCAGATGTTTCAGTGTGCTGCAGTATATTCATTATACCTGTGTATGCACACATAGAAAACACTTGAAGTATGTATCTATAGTGGTAATAAAATATGCCCTTCAGTAATAGAGTATACATATGTGTAAAAGTATCAGACTCTATGATTCCATGCTTTCCAATTGGTTTTTACTGTCTGTGAAAATAGACAGTATTTGTTTTCTATGCTGAAAACACATTGTCAGTGTTTATCATTTCTAAATGGTCATTTTCTCCCTTACGAGTTACCAACATATCTAATATACGTATGGAGTTTTTAAAAAATGCTATGTTGAAAATTACAACAGGGGATTTCCATATTTTGTCTACGTGTTTCTATTCAGACACTGGGTTCCATCCTTCTATGCTTGCGCAGGATCATGAATGGACTCTGTGTGAATGCTGTTGGGGCCCTGCTCAGACGCTCTTTACCTGGCTGCTGCTCCGATCCTAACCCTATCTGTTGGGAACATGGTCTGCCAGGTGCACAGCCATTCCCTTCTTCAGAGATTTGCCCTCAGCTGAGAGGGAGCCGCTTTGCCAGGGGGTCTCGGGAACACATTTGGGGCAGCTCACAGCCAGGGACAGACTCACGGGAGAGACAAAAGGCTGCCAATGTCAAGGCAGGACTAAGTCTGATGCGATGCATGCTCCAGAGCTGTGCTGTCCAAGACTGGAGTACGGAGCCACAGAAAGTCAAATAAATTTAAGTTAATTAAAATAAATAAAGTACAAAATTCAGTTTCTCAGCTAGGCTATTTTAAATGCTCAGGTAGTGACATGGGGATAGTGGCTATTGCATTAGACGGCGAGGGCTGAGTATTTCCACCAGCACAGATGCATACTTGTATGGGAGAGTTGTGTCCAACTTCTTACGAGATCAGTCTCATGCCAACTTCCACCTGAGACCACATCCTTGCTTAGCAGCATTCTCTGCTCTGTTTTGCTTCCCTCATCCCCTTTATCCTGAGAGCACTCCCTGAACAAACCACGTGCAGTGGAAATCCTACTTGATCCTCTTCTCCCATGGAACCTGGTAGAAAGCACCGTCCGTGTTCATGCGACCTGTCATTTCCAGTGTTGTGAAAGCTGCCTTCCCCCTCACTAGCTCATCCTGTATTGCCCGTGGAAGGCTGTTGTAGAATATGTGGGGTCAGCTCAGACCTAGGGGACAGAAGCTTTATTAGAGCAATAGCAATTCATTCTACCACTGCCAACAGTACTTCAGGATTTATTCAGGAACTGGATAGTGCAGGGTTTGTATGTCAATTATGTCGGTGACTGTTACATATTTGAAATATGTTCAATACAGACATTTTCATGAGATCTTTGGTCTTTAAAATGTGTAGTTCCCTTACTGAGTATGTGATTTTCAAGAAATATAGACTCTTCTACTTAAACTTTTAGACTTATGTGTCAGGGTTAAACACCAGTAATGGCTCTATCAGCTTTTACTGGTACTGGTGGTATGAAACATTCAACCTCTTCCATCAGATGTCTGTTCTCTTAATTTTTATTGTAGAATTGTATTTTTTTGAGATGTCATTTCCCACTTTACTGTTTTTAGATGGTGATTATTACATAAAATGCCATTGTTTCTGTTTTGTAGAATCTATTTATTTTTATTTCACCTAATAACTCTTTTCTCTCTCAACGTATAACCTGTGCTTTTCTCAAGGATGTATTGTTTTGTGTGCAAGATAATAACTTATTTGTGGATTTGTAGCTGGAGTTGACTCTACCGTCTCACATCATGATAATTGCTAGAGACGGCGTTTTGTGTTTCTTTCATAGGATGGGTGTGTTTACTGTTCCAGCCAGGATTATTTACATAGTTTGTCCAAGAGGAATGAATGTCTCTTACTGTATTCAGGCATTTGATACCTACCTCCATATCTCCATAGAGATGATGGTTTTTAGTCTACTCACACAGGTCTTTAACGTGGTAAGAAGTAGACGAAATGAAGTTTTTCATTTAACCTTAGGCTACACATGTCCTTTCTCTGGGAAGATGTGTTCTGTGGTGGTGCACAGAGATTGGGGAGGGACGGATGCCGAGCGGGGGAGGTGGAAGGGAGGAAAGTGAACTAGATCAGCAGGACAAGCTGTTGAGATCCTAAGAACGCGTTATGCAGCTCCTCTTTCTCACGTCCAGTGCCGCTCAAGGGGAATAGTTTTCCTAGACATAATGTGAGAAAAAAAAAGAAAAGAAGATTATGGACTATGACAAGAGTAGTCCTGTTTCCTCCCAGGCTTCTCTCCAGGGAGGCACTAGAAGCAATTGTAACCTCCACAGCCAATCCCATTCTTTTTGTCTCTTTTAGTGGGCATCTCCTTTGCCTGATGCTTTATTTTTCAACTGAAAATCATAATCATTTTTGTACCCATCAGTTAGAAGCCATTCAGCATTCTTTAGATATATGTATACACACATACACATACATATATAATCTGGAAAAGAAGGAAACCATTTGTACAAGTTCAGCTCACCAGAGTTTTGTCTTCTCTCCTTCCTTCTTAGTCCTTATTGATAAGATGATGTTAAAATCTATCACTATGTATTGTGGTGGTACAATATGATATTGGTGTTTTCCTTGGATGAGTTAACATTTCCATTTTGTCCTCCTTCCTTTGGTGAGTAATGCCTTCATTAGACACCTTGAAAATGCCAGCAACTTATTTCAGATAATTTATCTCTATTTGTGCGTGTGTGCATAAAACTGAACTGTGGTTTGTTTTTATTTGCTCTTCTGAGCAGATGTGAGTCTGGGCACATTCCCTGTTGTTGCACATTTACACTGTCTCAGATACTTTTATAATTAATTCCATTAAGAAAGTTTTTGTGGGGGCACCTGGGTGGCTCAGTGGGTTAAGCCTCTGCCTTCGGCTCAGGTCATGATCCCAGAGTCGTGGGATCGAGCCCCATATCAGGCCCTCTGCTCAGCAGGGAGCCTGCTTCCCCCGCCCTCTCTCTGCCTGCCTCTCTGCCTGCTTGTGATCTCTCTCTCTCTCTCTCTGTCAAATAAATAAATTAAATCTTTAAAAAAAAAAAAAAGAAAGTTTTTGTGGATAGATTTTTTTTTTTTTGGTGGATACAACTGAATGCATTTCTACAGGAAATCCAAGGAAGTATAAAATAATGTGAAATACTGTATCTTCTATTCTGATTCCATAAATATTTATTTTATGCCAGTTTTTTACCAATTTCTTTCACATACTAGTGGATCTGCCCTGAAACCTGATTCAGATATTTAGTCTCAGAAGAACAAAAAATGAACTGTATGCCTAAGCATTTGAACATGCTAGAACTGAAATACTCATTTTCTGATTCCTCTTTCGTTGGTTTATAACTATGTTTCTTCAGTACTAAGCAGCTGGAAGTATAGGGTCATCAGACTCACCCGAGCGCTGGTAACGTGTCTGATTCAGCATCATTAACTCTGCAAGACAGCTTCGAGAAGGTACTAACCTAATGTTGATGGGTATCTGAGTATTAGATAGTACCATAATATCCTTTTCTATAATTTTTTGTGTAGTACTCAAAGTCTTCCATTATAGATATTTACCTGTCATTGCTTTGAGAATATATTTGTCCTTATCTCTATGTATTTACCTATTTCAATATTTTAGCTTGGGGATTTTACCATAGGGAGTGAAGCAGAACATTATACTTTGTACATAGATTACACAGTTGGGTAAATTTTTAAAATGTTTATTCTGGGTAGAATGTTGATAGTGGATAATCCCACGTTTTTTTAGGAATTTCATGTGCAGTAGAGCAGAAGGTACTGTTTGGAGCAGAAATCTGCAGAAGGAAGAGGAATGTCATGACCAGTGGATTTTAGAGTTCTGATTCCCCCTGGCTATGCAGGGCCAAGGAATTTTCAGAGTTCTGGTTATACTGTTACCGTGATTTTAAGCATCTTTAGGACAAAAGTTAAGCAGTGTAATTGAATGGTGGTGGTGTTTTCAGGTTCTCTCTGATTTGACTATTTAGTTGTTTTACTACCATACAAAAAAAAAATCCAAACAAACCTGTAGCTTTCATAAATATAGTATCTTAGAGAGATACTGTATCTCTCTAATACATACAATGTTCATATGCCGAACTATTAATGATATTTTGAATGTAATTGAATTATTTGTATATGTACATTCCAGTTAATAAATTCTTATATCTGAATGTATTTTTGAGATTATGTTGTATTTTATTGCATGTGAGGCGTGTACAAATCCAGTTGTGTACAATCATGAGATATGTATTTATAGTAACATCTCTCCCTCTTTATCTCTTTCTGATTCTTCCTGATTGCTCTACATCTTTTTCCCTCATCCCCATTCTTTCTAGAATGTATGTACAAACTTACAGTACTTTAAGTGTCTTTAAGCTCAGACTGAAAGACTTTTAATATTTATGACTGTTGGCAACACAATGTCCATTATTTTGTTTTCTTAAACTACATATTAATGATTCACTGTTCGTGATAATGTGGAACTAAATTGGTATAAGCTATGTCAATTTTAGTCATTTACTTAAATTCTACCTTTAATATTCTGTGGCCATGTCTTATGACAGATTCACCTCCCCCGCCATCACCTTTTATTTTTTTTAAGATTTCTTTTAAAAGTTGCTAAACGCTGGGTCCTGACAGGAAACATGCGCTAACAGAGGATGGAACAGAAGAATGGCAGCTCTTTCACGGGGTTTATCCTGCTGGGGTTCTCTGACCGGCCTCAACTGCAGCTAGTCCTCTTTGTGGTCCTCCTGATCTTCTACCTGTTCACTCTGCTGGGAAACGCCACCATCATTGCCTTGGCCCACCTCGACCCACATCTACATACTCCCATGTACTTTTTCCTCTCCAACCTAAGCTTTCTGGACCTGTGTTACACGACCAGCAGTGTCCCGCAGCTCCTGGTTCATCTCAGGACAGCAGACAAGTCTATCTCGTTTGGTGGCTGTGTGGCTCAGCTCTTCATCTCACTAGGGCTGGGATGCACGGAATGCATTCTGTTAGGGCTCATGGCATTTGACCGCTATGCAGCCATCTGCAAGCCCCTGCAGTACACCGTGATCATGCACCCCCGTCTCTGTGCCCTCATGGCTTCTGCATCGTGGTTCTTTGGTTTTGCCAACTCCTCATTGCAAACAACGCTCATCTTCATTGTACCACTTTGTGGGAGAAATAAAATAGACCACTTCCTTTGTGAGATCCCTGCACTGCTCAAGCTTGCCTGTGTTGATACCACTGTGTATGAGTCAGAGATGTTCATTGCCAGTGTGGTCATTCTTCTCATACCTGTGACGTTAATCATCTTCTCCTATGGTCAGATCGTCAGGGCAGTCTTAAGAATAAAGTCATCTGCAGGGCAGAGGAAAGCGTTTGGCACATGTGGGTCCCACATCACAGTGGTCTCCCTGTTCTATGGCACGGCCATCTATGCTTACCTCCAGCCCAGCAACAACTACTCCCAGGATCAGGGAAAGTTTGTTTCTCTGTTCTACGCCATCATCACCCCCACGGTCAATCCCGTCATATATACTCTGAGGAACAAGGATGTGACTGTGGCAATGAAGAAGGTACTTTGCAGGGGCCAGGAGTCCAGATGACCGGGTGGGGAAGACCCTTTGATGGAACACATTGAATGCCAGAGTGATTAAGATGTTTGTGACCTACATGGATAATCTAAAATTTCTCGTGAGAAGTCTCAAGGGAATTTACTTACCTCATTCTTTGGAGCAAATGAGTGCTCAAAATCCAAGTTTTGGATCCACAGCACTTCCAGAGAGGCTGATTTTTGTTCCTAGATCATTTGCATATAAAAAAGGCATTTATGCACATGATATGAGGGCATAGGCAAAATAAGAATAGGAACCACTAACGCGCTGTAAGAAATGTTAATATTTTATCATTTTGTAGCAACTGCTGGAGGAACGTCACTTATTCTTGTATTTGGATCATGGCCGTATTACCAGGTCCACAGGTTGACTGTATCATTGCTTTTTCACGGAATTAGGTGGGCATCTGTGGGAAAAGCATACTTTTAGATGAAAGAGAAATTTGGTAACATCACTTCTGATATAGCTATTCAGATATGAGGCCGGGTGTGATGTGAGCGGTGTGATAGTGGTTTTATGCAGTGTGAGGTGTGAGGCGCCCCTGTCCCACAGGGGCGGGGCCTGGTGCGTAGCTGCTGATACCCTGAGCAGCAGGCCAGCAGACGGTGCTTACGTGTCACGTTGTGCTGCAGGCGGAGGAGCGCCCATGTGAGGTCTGCAAGCCGTTTACGCAGCTCGTGAGCCACCCCCTGCATTCAAGAAGACGTTTAGGACATCATCGTATCTGAACAGTACATAACTCAGTTCCTAGTCAATATTCTGTATGTTCTATCTACAATGATGCAGCAAAATTTCAAAGGGGGAAAGATTTAGATCTTCTCTTTGTGCCATTTTGTAAATTTTTTGATCCAGGCATCAACTGAACAATGCTTTGTATCTCACATCTGCCCAAGACCCCAGGGAATTTGAATACAGGGACCCATAAAGTAAGAGAAATGACCTCTGTTTCCCAGGAAATCCCATGTTCCGTGGAGCTTATTCATTTTCACCAGGAGAAAACTTAAAAAATAAATAAAATGCGTGTGAGCTATTAAAGATCTCTGTGTGTCTATGCTTTATAGATAGCCATCTCATTATAAAATAACTGTAACGCAGCTCTGAATTGTGCACACAGCCCAGTGCAGGTAGATGTGTTTGTGTCTTGGAGTGGACACATACGCATGACAACTCTTCTGTTCCCTATCCTGATGGCTAACCGGCCTCCCCAGAGCCTTGAACCCTGAGCTGGCCATGCTCGTGCCAAGTGATCTTGCTGCAGAGACAGCATGTGGAGGCTGGAAATGACACCCAGGGGAGATCATGCACACAGTCAGATTGTCTCTGTATCACTAAGAGCATCATAGTATTCTTACTTGAAATCAACACCTGGGATGTATCTTGACACCATAGTGATGCTTCATGGATATCAGTAGGAAAACAGTTCTGTCCACTGTTTATCCCGATGGTGACAAATTTCCTGTTTCCCTTATGTTTCAGCCACATCCTGACAGTTTTACCCAAATGGTCACTTTAAAGTCCCTCAAGTGAACTGTCTTTGGTGCAAAACCCTCAAGGTCTCATGATGTTACAGAGACTATTGTACTGGGTGAACAAATCCTTCTCTGCTCTTAAGGACACTCAGTACCTGGGGCAAAATATTTCCTTTAAGTGAATGTGTGAATGGCTTTTGGATGTTTACAACTCATGGAAATAAGTTATAGCAAACAAAGGTTTCTGGGATCTGTGCCAAAATAAAAAAGAAATCAGTTAAGAGACCAAACACAAGTTCAGAATTGTTCTGTGACATTTTTGTAATGTTAGGAATCTGCTCCCCCTGGTGTCCATGCCTTGTCTGTAACTGACTCCAGGGTTGTATAAATTGTCACCAATATTATTTGGACTGTTTCCTTCTGTGTGTTCACCAGTAAGTGTGGCAGGGCTGTGCACTTGTATCCAAAGCTTGGCTAAATTATTTAATCCATCTGTGTTTAGCCCCTGGAGGTGAGGACAATCATGATGCTCTAGAGCAAGTCATGGGTTCTTTCAGCTCTTCTGCTTTCTGAGGAACACAGGGCACACACCATCGGCTCAGTTAGTGATGGCCAAGACCCAGAATGTCGTCAGACTCACATGAAACAGAATTTTTAACAGCATGTGAATCATTACCAGTTAGCGAAGGATACCCAAGTACCAGGAGTGTGTGCAGGAGGCCCCAGAGCCATCAGACACAGCTTGGCAGACTCCTTCACTGCAACGGAAAGCCTCTTTCTTCTCAAATGTGAGGCAGAACTAGCGTGGTACGAGTCAGCACAGAGAAGGCCTGGGGGGGGATTCACACATTATGTGTCCCTACCTTCATCGCCCTGTCCTGGCATTAGGACTGTCATTTGGTAGCATATCTGACGTGTGTAGAGTGTAGGTTCTAAACAGACCCTCTGCGTCATGCTGGAATCACTACTAGGTCAGAAATCACAGCACCGCCACCCCTGTCAGACCCTCATGTCGCTCAGAGTCTGTGCATTTCAGTTACTGTTTGCCAGAGTTCTGCTCTGTCCAGGCTCAGTGAGGAGGGAGGAACAGGTTATAGGTCCTGTGAGCCCTTTCCTTTGCAGGTGGCTTCTTTTCAGATGCTTGTCTTGTAATACAGGTGAGAACTTCTTTCCTCGCTGTGGTATTACAGCGCATTGCAGACCTGGTCTTGCAGACTCTGGAACCACTGTGCATGGGAATGTGGTTTGCTGGGAAGTTGAGCTCTGTGTCAGTGCAGAAACGAGAGGATGAATGACTGCTGCTCAGAGGAGTCAGAGGATGGGGTCTCTGAGATGGCCTAGGGACTGGACACTTGCTTTGGGGAGGGAGACAGTTCCTTCTTCCCCCCAGCGTTCTTCCCTTGTTTTGGAATTAAATAGATAAGAGCAGAGTTAAAAGGAGAAAAACTCTGATGGTTTATTTCTTGAACATGGAGGCTCAGTGATGAAATTGAGTCCCAAAGAAATGACCAAGGCAGGCAGTTTTTACACCTTTTATACAGAGACAAGAAATGTGTGCGGAATTGACAGGATAAAGAAAATACGTGCTTGGGAGCTTTAGTTAGGAAGGAATTCTAATTAGAATTTGGGCTCACAGATTGCATGGAGCACTGGGTGTGGTGCAAAAACAATGAATGCTGTTACGCTGAAAAGAAATAAATAATTTAAAAAAAGATGAAGAAAAATAAAAGAATTTGGGCTGAGTTAGCAGATTCCTTAAAAAGTAGCAAGGTTTGTTTCTATAGCTTTCTCAACTCTAAGGTCTTTACCCGTGGTGTCAGGATGTCAAACTTCATCCTGGTCAGGCACCTTTCATGGGGAGATTTGTTTCCTGTTTCAGGAGGACAGAGGATAGTGCGATGTCCTTGCACCTGCTGTTTCTGAAGTAGCTTCCATTCAAGATAGTCAGTATGATCTTGAGGCCCATTTTGGGATCTGCCCTGGGTCTCTACACTTGCCATACCCTTGACGATTTCTAAAAACTTAATTCCATTGATTTACACTGTTGGGTGGATTTATTTTAACCATTCGGAACTGAGCGCTGGCTATGGTACATAAACAATGCCTCTTGGAACACTGAAAAAATAAAATTAAATAAAAAAAAAGAAAGTCAAATAAAAAAGGAATCCATGGGGTCTTTAAGAAGTGTAAGTTCTTCTGATGAGGCAAGATTTCTGAGGACAGTTTTAAGCTCTTTTGAGAATGATGTTTGTTGTTCAGTTCTTGACCTGTGTCCTTCATCTCAGTGATCATCCTGCACATTTTTTTCTTAAGGATTTTATTTATTTGTGTCAGATAAAGAGAGAGGGAGAGAGAGCACAGCACCAGCAGCAGACAGAGAAGCGGTCTCCCCACTAAGCAAGGAGCCTGCTGATGGACTTGATCCCAGGTCCCTAGGATTATGACCTGAATCGAAGGCAGATGCTTAACTCACTGAGCCACCCAGTGATAGGGAGGGGCAAAGAGTGAGAGAGAACCTTAAGCAGTGTCTGCCCTGAGCGTGGAGCTTGACTCGGCACTTGATCTCAGTACCCTGAGAACACAACCCGAGCCCAAACCAGGAGTCTGAGTCTCAAACAATGCGCCATCCAGGCACCCCCCCCACCCCCGTAGGGAGATTTTTGTTTTAAATAGCAGGAAAAATCCAACCTTAGGAGAGGAATAAGAAGTGGGATGAAAAAATTGAATGATATCTCTTGTATTTATTTATTTTCTCCCCAGATATACTAAGATAGAACTGACATGTAGCATTGAGAAAATTTTAGGAGTAGAAAATGTGAATATCTACATATAACAAAACTGTTACCACCCTAGGGGTAGTCAAACCTCCATCTCATCACATAGTTACCCTTTCTTCTTTGTGGTGAGAACGATTAAGATCTACTCTCAGCGACTTTCTAGTCTGTAATACAATCACAGTAACTCTGTGCACCACGGAGCATGTGGTGCCTTAGCTCCTTAGGACTTTCATGTGATAACTGGTAGTCGGTTCCCATTGCCCAACATCTCCCACTTCTCCTCCCCTCAGCCCCTGGTAACCACATTTCTACTCTCTGTACCTACAGGTTCAGCTTCTCTGGACCCCACAGAGGGATCACACAGTGTTTGTCTTGCTCTTCTGATTTGTTTCACCTAGCTGTAATGGCCTCAGGGTCCATCCATGTGGTCACAAATGGCAGGATTTCCTTCCTTCTCCTGGCTGAATAATATTGCTTTCGATACTTAAGCCACATCCTCTTCTTGGTTCATCTGTGTGGACACTTAGGTTGTCTCCTCATTTGGCCTTTGTGAATAGTGCTGCCATGAATATAGGAGGGCATAAATCTCTTTCATATCCTGATTTCATTTCCTTTGGATGGGTACCTAGATGTTGGTTTCTGGATACAATAGTAGTTCCTTTGTTAATTTTTTGAGGAGCCTCCTTACTGCTTTCCAGGGAGGCTGTATCAGTTTACATTCCCATCAACTGTGCATGAGTTTTCCCTCACTAACTTTTGTTACCTTTTGTCTTTTTTATGACAGCCATCCTAACAGGTGTGAGTGATTGTGGTTTTGGTTTGTATTTCCCGACGAATAGTGATTTGGAATACCTTTTATGTATCTATTTGGTATTTGTTATGTCTTCGGAAAAATATCCATTCAGTACCCCTTTCCTTTTGAAAAAATGGAATTGTTGTTTTTTATGCCACTGAGTTCCATGAGTTCCTTATATATTTTGGATATTAACCCCTTATCAGGTAGAAGATGTATTTCTCCCATTCTATAGGTTGACTTTTCATTTTGTTGACTGTTTCTTTCGTAGTGCAGAAAGTTTTTGGATTGATGTTTCACTTATTAATGCTTTGCTTTTGTTGCTTTTGATGTCATATTCAGGCTCAGGGTTACAATTGGATCACAAAGAGTCCGTCCGTTTGTAGATAGGATGATGCTAGACCAGCCTCATTGGGTAAATGTGAACATGTCCAATGTCATGAATCTTCTCTTCTGTGTTGTCTTCTAGGAGTTTTACAACTTTAGCTGTTCTATTTACATGTCAATCCACTGCAAGTTAATTTTTGAGGTGTATAATAGAGGGCTACAATTTCATTTCTCTATATGTACTTACCATTGTCTTTTTTTCAGGAGCATTTTTTAAGAAGACTGTGTTTCCCCATGAACATTCTTGACTCTGTTGTCAAATGTTAGTTGTCTGTATGTGGGTGGGTTTATGCCTGAGCTCTTCAGTCGGCTCCTTTGCTGTATGTGTCTGTTTCTTCTGTTTCTACTGTCTTCATCACTAGAGCTTTAACATGTAGTTTGAGTCAGGATGTGGGGTGCCTCCTGCTTTGTTCTTCTCAGTTGTGGTGGCTTTGGCAATTGGGAACTTTTGTAGTTCCATACAGATTTTAGGATTGTTTTTCTCCGTGAAAAATGCCAATCAAATATTGATAGGGAATTCATTGAATCTGTAATGTTTTTAAGTAGTGAGGACATTTTATCCTTTTGAATTCCTTCAATTCATGAACACTAGATATTTTAATTCTTCCATTTCTTTCATGAATATCTTGTAGTTTGAAGTGTACAGATGTTTTTCCTCCTTGGATCAGTTTATTCCTTAATGGTTTTTTAGTTTATATGCTGTTGTGAATGAGATAAAAAAATCCTTTCACCTATTTTGTTGTTATCATATAGAAAGGCAACTCATTTCTGTATGTTGAATTTCTGTTTTATAACTTTACTAAGCTTGTTGATATGTTCTAACAGTTTTTTGGTTGTGTCTAGGATTTTTCTGTATATGAGATTGTATCATTTCCAAGCAAAGATGATTATTCTTAAAAAAAAAAATTGGCTGCCATCTTATTTCTTTTTTTGCCAGATTGCTGAGACTAGCACTTCCTATGTTCTGTAAGAGTAGTGAAGGTGGCATCTTTCTCTTGTTTTTGATCTTAGAATAAAAGCTTCCAACCTTTTGCCATTGAGTATGCTAGGCATGGGTTTGTCACATACGGCCTCTATTACATTAAGATATATTCCTTCTAACCCTAATTTGTTGAGCCTGTTTACCATGGAAAGATGTTGTGTTTTGTTAAATGCTTTTTTTGTATCTATTGAGATCATCAGAAGGTTTTTCCTTTTTTTAAAAAATATATTTATTTATTTATTAATTTATATTATTATGTTCAATTACCCAACATATAGTACATCATTAATTTTTGATGTAGTGTTCAGCGATACATTAGTTGTGTATAACACACAGTGCTCATCACAACCTGTGCCCTCCTTAATACCCGTCACCTAATTTTTCCATCCCTCTGTAACCCTCAGTTTGTTTCCCAGAGTCCAGAGTCTCTCATGGTTTGTTTCCATCTCTGATTTCTTCCCATTCAGTTTTCCCTCCCCTTCCCTAGGGTACTCTGCTTTATTCCTTATGTTCCACACATGAGTGAAACCATGTGATGATTGTCTTTCTCTGCTTGACTTATTTCACTTAGCATAATCCCCTTCAGTTCCATCCATTTTAATGCAAATAGTAGGTATTCATCCTTTCCGATGGCTGAGTAATTGTCCATTAAATATATGAACCACATCTTCTTTATCCATTCATCTGTTGAAGGACATCTCAGCTCCTTCCTCAGTTTGTTACTGCAGATGTTGCTGCTGTGAACACTGGGGTACACGTGCCCCATTGTTTCCTCTACAACTGTATCTCTGGGTAAATACCTAGTAGTGCAATTGCTGGGTCTTAATATAGCTTTTTTTCAACGTCTTGAGGAAACTCCATACTGTTTTCCAGAGTGGCTGTACCAGCTTGCATTCCCATCAACAGTGGAAGAGGGTTCTCCTTTCTCCATATCCTTGCCAATTATTTGTTTTCTGTCTTGTTAATTTTTGCCATTCTGACTGGCATAAGGTGGTATCTCATTATGATTTTGATTTGTAGGGGCACCTGGGTGGCTCAGGAGGTTAAAGCCTCTGCCTTCGGCTCAGGTCATGATCACAGGGTCCTGGGATCGAGCCCCACATTGGGCTCTCTGCTTGGTGGGGAGCCTGCTTCCCTTCTTCTCTCTCTGCCTGCCTCTCTGCCTAATTGTGATCTCTGTCTGTCAAATGAATAAATGAAATCTTTAAAAAAGTTAAAAAAATAATAATTAAAAAATGATTTTGATTTGTATTTCCCTGATGGCTAGTGATGTTCAGCATGTTTTCATGTGTCTATTGGCCATTTGTATGTCTTCTTTGGAGAAGTGTCTGTTCATGTCTTCTGCCCATTTCTTGACGAGATTATTTGTTTTTTGGGTGTTGAATTTGCGAAGTTCTTTATAGATGTTGGATACCAGCCCTCGATCTGTAATGTCATTTGCAAATATCTTCTCCCATTCCGTGGGTTGTCTCTTAGTTTTGTTGACTGTTTCCTTTGCTGTGCAGAAGCTTTTTATCTTGATGAAATCCCTAAATTTCATTTTTGCTTTTGTTTCCCTTGCCTGTATTTTAACTTTTTAAAAGATTTTGTTTATTTATTTACCAGAGAGAGAAAGAGAGAGAGAGAGCACAAGCAGGGGGAGCAGCAGTTAGAGGGAGAAGCAGGCTCCCTTCTGAGCAAGGAGCCTGATGTGGGACTTGATGCCAGGACCCTGGGATCGTGGGTCATGACCTGAACCAAAGGCAGATCTTAACCAACTGAGCCATCTAGACATCCCTTCCCTTGCCAAGACGTGTCTTGCAAGAAGTTGCTGTGTTCCATGTCAAAGAGTTTACTGCCTATGTTCTCCTCTAGGATTTTGATAGATTCCTTTCTCACATGGAGGTCTTTCATCCAGTTTGAATTTATCTTTGTGTGTGATGTAAGGTTGTGGTTCATGTTCATTCTTCTGCATGTGGCTGTCAATTTTCACATTTATTGAAGAGTCTGTCTTTTTTTTAATTAATTTTTTTTAATTTTTTTAATTTATTTTATTTTTTTATAGCATGTAATGTATTATTAGCCTCAGGGGTACAGGTCTGTGAATCGCCAGGTTTACACACTTCCTAGCACTGACCATAGCACATACCCTTCCCAATGTCCATAACCCCACCACCCTCTCCCTACCCACCTCCCCCCAGCAACCCTCAGTTTGTTTTGTGACATTAAGAGTCTCTTATGGTTTGTCTCCCTCCTGATCCCATCTTGTTTCATTTATTCTTTTCCCACACCCAAAAGCCCCATGTTACATCTCCACTTCCTCATATCAGGGAGGTCATATGATAATTATCTTTCTCTGATTGACTTATTTTGCTCAGCATAATATCCTCTTGATCCATCCACATTGTCGCAAATGGCAAGATTTTATTTCTTTTGATGGCTGCATAGTATTCCATTATATATATATATAATATCTTCTTTATCCATTCATCTGTTGTTGGACATCTAGGTTCTTTCCATAGTTTGGCTATCGTGGACATTGCTGCTATAAACATTTGGGTACATGTGCCCCTTGGGGTCACTACATTTGTATCTTTAGGGTAAATACTCAGTAGTGTAATTGCTGGGTTGTAGGGTAACTCTATTTTCAACTTTTTGAGGAACCTCCATGCTGTTTTCCAGAGTGGTTGCACGAGCTTGCATTCCTACCAACAGTGTAGGAGGGTTCCCCTTTCTCCGCATCCTCGTCAGCATCTGTCATTTCCTGCCTTGTTAATTTTAGCCATTCTGACTGGTGTGAGGTGGTATCTCATTGTGTTTTTGATTTGTAGTTCCCTGATGCTGAGTGATGTGGAGCACTTTTTCATGTGTCTGTTGGCCATTTGGATGAGACTGTCTTTTTTCCATTGGATATTCTTTCCTGATTTGTCAAAGATTAATTGACCATAGAGTTGAGGGTCCATATCTGGTTTTCCTATTCTATACCATTGTTTTATGTGTCTGTTTTTGTGCCAGTACCATGCTGTCTTGATGATCACAGCTTTGTAAGACAGCTGGAATTCAGGCATTGTGATATCCCCAGGTTTGGTTTTCTTTTTCAACATGTCCCCTGGTTATTCAGGGTTTTTTTCTGGTTCCATACAAATTTTAGGGTTATTTGTTTCAGCTCTGTGTAAAATGTCCATGGTATTTTGATGGGGATTGGATTGAAAGTGTAGATTGCTCTGGGCAACATAGACATTTTCATAATATTTGTTCTTCCAATTCCTGAGCATGGAATGTTTTTCCATTTCTTTGTGTCTTCTCCGTTTCGTTCATGAGTGTTCTATAGTTTGTAGAGTATAGATCCTTTACTCCTTTGGTTAGGTTTATTTCTAGCTATCTCATGGTTTTTGGTGCTATTGTGAATGGAGTCAATTACTTAATTTCTCTTTCTTCAGTTACATTGTTAGTTGTTTGTGTGTATTGATTTTGTATCCTGTGACATTGCTGAATTGCTGTATGAGTTCTAGCCATTTGGGGCTGGAGTTTTTGGATTTTCCATGTAAAGTAACATATCATCTGTGAAGTGAGAGAGTTTGACTTCTTCTTTGCCAATATGGATGCCTTTTATTTCTTTTTGTTGTCTGATTGCTGAGGCTAGGACTTCTAGTACTGTGTTGAGCAAAGTGGTGAGAGTGGGCATCCCTGTCGTGTTCCTGACCTTCAGGGAAAGCTCTTGTTTTTTCCCCATTGGGAATGATAATAGCTGTGGGCCTTTCTTAGAAGGCTTTTGTGATGTTGAGGTATGGTCCCTCTATCCCTATACTCTGAAGAGTTTTAATCAGGAACAGGTGTTGTATTTTGTCAAATACTTTTTCTGCATCAATTGAAAGGATCATATGGTTCTTGTGTCTCCTTTTTTTTAATATGCTCTATCACTTTAATTGATTTCTGAGTGTTGAACATCACTTTTATCCTAGGAATTAATCCCACCTGGTCATGGTGAATAATCTTTTTAATGTACTGTTGGATCCTATTAGCTAGGATCTTGTTGAGTATTTTGGCATCCATGTTTGTCAGTAAGTCTCTGTTTTTAAAAAAATGTATTCTATTTTATTTTTTTATTAACATACAATGTATTTGTCTTAGTGGTACAGATCTGTGATTCATCAGTCTTGCCTAATTCACAGTGCTCACTATAGCACATGCCCTCCTCAATGTCCATGTCTATAATTCTTTCTGAATGGGTCTTTGTCTTGTTTTGGGATCAGGCTAATACTGGTCTCATAGAACGAGTTTAGGAGTTTTCCTTCCATTTCTATTTTTTGAAACAGCTTCAGTAGAATAGGTATTATGTCTTCTTTCAATGTTTGGTAGAATTCCCCTGGGAAGCCAACTGGCCCTGAACTCTTGTTTTGTTTTGTTTTAAGATTTTTAAATTTATTCATTTGACAGATGGAGATCACAAGTAGTCAGAGAGCCAGGTGGGGGTGGGGGCGGGAAGCAGGATCCCTGCTGACCAGAGAGCCTGATGTGGGGCTCGATCCCAGGACCCCGAGATCACGACCTGAGCAGAAAGCAGAGGCTCAACCCACTGAGGCAACCAGGCTCCCCTTGGGGAGGTTTTTGATTACTGTTTCAATTTCCTTGCTGGTTATTGGTCTGTTCAGATTGTCTATTACTTCCTGTCTTGGTAGTTTATGTGTTTCCAGGAACGCACCCATTTCTTCCAGATTGCTTACTTTGTTGGCATATAGTTGCTGGTAATACTTTCTAGTAATTGTTTCTATTTCTTTGGTATTAGTCATGATCTCTCCCCTTTCATTCATAATTTTATTAATTTGAGTCCTTTCTCTTTTCTTTTGCATAAGTCTGGCCAGAGGTTTATCAATCTTATTAATTCTTTCATGGAACTAGCTTCTAGTTTCGTTGATATGTTCTACTGCTTTTCTGGGTTTTGTTTCCTTGATTTCTGCTCTAATCTTTATTATTTCTCTTCTCCTCCTTGGTTTAGGCTTTAATTGGTGGTTTTTTTACCCCCCACATCCTTTAGGTATAAGGTTAGGTTGTGCATTTGTGATTTTTCTAAAAATTTGAGAGAGGCTTGGATGGCTATGTACTTCCCTCTGAGGACCACCTTTGCAGGATCTCATCAGTTTTGAACCGATGTGTTTTCATTTTCATAGTTTCCATGAATTGTTTAAGTTCTTTAATTTCCTGGTTGAGGCACTTATTCTTTAGCAGGGTGTTATTTAACTTCCATATATTTATGTTCCTACCAAATTTCTTCTTGTGGTTGAGTTCAAAGCACTGTGGCCTGAAAATATGCAGGGAATAATCTCAGTCTTTTGGCATTGCCTGACACCTGGTTTGTGAACCAGCATGCGATCTATTCTGGAGAACATTCCATGTGCACTCAGGAAGAAGGAGTATTCTGTTGCTTTAGGATGGAATGTTCTGTATATATCTACGATGTCCATCTGGTCCAATATGTCATTCAAAACTCTTGTTTCTTTGTTGATCTTCTGCTTAGATGACCTGTCCATTACTGTGAGTAAAGTGTTGATGTGTCCTGTGATTAATGGAGGAGAATCAGTATGGTTCTTTATTTTGCTTATTAATTGGTTTATATAATTGGCTTCTACCATGTTGGGGGCACAGATATTTAGAATTGTTAGATCTTCTATTTGGGTAGACCCTTTAAGTATGATATAGTGTCCCTCAGTATCTCTTACTATAGTCTTTGGTTTAAGATCTAATTTGTGTGATATGAGGAATGCTACCTCAGCTTTCTTTGGAGGTCGATTAGCATGGTAAATTGTTCCCCATCCCCTCACTTTCATTCTGGAGGTATCTTTAGGTCCAAGGTGAGTCTCGTGTAGGCAGCATATGGATGGGTCTTGCTTTTTTGTCCAATTTGAAACCCTGTGTCTTTTTTTTTGGGAGCATTCAGACCATTTAGTAACTATTGAAAGATATGAATTTAGTGCCATTGTATTTCCTGTAATGCCATTTTATTTCCTGTAATGTCTCTACAGTATTTCCTGTAGTGCCATTGTATTTCTTGTAATGTCTCTGTTTCTGGAGATTATCTCTGTTAATTTCTGGTCTCTTGGGGTCTCTTGTCACTTATAGAATCCCCCTTAATATATCTTGCAGGTCTGGGTTGGTGGTTACATGTTCTTTTAGCTTCTCTCTGTCCTGGAAGGTCTTGATCTCTCCATTCATTCTGAACGAGAGCCTTGCTGAATAAAGTATTCTTGGATGCATGTTCTCCTCATTTAGTACACTGAATATGTCTTGCCAGCCCTTTCTGGCTGCCAGGTCTCTGTGGCAGGGCCTGACATTATTCTGATTTTCCTCCTTCCATATGTAAGGAAACTTCCCTCCCTAGATATTCTCAGGATAGCTGCTTTGGCTCTAAGATTTGCAAGCTTAACTATTATATGTCAGGATGTTGATCTATTTTTATTGACTTTGAATTTATTGACTTCTCTGCCTCTTGGATATGAATGCTTGTTTCCTGCCCCAGATTAAGGATGTTCCCAGCTATGATTTGCTCAAATACAGCTTCTAGTCCTCTCTTTCTCTCCACCCCCTCGGAAGGTTTTTCCCAATAATTCTGACACTGGAACATTTCAGGGCATCATTAATCTCTCCAATCCTTGTTTTCATGCAGTACTCAGCTGCCTGTCTCTGTTTTCGTCAACCTCCTTCCTTTCCATCAGCTTGTCTAGATCACTTATTCTCTCTTCTGCCTCTTTTACCCTGGCTGAGTATCCAGTTTTGACTGTATCTCATTCATAGCATTTTTAAGTTTGGCCTGATTGGATCTCAGTTCTGCCCTTAGAGATTCTATCTTGTCACTAATACTTTTTTCATCCTAGTTATTGACTTTATGATTGCTATCCTTAATTTTATTTCTGACACAGTGCTTATATCCATATCCATTAGTTCTGTGGCAGAGGACATTGTCTCTATTTCTTTTCTGGTTGAGATTTTTCTCCTACTAGTCATTTTATTGAGGGATGGTTGAGCAAATGAGCAGAGTCCAAAATATCAACTATGACCCAAGCAAGATGCACAGTAGCAAAATCCAGAGTGGTTGGAAGCCACTGCTGAAAATTAAAGCAAGAATGAAACTAAAAAAATTTAGAAAAAGTGGGGTAGAGGAAGGAATGAATATAATCTCACAGTGTGGATAAAGCAGGTATTCCAGTTGTTCCTGGGTGAATTTTGTTTTGTGTGTGAGAAGGCACTGTATCTGAAAATTGCAAGGAAAATAAAACATGTGTATATATAAAGTTGAATAGAGTGAATAGAGGACTAAAATGAAGCACATGTCTATAAAAAAAGGTGTGAAAATACACAAGTTAAAAAGTGACTATGAAATGTAAGTCAATATAATAAACGTGTAGTTGAAATGAGAAAAAGGTAAAAAAAAAAATAAGAAAGGAAAAGCATAGGAAAAAAAAAAAAGAAAACGAGTACTTTATCTAAAAAATAAACAAGTAGTGAGGCAACACCTGGAACTCAATCTACTATTTTCCCCTAGCGTTGGGATTTTACAGTCTTATGGGATCCATAGGGTTGTCATCTACCTGTTGCCCTAGCCTGTCTTCTGGAGAGGGGCCTGCTGCGCTGTTTCTCAGGTATCCCTTCCTGGGTAGAGCTGTCCTACCACCTGTCAGGGGTATGTGCTCAGTGGAAACTGGTCCTCTGTGTGGCTTTTTTTTTTCCCTGGAGGCTTTCTGCACTTCTGCAGAGGATAGGTGCAAAAATATCTATACCAGGGGGGCTGGGTGGCTCAGTGGGTTAAAGCCTCTGCCTTCAGTTAGGGTCATGATCCCAGGGTCCTGGGATCGAGCCCCACATCGGGCTCTCTGCTCAGCAGGGAGCCTGCTTCCCCCACCCTGACACCACCACCTGCCTCTTTGCCTACTTGTAATCTGTTGAATAAATAAATAAAATCTTTAAAAAAATGTCTATACCCAAACCTCTGGCACAGAGCAGAAAATTCTCAGTCTGCCCTCTTCAATAAATCCTCCAGGGCAAAGAGTCTCCACTTCTATATGTGCCCTAGAAAACTGCAGCCTCCCATGGTGCCCACTGACAGCAACTCTCAGAGGTAGTCCCAGGGACCTGGGAGTGCCCCTGTCCTATGTGACTCTAAAACTGCCGGCAGTCGTGGCTTGTGCAGGCCCCCAAAGATCCTGGATCTTGTCTGGTTGGTGCTCTGATGTCCTTTCTGGGCCACTACCACCCTGCAAGTTTTTACCCCGTCGGGCATAGGTTCTAGACTTTTTCAGAATGGTCAAGAAAACAGCAATTATCCACCAGCACAGCTCAAGGTTTATGGCTATCTGAGCTGACAGCCCCCTCCTGGGCTCACTGACCACAACCTGCTTCCTGGCTCCTCTGCTGGGGCAGTGCACTGGTTCAGACACCCCCTTCCACTCTGTGGCTCCTTGTATCCTGAGACCACAGTGCCCCACCTAGAATTCTGCCTTTTCATTTCCAGAGCCCCTTTCAGAGAGGGATGTCTGTCCTAGAGCAGATGTCTACGGGTTCTGATTTTGCGCTCTGGTGTTCTGTCACTTTCCAGGAGGCAGCTTATGGCCTCCCTCTTCTGTTTATCTTCCAATATTTCCCCACGGATTCACGACTCTGCACATCCTACCTTGCAAAACACATTTGCTTCTCTGCCTGTAGAGATCCAGATATGTGTTCTTGCATCTCAGGATGATTTTGTTGGTGTTCAAACTTGTTCAGTAGATATCCAGCTAAATTCTGGGGACCAGTTGAAACAGGGTCCCCTACTCCTCTGTCATCTTGCCTGCCATACCAACCACTTGGTTTTAGTCTTTCATTCTACCAGTGTAGCGCACAGCATCTATTGATCTGTGTAGTCTGGTTCAGCCTGTGTCCCTGCTATAAATCGTGGTGCATGAACCTCTTCATACGCTGTTGAATTTGGTTTGAAAATATTTTGTTGAGGAATTTTGTGTCTATATTCATCAGGGATTAGGTCCAAATGTTTCTTTCTTTTTTTTTTTTTCTTTGTAGTATTCACCTGTGTTTGATATCAGGGTAATGTTAATCTTGTAAAATTAGGTAGGGAGTGTCCTTTTCAGGTTTTTTGAGGAATTAGAGGAGGATGTCTGCTAGTTCGTAAATAATTGGGAGTGAAGGAGTAGATATATTTTAAGCCAATAATGGTAACAAGAGACAAAAAACTTCATTAAATAAAGGAGTCAATTCAGGGCACCTGGGTGGCTCAGTTGGTTAAGTGACTGCCTTCTGCTCAGGTCATGATCCCAGGGTCCTGGGATCGAACACCACATCAGGTTCCCTGTTCACTGGGGAGCCTGCTTCTCTTCTCTCTCTGCTGCTCTGCTTGCTTGTACTCTCTTGCTCTCTATGTCAAATAAATAAATAAAATCTTAAAAAAAAAATGAAGGAGTCAATTCCTCAAGAAGGTGTAACAGTGGTCAATATATGAGACCCGATATGGGAGGACCAAAATTATTATTTTTTAAAGTTTCTTTTATTAAACATTTCTTTTTTATATAATTTTTAAATTTAAAAAAGAACATATAATGTATTAAAAGCCTGGGGGTACAGGTCTGTGATTCACCAAGTTTACGCACTTCACAGCACTCGCCATAGCACATACCCTCCCCAATGTCCATAAACCCACCACCCTCTCCCTCCCCCCTCCCCCCCAGCAACGCTCAGTTTGTTTTGTGAGATTAAGAATCTCTTATGGTTTGTCTCCCTCCTGATCCCATCTTATTTCATTTATTCTTTTCCCACCCTCCAAACCCCCCATTTTTGCATCTCCACTTCCTCATATCAGGGAGATCATATGATAGTTGTCTTTCTCTGATTAACAACTTACTTTGCTCAGCATAATACCCTCTCGTTCCATCCATGTTATCGCAAATGGCAAGATTTCATTTCTTTTGATGGCTGCATAGTATTCCATTGTGTGTGTGTGTGTGTGTGTGTGTGTATACCACATCTTCTTTATCCATTCATCTGTTGATGGACATCTAGGTTCTTTCCATAGTTTGGCTATTGTGGACATTGCTGCTATAAACATTCAGGTGCATGTGCCCCTTTGGATCACTACATTTGTATCTTTAGGGTAAATACCCAGTAGTGCAATTGCTGGGTTGTAGGGCAGCTCTACTTTCAACTTTGTGAGGAACCTCCATGCTGTTTTCCAGACTGGTTGCACCAGCTTGCATTCCCACCAGCAGTGTAGGAAGGTTCCCCTTTCTCCGCATCCTCGCCAGCATCTGTTGTTTCCTGACTGGTTAATTTTAGCCATTCTGAATGGTGTGAGGTGGTATCTCACTGTGGTTTTGATTTGTATTTCCCTGATGCCGAGTGATGTGGAACACTTTTTCATGTGTCTGTTGGCCATTTAGATGTCTTCTTTGGAGAAATGTCTGTTCATGTCCTCTACCCATTTCTTGATTGGATTATTTGTTCTTTGGGGGTTGAATTTGCTAAGCTCTTTATAGATTTTGGACACTAGCCCTTTATCTGATATGTCATTTGTAAATATCTTCTCCCATTCTGTCAGTTGTCTTTTGGTTTTGTTAACTGTTTCCTTTGCTGCGCAAAAGCTTTTGATCTTGATGAGGGAGGACCAAAATTATTAAGCAAATGGTAACGTATAGGAAGGGAGAAATAGATAATGACATAATAATGGTAGGGACTTCATTATTCTAATTGTAATAATGGATAAATCGTTCTGACAAAATATGCACATGAAAATATTGGATTTGAGCCAAACTTTCAAGTAAAAATGTTAACAGATATGTATGGAACATACCATCCAACAGCAGCAGAATACACATTCTTGTGAAGCACACCAGGAACATTGTCCAGGATAGATAAGAAGAGAATTACAAAATAAGACTTAGGAAATTGAAGAAGACTGAAGCCATGCAAGTAACTCATTTTTTAATCCTAGTGTTATGAAACAAAAAATCAAGAACCAAAGGAAAGATGGAAAATGTACACATATGTGGAAATTAAAAACCACACTCCCCCCGCACCAATGGGTGAAAGAAGACATCAAAGGGAAATCAAGACATATTTTGAAAAAATAAAAGTATCAACACTACTTATGAAAATATGAGATGCTAGAAAAGCAATTCTACACGGAAGGTTTACTGCATGCAATAAAGGCCTACACTAGGAAAGAAAAAATAACCCAGTTTTACTCTTCAAGGAACTGAAAAGACCAAAGTAAGCTTAAAGTGAGCAGAAGGAAAGAAATAACAAAGCTCCGAGCAGAGATAAGTGAAATAGAGCCCAGAAAAACAATAGCAAAATCAACCTGGAATGAAGAAGCGATGAGAACTCAGGGTACAAATGGTCTTTGATTGAGGTCATCAGAGGGAAGTTGGGTAAGGTTCATTCTAGTTGGTAAATATTATGAGTGTCAAACCCAGGGACACCTGGGTGGCTCAGTTAGTTAAGTGTCTGACTTCTGGTTTCAGTTGCAGGCTTGACCTCAGGGTCATGAGTTCAGGTCCCAAGTTGGGCTCCTGGCTGGGCCTGAAAACTACTAAAAAGAAGAAAAACTGTCCAGGGGTAGCTAAGATGGTGACAGAGGAAGAAAACTGTAAGCTGGTGTTGTCTGAGGAACGCAACAAGATAACTATCTAATCATCCTAAATACTCCGGAAATCTGCCTGAGGACTGATAGAACAAACTCCACAACTACAGGGAGAGAAGAGTCTCTTGGAATAGGGTAGGAAGGGTGGAGATATGGTGTGTGGAGAAGGGGATCATGACTGCCTTGGAAGAGAGGAAACCAAGGTTGTGGAAGAGAGAGAGAGAGAGAGGAGCACACAGGGGAATGCACAAGGAGAATATTTTCCCAAAGCCATTTGCTGGGAGAAAGGAAAAAGGGAGGGTCAATCACTTATTGTGAGTTCTTGCAGCCAGCGGGGCCTTAAGCATGGAGTTTGAAAGATTGGTGAGGTTAGTGGGCTTGGTGGCCTAAAGCCCTGAGGGTGCTGCCCTGCTCCTGGAGAGAAGACAGGTAAACCCCTGGGGGGCAGAGGGCATGGGAACAGCCATCTGGAGAAAGCCTTGCAGGGGAGATGATGGCCCCTCTAGAAGGAATCACAGAGAGGTAGTATTCCTGGAGAGGCCCCTCTGTGCACCCTGGTGCCCTCTGGGGCCATTTGTCTCCCAACCCTGCAGCAGAAACATGGATCCACGAGCAGGAGGCAGCACTGGGCTAGCACAGGCTGCCTCCCTTGTTTCTGCCAAACCCTCTTTCCCTGCACTCTGGTGAGACTGTCCTTTTAGGTCAAGTTTGCCTCAGTACCCGTAAGGTGAGACCTCCCCCCAGAAAACCAGCCAGGGCCCCTGCCCATATCATATTCCTAAAACCTGGAGTTTGAGAAGTCAGCCGACTTCACTGGGATAGAGCCCAGAGGGCTCCGGGCAGATCCTTGAGAGGAGGCAGGTAAACAACTAGATGGTGTGGAAACAGAGATCTCGAAAAGGTCTGTGGGGGACCTGGGTAGCTTAGGTGGTTGAGCATCTGACTCTTGGTTTCAGCTCCTGGCCTCTCTCAGAGTAGTGAGAACAAGCCCTGCATTGGGTTCTTTGCTCAGTGGAGTTTGCTTAAGACTCCCCCTCTTTCACTGCCCTTCGACCCATGCATGCTTTCTTTCTCTCTCTCTCTCTCTCAAATGAATAAAACTTAAAAAAAAAAAAAAAGCCTGGGACACCTAGGGGTGGAATTATTTTCTTTTCTCAGAGTGCTTTCCTGAGAGGTGGGACATGGAATCTGCTCTCCGGGGACAAAGGAGGTGTCGTTTTCCTACCTTGCCCATCAGTACCAACAGAGACCCCTGCAGTGAGCAGCAAAGCCAGAACATGCGCTGCCTGACCTGCTTACACCATGTGCCACATCCTGCGCTCTGGCCGTGCTGCCCTTCTTAGTGAGGCTCCTCTCAGTCCCAGTGTGGCAGGTGCCTTCCCCAGAAGACAAACAGAAATCCCCATGCACAACATGTCCCCTGACCAGAGAGTTCTTTGGGGCTTCAGATCTAGTGGAAGTAGTATCAGGTCCCATTTCACAAGCAGAGCTGAGCAGATCGCAGCTCGTTAAAACTCACCTCATTCAGGCTGGGGACTAAACACTATCCACAACTGGCCAGAAGAGCCTCTGCAGATGACCCCCTGAAGGCTAGAGCAGCCAAACCACAGCAGCAGAGAGCATGCAGCACACCCCCCACACATACTCACTCAAGTGCCAGACACTGGGCACTACATAACCTCCTTTTCACACAGCCATTTCTCTCCAAAGTGAGAAGCAAATGGACCTTTCTAGGACCCAGAAGAAGGCAGAGACTTCGACAAAATGCCCACAGGGAGGAATTCATCCCCAATGAAAGAACAAGGTAAAGTCACAGCCAGATATCTAAGCAAGACAGATAAAAGAAACATGCTTGATGGAGAATTTAAAGCAAAAATCCCAAGGATACTCACTGCAATTAAGAATGGAGGACTTCAGGGAAGCCTTTACTGTAGACATAAAAAGTGTTAAAAAAAATCAGTCAGATGGGAAAAATACAGTATTTGAGATTGGAAATGGCTTGATGCAATGAACACGAGGATGGAGGAAGGAGATCTCTCCATAGACACTTGGCAAGCCAGTAGGAGTGGCGTGATCTCTTCCACGTGCTGAATGGGACAGAACTACAGCCAAGAAAACTCTATCCAGGAAGGGCACTGTTCAGAATAGAGGGAGAGATCAAGAGTTTCCCCTATAAACAAGAACTAAAGGAGTTCTGGGAGAAATAGTAAAGGGGTCTCTTTGAGTGGAGAGGACATTACAGATCAAGGGCTGGTATCCAACATCTACAAAGGACTTTGCAAACTCAACACCCCCAAAACAAATAATCCAGTCAAGAAATAGGCAGAAGATGTGAACAGACAGTTCTGCAACGATGACATACAAATGGCCAACAGACACTTGAAAAAATGTTGAACATCACTAGCCATCAGGGAAATACACATCTAAACCATGAGATGCCACCTTACACAAGTTGGAAAGATGAAAATAAGAAGGCAGGAACTAAAAAATGTTGGCAAAGATGTGGAGAAAGGGGAACCCTATTCCACTGTTGGTGGGGATGCAAGCTGGTAGAGCCACTCTGGAAAACAGTATGGAGTTCCTCAAGATGTTAAAATAGAGGTAACTCATGAGCCAGCAATTGCACCACTAGGTTTTTACCCCAAGACACAGATGTAGTGAAAAGAAAGGGCACGTGCACCCCAATGTTCATAGCAGCAATGGCCACAATAGCCACACTGTGGAAGGAGCTGAGCTGTCCTTCAATAGATGAATGGATAAAGAAGGTGTGGTTCATACAATGGAATACTACTTAGCCATCAGAAAGGATGAATACCTATCATTTGCATATGGATGGAACTGGAGGGGATTATGCTGAGGGAAATAAGTCAGCCAGAGAAAGACAGTTATCATATACTTTCACTCCTATGTGGAACATAAGAAATAAAGCAGAGGACCATAGGGGAAGGGAGGGAAAACTGAATGGGAAGAAATCAGAGAGGCAGACGAACCATGAGAGACTCTGGACTCCAGGAATCAAACTGAGTGTATAGAAGGGAGGGGGGTGGAGGGGTAGGGTAGCGGGATGACGGGTATTAAGGAGGCCACGTGTTGTGATGAGCAACTGGGTGTTACATGCATCTAGTGAATCGCTGAACACTTCATCAAACTCTAATGATATGTTGGCTAACTGATCGTAATAAAAATTTTAAAAAAGTAGAAAGAGTGTGGGTAAGCAGGGGATGAGGCAGAGGGAGACAGAGAGGGGAAGCAGACTCCCCTCTGGTTGGGAGATGGATGCCTAAATTTGGCTCCATTCCAACACCCTAGGATCATGTCCTGAGCTGAAACTGAGTGTGAAGCGTAAGGGACTAAATCACACTGGGGCCCCACATATTTATACTTAAAATTAAGTAACTGAATGGATTCCTTTTTAAAAATTAACATATAATGTATTACTTGTTTCAGGGGTACAGGTACTGAATGGTTCTTAATTATATATGTAAATATGTTGGATAATTGTGTTGAAAAGTCTTACATGTTTTGTAAAACATGTAGGTCATTCGCAGATGAGAACCAAAGGAATGATTTGTCCTCTGTGAAATAATGTGAAATAATAAGAGACAGGTGAGATCTCCTCTGGCGTGATCCTTGATCATCATTCTCCCTGAGGACGGCCACCTCTGGACAGCTCAGTGACAAGGGCTCATTAAAAGTGTGGTGCATCTGCTCCCCAGGGACGTCAGCCAGGGAACACATTTGGTTCTCATTGCCAGTCCAGTCATAGCTGAGTGTCACAGCACCCTCTCCTGTGCTCATAAGGATCTCCCTGTCATACAGGTGGGTCATTGCTTTCAGGAAACTATAGTGAGAGTTTGCAATTGCCTTCATTTCCTAGAGGCAAAGTGCAGATCTCTCATCGTGAGCAAGTGTCCTTTGCTTAGGAAAAGTTTATGGATAAGCCAGTACTGGTATAGTCAACTTTCACATTTATTGCACACAACTGATTCTGCATATCCAGGTGCCAATCCGTGATACCGTCTTTAGGCAGTGACTTGGAAAGGCGGTAGGGAAATAGCTTTGAACCCACAGAGAGGGTAAGCAAAGGTGAGTGGAATGGAATCGGTCTCTGTGTTGCCTTAGGAATTGGCAAGTTAATTTTCTTGCAATTGTTCTTGAAACAGAAGAGCTGTTGCTTTTATGTTCCACTGACTAAAGGAACAGCCTATGGCAATTCAACAAATATAAGAAGTAAATTTAGTTGTTCATTATAGACTCCACCAAGTCATTCTTAGACATTTGGTTCTACTGCAATACATTCATTATCCCTGCTTATGCAAATATGGGAAATACTTACATATGCATATATAGTGATAGTAAAATATGTCCTTTAGTAATGGAACAAGAGAATATGCAGAAGTGTAAAAATAGTAGACCATATACATCCATGCTCTCTTTATGGTCCTTATTGTTTGTGAAATTAGACAGTATTTATTCTGTATGCATAAAGCTCATTGTCATTATTTATAGTTCCTAAATGGTCATTTTCTCCCTTCAGAGTTTCTAAAATGCCTAAAATATGTACGGAGTTTTAGAATGCTATGTTGAAGATCACAACAGGGGAGTTGCATTTTGTGAATATTGTGTCAGTGCAGTTCTATTCGGACACTGGGTTCCATCCTTCTATGCTCGCATAGGATCATGAATGGACTCTGTGTGAATGCTGCTGGGGCCCTGCTCAGATGCTCTTTACCTGGCTGCTGCTCCAATCCTTACCCTATATGTTAGGAATATGGGCTGCTAGGTGCACAGTCTTTCCTTTCTTCAGAGATTTGCCCTTAGCTGAGAGGGATCTGCTTTGCCAGGGGGTCTCAGGAATAGAGTGTGGGCAACTCTTAGCCAGTGACAGACTCATGGGAGAGGCAAAAGGCTGCCAACGTCAATGCAAGACTAAATCTGATGCAATTCATGCTCCAGAACTGTGCTGTCCAAGACTGGAGTAAGAAGTCACAGGAAGTCATTTAAATTTAAATTAATTAAAATTAAATAGAATACAAAATTCCATTTCTCAGTGAGACCATTTAAATGCTCAGGTAGTGACATGTGGATAGTGGCTATTGCATTAGGCAGCGAGGGCTGAGTATTTCTCTCAGCACAGATGCATACTTGTATGGCAGACTTGTGTCCACTTTCTTACAGGGTCAGGCTCATTCCGTATTCCATTTAAGACCACGTCTTTCCTTATTCATGTTCTCTGCTCTGTTTTGCTTCCCTCATCCCCTTTATCCTAAGAGCATTCCCTAAACAAACCATGTGCAGTGGAAATCCTACTTGATCCTCTTCTCCCATGAAACCTGGTGGAAAGCACCGTCCATGTTCGTGAGACCTGTCATTTCCAGTGTTGCGAAAGCTGCCTTCCCCTCACTAGCTCATCTGGCATTGAAATTAGGGGCCTCTTGTAGAATATGTGGGGTCAGCTAAGACCTATGGAACAGAAGCTTTATTAAAGTAATAGTGATTCATTCTATCACTGTCAACACTACTTCAGGATTCATTCAGGAACTGCATAGGTCAGAGTTTGCATGTCAGTTATGCCAGTGACTGTTATATGCTTGAAATACCTTCAATACAGACATGTTTCATGAGATTTTTGGTCTTTAAAATGTGTAGTTTGCATACTGAGTATGTGATTTTCAAGAAATATGGATTCTTCCACTTAAACTTTTAGACCTTTGTGTCAGCGTGGAACATGTTTAATGGCTCTATCAGCTTTGATGTCCTGGTACTAAACATTTAACCTCTTCCATTTAATGCCCTTTCCTTTAATTATTATTGTACAATTGTATTTTCTGAGATGTCATTTCCCACTTTATTGTTTTTAGATGGTGATTATTACACAAGATGCCATTGCTTCTGTTTTGTAGAATCTACGTATTTTTTTTTAATTTTTTAATTTTTTTCAGCATAACAATATTCATTATTTTTGCACCACACCCAGTGCTCCATGCAATCCGTGCCCTCTACAATACCCACCACCTGGTGCCCCCAACCTCCCACCCCCCACCCCTTCAAAATTCTCAGATCGTTTTTCAGAGTCCATAGTCTCTCATAGTTCACCTCCCCTTCCAATTTCCCTCAACTCCCTTCTCCTCTCCATCTCCCCTTGTCCTCCATGCTATTTGTTATACTCCACAAATAAGTGAAACCATATGATAATTGACTCTCTCTGCTTGACTTATTTCACTCAGCATAATCTCTTCCAGTCCCGTCCATGTTGCTACAAAACTTGGGTATTCATCCTTTCTTTCTTTCTTTTTTTTTTTTTTACAGCTTTATAAACATATATTTTTATCCCCAGGGGTACAGGTCTGCGAATCGCCAGGTTTACACACTTCACAACACTCACCATAGCACATACCCTCCCCAATATCCATAACCCCACCCCCTCTCCCAACCCCCTCCCCCCATCAACCCTCAGTTTGTTTTGTGAGATTAAGAGTCACTTATGGTTTATCTCCCTCCCAATCCCATCTTGTTTCATTTACTCTTCTCCTACCCCCTCGACCCCCCATGTTGCATCTCCTCTCCCTCATATCAGGGAGATCATATGATAGTTGTCTTTCTCCGATTGACTTATTTCGCTAAGCATGATACCCTCTAGTTCCATCCACGTCGTCGCAAATGGCAAGATTTCATTTCTTTTGATGGCTGCATAGTATTCCATTGTGTATATATACCACATCTTCTTTATCCATTCGTCTGTAGATGGACATCTAGGTTCTCTCCATAGTTTGGCTATTGTAGACATTGCTGCTATAAACATTCGGGTGCACGTGCCCCTTCGGATCACTACGTTTGTATCTTTAGGGTAAATACCCAGCAGTGCAATTGCAGGGTCATAGGGTAGTTCTATTTTCACCATTTTGAGGAACCTCCATGCTGTTTTCCAGAGTGGTTGCACCAGCTTGCATTCCCACCAACAGTGTAGGAGGGTTCCCCTTTCTCCGCATCCTCGCCAGCATCTGTCATTTCCTGACTTGTTAATTTTAGCCATTCTGACTGGTGTGAGGTGATATCTCATGGTGGTTTTGATTTGTATTTCCCTGATGCCGAGTGATATGGAGCACTTTTTCATGTGTCTGTTGGCCATCTGGATGTCTTCTTTGCAGAAATGTCTGTTCATGTCCTCTGCCCATTTCTTGATTGGATTATTTGTTCTTTGGGTGTTGAGTTTGCTAAGTTCTTTATAGATTTTGGACACTAGCCCTTTATCTGATATGTCATTTGCAAATATCTTCTCCCATTCTGTCAGTTGTCTTTTGTTTTTTTTAACTGTTTCCTTTGCTGTGCAAAAGCTTTTGATCTTGATAAAATCCCAAAAGTTCATTTTTGCCCTTGCTTCCCTTGCCTTTGGTGATGTTCCTTGGAAGATGTTGCTGCGGCTGAGGTCGAAGAGGTTGCTGCCTGTGTTCTCCTCAAGGATTTTGATGGATTCCTTTCTCACATTGAGATCCTTCATCCATTTTGAGTCTATTTTCGTGTGTGGTGTAAGGAAATGATCCAATTTCATCTTTCTGCATGTGGCTGTCCAATTTTCCCAACACCATTTATTGAAGAGGCTGTCTTTTTTCCATTGGACATTCTTTCCTGCTTTGTCAAAGATGAGTTCACCATAGAGTTGAGGGTCCATTTCTGGGCTCTCTATTCTGTTCCATTGATCTATGTGTCTGTTTTTGTGCCAGTACCATGCTGTCTTGATGATGACAGCTTTGTAATAGAGCTTGAAGTCCGGAATTGTGATGCCACCAACTTTGGCTTTCTTTTTCAATATTCCTTTGGCTATTCGAGGTCTTTTCTGGTTCCATATAAATTTTAGGATTATTTGTTCCATTTCTTTGAAAAAAATGGATGGTACTTTGATAGGAATTGCATTAAATGTGTAGATTGCTTTAGGTAGCATAGACATTTTCACAATATTTATTCTTCCAATCCAGGAGCATGGGACATTTTTCCATTTCTTTGTGTCTTCCTCAATTTCTTTCATGAGTACTTTATAGTTTTCTGAGTATAGATTCTTAATCTCTTTGGTTAGGTTTATTCCTAGGTATCTTATAGTTTTGGGTGCAATTGTAAATGGGATGGACTCCTTAATTTCTCTTTCTTCTGTCTTGTTGTTGGTGTAGAGAAATGCAACTGATTCCTGTGCATTGATTTTATATCCTGACACTTTACTGAATTCCTGTACAAGTTCTAGCAGTTTTGGAGTGGAGTCTTTTGGGTTTTCCACATATAGTATCATATCATCTGCGAAGAGTGATAGTTTGACTTCTTCTTTGCCGATTTGGATGCCTTTAATTTCCTTTTGTTGTCTGATTGCTGAGGCTAGGACTTCTAGTACTATGTTGAATAGCAGTGGTGATAACGGACATCCCTGCCGTGTTCCTGACCTTAGCGGAAAAGCTTTCAGTTTTTCTCCATTGAGAATGATATTTGCGGTGGGTTTTTCATAGATGGCTTTGATAATATTGAGGTATGTGCCGTCTATCCCTACACTTTGAAGAGTTTTGATCAGGAAGGGATGCTGTACTTTGTCAAATGCTTTTTCAGCATCTATGGAGAGTATCATATGGTTCTTGTTCTTTCTTTTATTAATGTGTTGTATCACATTGATTGATTTGCGGATGTTGAACCAGCCTTGCAGCCCTGGAATAAATCCCACTTGGTCGTGGTGAATAATCCTTTTAATGTACTGTTGAATCCTATTGGCTAGTATTTTGGCGAGAATTTTCGCATCTGTGTTCATCAAGGATATTGGTCTGTAGTTCTCTTTTTTGTTGGGATCCTTGTCTGGTTTTGGGATCAAGGTGATGCTGGCCTCATAAAATGAGTTTGGAAGTTTTCCTTCTATTGCTATTTTTTGGAACAGTTTCAGGAGAATAGGAATTAGTTCTTCTTTAAATGTTTGGTAGAATTCCCCCGGGAAGCCGTCTGGCCCTGGGCTTTTGTTTGTTTGGAGATTTTTGATGACTGTTTCAATCTCCTTACTGGTTATGGGTCTGTTCAGGCTTTCTATTTCTTCCTGGTTCAGTTGTGGTAGTTTATATGTCTCTAGGAATGCATCCATTTCTTCCAGATTGTCAAATTTGTTGGCGTAGAGTTGCTCATAGTATGTTCTTATAATTGTCTGTATTTCTTTGGTGTTCGTTGTGATCTCTCCTCTTTCATTCATGATTTTATTTATTTGGGTCCTCTCTCTTTTCTTTTTGATAAGTCTGGCCAGGGGTTTATCAATCTTATTAATTCTTTCAAAGAACCAGCTCCTCGTTTCGTTGATTTGTTCTATTGTTTTTTTGGTTTCTATTTCATTGATTTCTGCTCTAATCTTTATGATTTCTCTTCTCCTGCTGGGTTTAGGGTTTCTTTCTTGTTCTTTCTCCAGCTCCTTTAGGTGTAGGGTTAGGTTGTGTACCTGAGACCTTTCTTGTTTCTTGAGAAAGGCTTGTACCGCTATATATTTTCCTCTCAGGACTGCCTTTGTTGTGTCCCACAAATTTTGAACTGTTGTGTTTTCATTATCATTTGTTTCCATAAATTTTTTCAATTCTTCTTTGATTTCCTGGTTGACCCATTCATTCTTTAGAAGGATGCTGTTTAGTCTCCATGTATTTGGGTTCTTTCCAAATTTCCTCTTGTTATTGAGTTCTAGCTTTAGAGCATTGTGGTCTGAAAATATGCAGGGAATGATCCCAATCTTTTGATACCGGTTGAGACTTGATTTAGGACCAAGAATGTGATCTATTCTGGAGAATGTTCCATGTGCACTAGAGAAGAATGTGTATTCTGTTGCTTTGGGATGAAATGTTCTGAATATATCTGTGATGTCCATCTGGTCCAGTGTGTCATTTAAGGCCTTGATTTCCTTGTTGATCTTTTGCTTGGATGATCTGTCCATTTCAGTGAGGGGAGTGTTAAAATCCCCTACTATTATTGTATTCTTGTCGATGTGTTTCTTTGATTTTGTTATTAATTGGTTTATATAGTTGGCTGCTCCCACGTTAGGGGCATAGATATTTAAAATTGTTAGATCTTCTTGTTGGACAGTTCCTTTGAGTATGATATAGTGTCCTTCCTCATCTCTTATTATAATCTTTGGCTTAAAATCTAATTGATCTGCTATAAGGATTGCCACTCCTGCTTTTTTCTGATGTCCATTAGCATGGTAAATTCTTTTCCACCCCCTCACTTTAAACCTGGAGGTGTCTTCGGGTGTAAGATGAGTTTCTTGTAGGCAACATATAGATGGTTTTTGTTTTTTTTATCCATTCTGATACCCTGTGTCTTTTGATTGGGGCATTTAGCCCATTCACATTCAGGGTAAGTATTGAGAGATATGAATTTAGTGCCATTGTATTGCCTGTAAGGTGACTGTTATTGTATATTGTCTCTGTTTCTTTCTGATCTACTACTTTCAGGGTCTCTCTTTGCTTAGAGGACCCCTTTCAATATTTCCTGTAGAGCTGGTTTGGTATTTGCAAATTCTTTCAGTTTTTGTTTGTCCTGGAAGCTTTTAATCTCTCCTCCTATTTTCAATGATAGCCTAGCTGGATATAGTATTCTTGGCTGCATGTTTTTCTCATTTAGTACTCTGAATATATCATGCCAGCTCTTTCTGGCCTGCCAGGTCTCTGTGGATAAGTCTGCTGCCAATCTAATATTTTTACCATTGTACGTTACAGACTTCTTTTCCCGGGCTGCTTTCAGGATCTTTTCTTTGTCACTAAGACTTGTCAATTTTACTATTAGGTGACGGGGTGTGGACCTATTCTTATTGATCTTGAGGGGGGTTCTCTGAACCTCCTGGATTTTGATGCTTGTTCCCTTTGCCATATTGGGGAAATTCTCTCCAATAATTCTCTCCAATATACCTTCTGCTCCCCTCTCTGTTTCCTCTTCTTCTGGAATCCCAATTATTCTAATGTTGTTTCGTCTTATGGTGTCACTTATCTCTCGAATTCTCCCCTCGTGGTCCAGTAGCTGTTTGTCCCTCTTTTGCTCAGCTTCTTTATTCTCTGTCATTTGGTCTTCTATATCGCTAATTCTTTCTTCTGCCTCATTTATCCTAGCAGTGAGAGCCTCCATTTTTGATTGCACCTCATTAATAGCTTTTTTGATTTCAACTTGGTTCGATTTTAGTTCTTTTATTTCTCCAGAAAGGGTTTTTATATCTCCCGAGAGGGTTGCTTTAATATCTTCCATGCCTTTTTCAAGCCCGGCTAGAACCTTGAGAATCATCATTCTGAACTCTATATCTGACATATTACCAATGTCTGTATTGATTAGGTCCCTAGCCTTTGGTATTGCCTCTTGTTCTTTTTTTTGCTGTGAATTTTTCCGCCTTGTCATTTTGTCCAGATAAGAGTTTATGAAGGAGCAAGTAAAATACTAAAAGGGTGGCAACAACCCCAGGAAAATATGCTTTAGCCAAATCAGAAGAGATCCTGAATTGTGAGGGCGGAGAAAGGGGATAAAAAGGGGTTCAGAAAGAAAGGAAAAAAAAACTATTAAAAGAAAGAAAGCCGATAAAGAAAAAATATAAAAAGAGGAAAAAATATATATATATTAGATAAACTATTTAAAAAACGTTAAAAAGAAGAAAACGGTAAAAGTTAAAAAAAATTTAGCAGAAGAAGAGAAAAAGAAAGAAAAAAAAATTGAAAAAGAAAAAAAAATTAAATTAACTGCAAGGCTAAAAAATCATGGGGAGAAAGCCATGAGTTCCGTGCTTTGCTTTCTTCTCCTCTGGAATTCCGCCGTTCTCCTTGGTAGGTGAACTTGGTCCTGGCTGGGTTTCCCGTAGATCTTCTGGGGGAGGGGCCCGTTGTAGTGATTCTCAAGCGTCTTTGCCCCAGGCGGAGTTGCACCGCCCTTACCCGGGGCCGCTCTGAGTCATCCGCTTGGGTTCGCTTTCGGGAGCTTTTGTTCCCTGAGCGCTTTCCGTAGAGTCCGGAGGACGGGAATGAAGATGGCGGCCTCCCGGTCTCCGGCCCGGAGGAGCCGAGAGCCCGGGGCCCCACTCCTCAGTGCGCCCTCAGAGAACAGCGCCCAATGACTCCTGTCACCCTGGCCTCCGGCCGCGCTCCGAGCTGACCGAGCCTGCGACCGGTTCAAGGCAACCCTGAGCTGAGAGTCACTCCTCGGCTCTGTCTCTGCAGCCGGCTTCCCTGTTCTAGTACCGGTAAGCTCTGCGACACTGAGACACCCCCGATCCTTCTGCGACCCTGCGGGACCTGAGGCCACGCTTACCCCGCCTGGGCTTCACCCCAGTTAAGCCTCTGGAGCGATGTCCCTCAGCGGAACAGACTTTTAAAAGTCCTGATTTTGCTCCGTTGCTCTGCCGCTCGCCGGGAGCCGGCCCCTCCCCCCGCGGTCTATCTTCCCGTCGCTTTGGATTCACTTCTCCGCCAGTCCTACCTTGCAGAAAGTGGTTGATTTTCTGTTTCTGGAATTGCTGTTCTTCTTCTCTTCTTGGATTTGTAGGTGTTTGCAATCTTTAGATAAGCTATTTAGCTGATCTCCCGCTACCCGAAGTAGTCTCAGCCTGCTACTTCTCCGCCATCTTGACTCCTCCCCCCGAATCTACGTATTTTTATTTCACCTAATAACTCTTTTCTCTCTCAACGTAAAACCTGTGCTTTTCTCAAGGATGTATGGTTCTATATGCAAGATAATAATTTATGTGTGGATTTGTAACTGGATTTTCCTCTACTATATCACATCATGATAATTGCTAGAGACTGCGTTCTGTGTTCCTAACATAGGATGAGTGTGTTTATTGTTCCAGCCAGGATTATTTACATAGTTTGTCCAAGAGGAATGAATGTCTCTTACTGTATTCAGGCATTTGATACCTACCTCCATAGAGATGATGGTTTTTAGGCTACTCACACAGGTCTTTAACGTGGTAAGAAGTAGACGAAATGAAGTTTTTCATTTAACCTTAGGCTACACATGTCCTTTCTCTGGGAAGATGTGTTCTGTGGTGGTGCACAGAGATTGGAGAGGGACGGATGCTGAGCAGGGGAGGTGGAAGGAAGGGAAGTAAGCCAGATCAGCAGCACATGCTGCTGAGATCTGAAGAATACATTATGCAGCTGCTCTTTCTCACGTCCAGTGCCGCTCAAGGGGATTAGTTTTCCTAGATGTAATGTGAGAAAAAAAAAAGAAAAGATGATGGTGGACTATGATAAGAATATTCTTGTTCCTTCCCAAGGTTCTCTCCAGGAAGGCACTGGAAGCAATTGTAACCTCCACAGCCAATCCCATTCTTTTTGTTTCTTTTAGTGGGCATCTCCTTTGCCTGATGTTTTATTTTTCAACTGAAAATCATAATCATTTTTGTACCCATCAGTTAGAAGCCATTCAGCATTCTTTAGATATATGTATATACACATACACATACACATATATATAATCTGGAAAAGAAGGAAACGATTTGTACAAGTTCAGCTCACCAGAGTTTTGTCTTCTCTTTCCTTCCTTCTTAATCCTTATTGATAGGATAATGTTAAAATATATCACTATTTATTGTGATGGTACAATATGATATTGGTGTTTTCCTTGGATGAGTTAACATTTCCCTTTTGTTCTCCTTCCTTTTGTGAGTAATGCCTTCATTAGACACCTTGAAAACGCCATCAAGTTATTTCAGATAATTTATCTGTATTTGTGCATGTGTGCCTGAAACTGAACTGTGGTTTGCTTTTATTTGCTCTTCTGAGCAGGTGTGAGTCTGGGCACATTCCCTGTTGTTGCATGTTTATACTGTCTCAGATACCTTTATAACTAATTCCATTAAGAAAGTTTTTGTGGATAGATTTTCTTTTCTGTGGATACAACTGAATGCATTTCTACAGGAAATCCAAGGAAGTATAAAATAATGTGACATACTGTATCCTCTATTCTGATTCCATAAATACTTATTTAATCCCACTTTTGTACCAATTTCTTTCACACACCAGTGGGTCTGCCCTGAAACATGATTCAGATATTTAGTCTTAGAAGAACAAGAAATGAACTGTATGCCTAAGCATTTGAACATGCTAGAACTGAAATACTCATTTTCTGATGCCTCTTTCGTTGGTTTATAACTATGCTTCTTCATTACTAAGCAGCTGGAAGTATAGGGTCATCAGACTCACCCGAGCGCTGGTAACGTGTCTGATTCAGCATCAACTCCAGCTTTGAGAAGGTACTAACCTAATGTTGACAGATATCTGAGATTTTATATAATACCCTTTTCTATGACTTTCTGTGTAATACTCAAACGTTTCCATTATAGGTATTTACCTGTCATTGCTTTGAGAATAAATCGGTCTTTATCTCTATATATTTATCTAGTTGATTACTTCATCACAGAAGTGGTGTAAAGCATTACCCTTTGTATGTAGATTATACAGTTGGGTAACTTTTTAAAATATTTATTCTGATTAGAATGTGGATGGTGAATAGTCCAACCTTTTTCAGGAATTTCATGTGCTCTGGTTGGCAATTTGTGAAACACAAATCTGCAGAAGGAAGAGGAAAGTTGTGGGCACTGAATTTTAGGGTTCTGATTCCACCTGAGTATGCACGACCAAGGTATGCTCAGAGTTCCTGAAAACTGATACAGTAATTTTAGGCATCTTTAGGTAAAGTTAAGCCCTGTATTAAATGGTGGTGTTTTCAGGTTCTCTCTGGTTGTGTGTTTAGTTGTTTTACTACTCTAAGGAAACACAAATTCCAAACATGTAGCTTTCATAAGTATAGTATCTTAGGTAATTCTGACACAATGTTTATACGCAGAACTACTTCTGATATTTTGAATGTAATTGAATTATTTGTATATGTACATTCTAGCTCTTAAACTCCTATATCTGAACACATTTTCGAGTTTCTTTTGTATTATATTCTATTGCAGGTGAGGTGTGTACAAATCCAGTTGTGTAAAACATAAGATACATATTTACAATAATGTCCTCCCTCTGTCTGCCTCTCCTTCTGATTCTTTCTGATTGTTCTTCTTCTATTTCCTTCATCCTTATTATCTATAAAATGTATGTACATACTTACAGTCCTTTAAGTCCCATTAAGTTCAGACCAAAAGACCTTTCATACCTATGACTGATGCCAACATGGAGTCCATTATTTCATTTTTCCTATTTTACATGTTAAAGATTTACTTTTTTGGATTATGTGGAAGTAAACTGGTATACATTATGCCAATTTCAATCATTTATTGAAATAGTTACTTTTCGTATCCCGTGGCCATGTTTTATAACATGAGAGATCCACCTCACCTGGCACCAATTTTTTTTTTATTTGAAGGTTTCTTTTAAAAGTTGCTAAACGCTGGGTCCTGACAGGAAACATGCGCTAACAGAGGATGGAACAGAAGAATGGCAGCTCTTTCACGGGGTTTATCCTGCTGGGGTTCTCTGACCGGCCTCAACTGCAGCTAGTCCTCTTTGTGGTCCTCCTGATCTTCTACCTGTTCACTCTGCTGGGAAACGCCACCATCATTGCCTTGGCCCACCTCGACCCACATCTTCAGACTCCCATGTACTTTTTCCTCTCCAACCTAAGCTTTCTGGACCTGTGTTACACGACCAGCAGTGTCCCGCAGCTCCTGGTTCATCTCAGGACAGCAGACAAGTCTATCTCGTTTGGTGGCTGTGTAGCTCAGCTCTTCATCTCACTAGGGTTGGGATGCACGGAATGCATTCTGTTAGGCGTCATGGCGTTTGACCGCTATGCAGCCATCTGCAAGCCCCTGCAGTACACCGTGATCATGCACCCCCGTCTCTGTGCCCTCATGGCTTCTGCATCATGGTTCATTGGATTTGGCAACTCCTTATTGCAGACAGTGCTCATCTTCCTTTTGCCACTTTGTGGGAGAAATAAAATAGACCACTTCCTTTGTGAGATCCCTGCACTGCTCAAGCTTGCCTGTGTTGACACCACTGTGAATGAGTCTGAGCTCTTCTTTGCCAGTGTGATCATTCTCATTGTACCTCTGACATTAATCATCTTCTCCTATGGTCAGATCGTCAGGGCAGTCTTAAGAATAAAGTCATCTGCAGGGCAGAGGAAAGCGTTTGGCACATGTGGGTCCCACATCACAGTGGTCTCCCTATTCTATGGTACGGCCATCTATGCTTACCTCCAGCCCAGCAACAACTACTCCCAGGATCAGGGCAAGTTAACTTCTCTCTTCTACACTATCGTCACGCCCATGGTCAACCCTGTCATATATTCTCTGCGGAACAAGGATGTGACGGGAGCAATGAAGAAAGTGCTTTGCAGGGGCCATGGCTCCAGATGATTGGGCGGGGAAGACCCTTTGATGGAATGCATTGAATGCCAGGGCATATAAGATGTTTATGTCCTTCCTGTATCACTCAGAATTCTCTCTGACATCTTTCAAGGGAATCTTTACCTGATGCTTTTATGAAAGTCCATGTTCAAAATCTAAGCTCATGGATTCATGCAGCCTCCACAGATACGACCTAGTGTCCTAGAGCACATTCATCATATTGTTATTTTAAAATTTCAGAGGTTTTTCATATTCCCCCCTCATTTGGGAACACTATTTCATTCCTTTTTGCAAGAAGACACACACATATCATAAAGTCATGGGGAAATAAGAATACAAATGACTAAAACATGATAAGAAATACTAATACTAATAAATGATATGCCTCCAACGGTTTGCTAGAAAAATGCTAGCATTTTTACCAACAAACCGTTGGAGGCATATCATTTATTCTTGCACTGTGACCATGGCTCTGTTATGAGGTCCATAGGCTGACTGTATCATAGCTTTTTCATAGAAGTAGGTGGGCAACTCTGGGAAAAACAAACTTTTAGCTCAGAGAAAAGCCTATTAACATCAGTCCCGATATATCCACTCAGATATCGGGCCCTAGTATGACAACACCAGTGTGACGGTGATTTTAGGTAACCTTCCTGTCCCAGACATTGGGGGCGTGATGCATACCTGCCAGTGACAGTGGGAGCATCGATGGTCATAAGCAGGTGGTGCTGACAAGCGAGTTTGGACACAGCCAGACAAGCACTAACGTGAGGCCTACGAGTTGTTGTTTGTGTCCGTGAGCCACCCTGTTCGTTACAAATGACTCTTGAGCACAGTATTGTATCTGAACAGAACACAAAAGAAGCTCTGTTTTATAGTCTATCTATTTTACCTACAATAATGCAGCAAAAGTTCCAAAGGGTAAAAGACATTTAGACCCTCTCTTCATACTATCTTGTAAATTCTTCGATCCAGGCATCAACTGATCAATGCTTTTATATCTCACATCCACCAAAAGCCCCATATATTTCAATACTACAAAAATATAGGAAGTGCCCTCTATTTCGCAAGAAATGCCATGTCTGTGGAGCTTACTTAGATTCACCAGGAGGAAATGTAAAGAATAAATAGAATGTATATTAATTATTAAACATCTCCATACGTCTCTACTTTACAAATAGCCATCTCATTATGAACTGTCATACAATTCTGAATTAGGAGTAATAAATATAAACATCCCAGAACAACTGAATCTGACATTGTAGCCCTTCGATCTTAACTCTAGCTCAGTTTGCACAGAAGTGTGTTTTGGGGTATGGATCTGGGTTTCTGTATATATGTATTGTCACAAATAGTGTATTTTCCCATGGAGGCTGGAGCTTTGACAATGTCATCTTCACAGAAATATTTCTGATACTTGGTAGGTTTTCCCAATGCATAACCCAGTGTTGGTAAATGTGTTTGTGTCTTGGACTGGACACATACGCATGACAACTGTACTGTTCCCTATCCTGATGGCTAACCAGCATCCTCGGGGCCTTGAACCCCGAGCTGGCCATGCTCATGCCAAGTGATCTTGCTGCAGAGACAACATGTGGAGGCTGGAAATGACACCCAGGGGAGATCATGCACATGGTCAGGTTTTCTCTGTATCACTACAAGCATCACAATATTCTTACTTGAAATGAACACCTGGGATGTATCTTGACACCATAGTGATGCTTCATGTATGCCAGTAGGAAAACAGTCCTGTACATTGTTTATCTCCGACGGTGACAAATTTCCCACTCTCCATTATGTTTCAACTATATCCTGACAGTTATATACAAATGGTCACCTTAAAGTCCTTTAAATGAACTCTCCTTGGTGCAAAACCCGTCAAGGTCTCATGAAACCACATGGCCTGTTGTTGGGTGAGCAACTACTTCTCTGCTCTTAAGGACACGCAGAACCCTGGGGCAAAACATTTTCATTTCCTTTAAGTGAATGTTTGAATGGCATTTGGATATTTATTTTACATGGGAATAAATTATAGAGAACAAAGTTTTCCTGGAATCCAAAATAAAAAAGAAATTATTTGAAAGTCCAAACACAAGTTGAGAATTGTTCCATAACATTTTTCTAATGTTAAGAATCTGACTCCCATACTCTCCATGCTTTGTCTACAACAGACTCCAGGGTTGTGTAAATTGTCACCAATATCATTTGGATTGTTTCCTTTTTTTTTTTTTTAAGATTTTATTTATTTGACAGAGAGAGAGAGATTACAAGTAGGCACAGAGGGAGGCAGAAAGAGAGGGGAAATCAGGCTCCCCACTGAGCAGAGAGCCCAATGTGGAGCTCGATCCCAGGATCCTGAGATCCTGACCTGAGCTGAAGGCAGAGGATTAACCCATTGAGCCACCCAGGTGCCCTGGACTGTTTCCTTTTGTATGTTCACTAATAACTGTGGCATGGCTGTCGACTTGAACCCAAGGCTTGGCTAAATTATTTTATTCCATCTGTCTTTAGCAACTGGAGGTGAGGATGATGATTATGTTTTAGAGCAATTCATGGATTCTTCCAGCTCTTTACCTTTCAGAGGAACACGGGTGCACACCATCAGCTCAGGTAATGCATGTTTGCTGAGACTCAAAATGTCCAACTTGCGTGAAACACAAGTTCTATTTTTGTTTTGATTGCTTTTGTAGGTTTGAAATTACTTCATATTTTCTTATTTCATTTTTTATTAAGTTTTTATTTCCATTATAGTTAACATACAGTCTATTATTAATTTTAGGTGTACAGTATAATATTTCAACAATTCAATACAACACCCAGTGCTCATCACAAGTGCCCTCCTTAATCCCCATCACTTATTTCACGCATCCCCCCACTCATGTTCCCTCTGGTGATCATCAGTGTGTTGTTCTCCATGGTTGTTCTGTTTCTTGGTTGTCTCTCTCTTTTTTAGCTTTGCTCATTTGTTTTGCTTCTTAAATCCACATACAAATGAAATCATATGGTATTTGTCTTCCTCTGACCGACTTATTTCACTTAGCATAATACCCTCTAGTTCCTTTCAGTACATTCTAAATGGCAAGATTTCATTCTTCTTTATGATTAATATTCCATTGTATGTATATATCACATCTTTTTCTAGTCATCTATTGATGCACTTTTGGATTGCTTCCATAGTTTGGTTTTTATAAATAATGCTGCTATAAACATAGTGGTGCATGTATCACTTTGTATGGTCTTTTTTGGGTAAATACCCTGTAGTGCCATTACTTGAGGGGAGGTTTATTCTATATTTAAATTTTTGAGGAATCTCTATACTGTTTTCCACAGTGCATGCACCAGCTTACATTCCAACCAAGAGTGTAGGAGAGTTCCTTTTTCTCCACGACCTCACACATGTTTTCTTCTCGTGCTTGATTTTAGCCATTCTGACAAGTGTGAGGTGATATCTCATTGTGGTTTTGGTTTGCATTTCTCTGAAGAGCCATGATTTGAGCATCTTTTCTGTATCTATTGAGATCTGTATGTCTTCTTTGGAGAAATGTCTGTTCATGTCTTCTGTCCATTTTTAAAATTGGACTATCTGTGGTTTTGCATATTGTATGTATAAAATCATTACATATTTTGAGTACTAACCCTTTTTTAGATATGTCATTTATAAATCTTCTCCCATTCTGTAGGCTTTCTTTTTGTTTTGAGTCACAGTTTTTTTTCCCCTAAAAACTGTTCCAAAGTTACTTTATTATCTTTTAACTTTTTAATTATTTAAAAATTTTAATCCCAGTATAGCTAACATACAGTGTTATACTAGTTTCAGTTGTATGATATACTGATTCAACACTTCCATCATCACAAATTTACTCTTTGTTTGCTATCACCTATGTAACCCACCCCGCCCCACCCCCATCCCTCTTATGGTACGAGTCAGCACAGAGAGGCTTGGGAGATTCTCATATTATGTGTCCCTACCTTTGTGGCCCAGTTCTGACTTTAGACTGTCATTTGGTAGCATATTTGCAGTCTATAGAGGTAGGCTCTTAACAGACCCTCTGCATCATGCTGAAATCACTACTAGATCAGTAATCAGAGTACAGCTGCCTCTCTAAGACCCTCATGTATCCTGTAGTCTATGCATTTCACAGTTACTCTTTGCCAGAGTTCTGCTCTGTCCAGGCTCACTGAGGCAGGAGGAACAGGTTATAAGTCCCTGTGAGCTCTTTCCTTTGCAGATGACTTCAGATGCTTGTTTTATAATATAAGTGAGAGCTTCTTTCATTGATGTGCTATTGTAGCGTATTTCAGACCTGGTCATGCAGACTCTGGAAGCCACTGTGCATGGGAATGTGGTTTGCTGGGAAGGTGGGCTCTGTGTCAGTGCAGAAATGAGAGGGTGAATGACTGCTGCTCAGAAGGGTCAGGGGATGGGGTCCCTGAGGTGCCTGTAGAGACTGGACGCTTGCTTTGGGGAGGGAGACATTTCCTTCCCCCTCCCCACAGTGTTCTTCCAACTGTTTTGGAATGAAATGGAGATGGTAGGGAGTAACAGGAGAAAAAAACCAAAGCTTAAGTACGTACATATGGAGGTCCAATAATGAAATTGAGACTCAAAGAAGTGATCATGTCAGGCAGGGTTTAAACTTCTATACAAAGACAAGAAATGTACGAGGAATTGGCAGGATAAAGAAAACAGGTGTTTGGGAACTTCAGTTAGGAGGAATTCTAAATGGAATTCTTTTTGGTATGTCCAGTTAGCCACTCTATAGCACATCACTGGTTTTTGATGTAGTAGTGTTCAGTGATTCGTTAATTGTATATAACACCCACTGCTCATCATAACATGTGCCCTCCTTCGTACTAATCACCTGGCAACCCCATCCCTATACCCTCCTCCCCTCTGAAACCCTCAGATTATTTCCTGGAGTCCACAGTCTCTTATGATTCATCTCCCTCTCTGATTTCTTCCCCTTCAGTTTTCCCTCCTTTCCCCTATGATCCTCCAAGCTATTCCTTATGTTACACATAGGGGTGAAACTACATGATAATTGTCTTTCTCTGCTTGACTTACTCACTTAGCATAATTCCCTCCAGTTACATCCATGTCGCTGCAAATGGTAGTTATTCATCCTTTCTCATGGCTGATAATATTCCACTGTATATATGCACCACATCTCCTTTATCCATTCGTCTGTTGAAGGGCATCTTGGCTCCTTCCACAGTTTGGCTATCATGGCCATTGCTGCTATGAACATTGGAGTGCATGTGCCCCTTCTTTTCACTACATCTGTTTCTTTGGGGTAAATACCTAGTAGTGCAATTGCTGGGTCTTAGGGTAGCTCTATTTTTAACATCTTGAGGAAACTCCACACTGTTTGCCAAAGTGGCTATACCAGCTTCCATCCCACCAACAGTGGGAGAGTTCCCTTTTCTCCACATCCTCAGCAACATTTGTTGTTTCTTGTCTTGTTAATTTTTGTCATTCAAACTGTGTAAGGTGGGATCTCATTGTGGTTTTGCTTTGTATTTCTCTGATGCCGAGTGATGTTGAACATTTTTTCATGTGTCTATTAGCCATTTGAATATCTTCTTTGGAGAAGTGTCTGTTGGTGTCTTCTGCCCAGTTTTTGACATGATTATCTGTTTTTTGGGGGTTGAGTTTGAGAAGTTCTTTATAGATCTTGGATATCTGCCTTTTGTCTGTAATGTCTTTTGCAAACACCTTCTCTCTTTCCGTAGGTTGCCTCTTAGTTTTGTTGACTGTTTCCTTTGCTGTAGAATCTTTTTATCTTGATGAAATCCAAATAATTCATTTTTGCTTTTGTTTCCCTTGCCTTTAGAGATGTGTCTTGCACGAAGCTTCTGTGGCCCATGGCGAAGAGTTTACTGCCTATGTTCTCCTCTAGGATTTTGGTGGGTTCCTGTTTCACATTAAGATCTTTCATCCAGGGGCAACTGGGTGGCTCAGTGGGTTGAGCCTCTGCCTTCAGCTCAGGTCATGATCTCAGGGTCCTGGGATCGAGCCCCGCATCGGTCTCTCTGCCCACCAGGGAGCCTGCTTCCCTCTCTCTCTCTCTCTCTCTCTCTCTCTGTCTGTCTCTCTGTCTACTTGTGATCTCTGTCTGTCAAATAAATAAATAAAATCTTAAAAAAAAGATCTTTCATCCAGTTTGAGTTTATCTTTGTATATGGTATAATAGAATGGTCCAGTTTCATTCTTCTGCATGTGGTTGTCTAATTTTCCCAGCACCATTTATTGAAGAGACTGTTCCCCGCCCCCCCATTGGATATTTTTTCCTGATCTGTCAAAAATTAGCTGACCATTGAGTTGAGGGTCCATTTCTGGGCTCTCTATTCTTTTCCATTGACCCAGGTGTCTGTTTTTTGCTGTCTTGATGATCACAGCTTTGTAATAGAGCTTGAAGTCAGACACTTTGGTTTTCTCTTTCAACATTCCCCTGGTGATTCAATTTGGGGTCTTCTCTGGTTCCGTACAAATTTTAGGATTGTTTGTTGCAGCTTCTTGAAAAATGCCAGTGGTATTTCGATAGGGATTGCATTGAAAGTGTAGATTGCTCTGGGAAGCATGGACATTTTCACAATGTTTATTCTTCCTATCCATGAGCATGGAATGTTTTTCCACCTCTTTGTGTCTTCCTCAATTTCTTTTGTAAGTATTCTATAGTTTTAGAGTATAGATCCTTTACCTCTTTGGGTAAGTAAAGATAACCCTGGGTATCCCATGGGTTTTGGGTGTTATTGTAAATGGAATTGATTCCCTAATTTCTTTTTCTTCTGTCTCATTGTTAGTGTATAGAAATGCATCTAATTTCTGTGCTTTGATTTTGTATCTTGCCACATTATTGAATTGCTGTATGAGTTCTAGTAATTTTGGGGGTTGAGACTATTAGGTTTTCCACATAAAGAATCATGTCATCTGGGAAGAGAGTTTGACTTCTTTGCCAATCTAAGTGCATTTTATTTCTTTTTATTGTCTGATTGCTGAGGTTAGGACTTCTACTACTATGTTGAACAAAAGTGGTGAGAGTGGGCATCCCTGTTGTGTTCTTGACCTTAAGGGAAAAGCTCTCAGTTTTTCCCCATTGAGAATGAATGAGTGAAAAGCTGTGTACTTTTCATAGATGGTTTTTATGAAATTGAGGTATGTGCCCTCTATCCCTATATTTTAAAGAGTTTGAATCAGGAAAGGATGCTGTATTTTGTCAAATGCTTTTTCTGCATCAATTGAGAGGATTATATGGTTGTCTCTTTGATAATGTGCTCTTTCACATTGATTGATTTGTTAAACCATCCTTGCCTCCCAGGAATAAATCCCACCGAGTTGTGATGGATAATCCTTTTAGTGTACTGTTGGATCCTATTAGCTAGGATCTTATTGAGTATTTTGGCATCCATGTTCATCAGGGATATTGGTCTGTAATTCTCCTTTTTCATGGGGTCTTTGCCTGGTTTTGGGATCAGGGTAATGCTGGCCTCATAGAATGAGTTTGAGAGTTTTCCTTCCATTTTTATTTTTTGAAATAGCTTCAGTAGAATAGATATTATTTTGTCTCTAAATGTTTGGTAGAATTCCCCTGAAAAGCCATCAAGCCCTGGACTTTTGTTTTTTGGGAAGTTTTTTTTTTTTTCCCTACTGTTCCAATTTCCTTGCTGGTTATTGGTCGGTTCAGATTGTCTATTTCTTCCTGTTTCAGTCTTGGTAGTTTATAAGTCCAGGGATGCATCCATTTCTTCCAAATTGTCAGTTTTTTTTATCATATAGCTGCTGGTAATAAGTTCTAATAATTGTCTCTATTCCTTTGGTATTGGTCGTGATCTCTCCCCTTTCATTCATGATTTTATTAATTTGGGTCCTTTCTCTTTTCTTTTGGATAAGTCTGGCCAGAGGTTTATTGATCTTATTCTTTCACAGAACCAGCTTCTAGATTTGTTGAGCTGTTCTACTCTTTTTCTGGTTTCTATTTCATTGATTTCTGCTCCAATCTTTATTTTTTCTCTTCTCCTGCTTGGTTTAGGCTTTATTTGCTGTTCTTTCTCCAGGTCCTTTAGGTGTAAGGTGGGCTTGTGCATATGGGATTTTTCTACCTTTTTGAGAGAGGCTTGGATGGCTATGTATTTCCCCCTTAGGACTGCCTATGCTGTATCCCATAGGTTTTGGACAGGTATGTTTTGACTCTCATTGGTTTGCATGAATTTTTTAAGTTCTTCTTTAATTTCTTGTTTACCCAATCATTCTTTACCAGGATGTTCTTTACCTTCCAAGTGTTTGTGTTCCTTCCAAATTTTTTCTTGTGATTGAATTCCATTTTCAAAGCATTGTGGTTTAATAACATGCAGGGAGTAACCTCTATCTTTTGGTATTGGTTGATACCTGATTTGTGACCCAGAGAAAGTTCCATGTCCACCTGGGAAGAATGTGTATTCTGTTGTTTTAAGGGAGAATGTTCTGTATATATCTAAGAAGTCCACCTGGTCCAATGTGTCTTTCACAGGTCTTGTTTCTTTGTTCATCTTCTGCTTGATGATCTGTCCACTGCTGAGAGTGGAGTGTTGACATATCCTACTATTAATATATTATTATCAATATCTTACTTTATTTTGGTTATTAATTGTTTTATATAAATGGCTGCTCCCATACTGGGGGCCTAGATATTTACATTTGTTAGATCTTCTTGTTGGACAGACCCTTTAAGTATAATATAGTGTCCCTCGATGTCTCTTATTACTGTGTTTAAAGTCTAATTTGTCTGAAATGAGGATTGCTACCCCAGCTTTCTTCTGAGGTCCATTAGCAAGGTTCTCCATCTCCTCACTTTCAATCTGGAGGTGTCTTTAAGTTCAAAATGAGTCTCTTGTAGACAGCATATGGATGGTTCCTGTTTTTTTACTCCATCTGCTTCCTTGTTTCATTTGCTAGGAGCATTTAACCCATTTACATTTAGAGTGACTATTGAAAGATATGAATTTAGTGCCATTTTATTGCCTGTAAAATCCCTCTTTCCATAGATTTTCTGTTTCTTTCTGGTCTGTGTGACTCTTGGGATTTCTCTTCATTTACAGAATCCCTCTTAATATTTGAGGACTGGGTCGGTGGTCACATATTCTTTCAGTTTCTGCTTGTCCTGGAAGCGCTTTAGCTCTCATCCATTCTGAATGGCATCCTAGCTGGATAAAGTATTCTTAGTTGCATATTCATTTCATTTAGTACCCGAATATATCTTGCCAACACTTTCTGGCTCACCAGGTGTCTGTGGATAGATCTGATGTTCTTTTGATGTTACTCCCTGTAGGGACCCTCCTTTCCCTAGGTTTTCTCAGGATTTTTTCCTTGGTTGTACAATTTTCAAGCTTCACTATTATACGTTCAGGTGTTGAGCTATATTCATTGATTTTGGGAGGGGTTCTCTCAGCCTCTTGGACTCAAATGCTTTTTTCCTCCCCCAGAATAGGGAAGTTCTCAGCTATGGTTTGCTCAAATATACCTTCTAGCTCTCTCTCTCTCTCTCTCTCTCTCTCCACCCTGCTTAGGGATCCCAATATTTCTGACATTGGAACTTTTCATGGCATCATTAATCTCTGCAATCCTTTTCTCATGTGTTACTAGAAGCCTGTCTCTGTTTTCTTCCACTTTCTTCTATAAGCTTGTATTCTAGATCACTAATTTGTTTTTCTGCCTCATTTGCTCTGGCTGTTAGAGTATCCAATTTAGACTGCAACTCATTCATAGCATTTTTAAGTTTGGCCTGATTAGATCTCATTTCTAACCTTAGAAATTCTATATTGTCACCAGTGCTTCTTTCAACTCTAGCTATTGATGTCATGCTTGCTCTCCAGAATTCTATCTCTGACATTTTGCTTATATCCATATCCATTTGTTCTGTGGCAGATGACATTGTCTCTGTTTCTTTTCTTTGTTGAGAGTTGCACCTCCTAGTCATTCTCTCAAGGGATGGTTGGGTGAATGATCAGAGTCCAAAATATCAACCAGGACCTAAGCAAGACATATCCTAGGAAAATCCAGAGTGGTTAGAAACCACCAACAAAAAACAAAGCCAAAAGGAAACACATAATAAAATTCATAAAATAAAAAAAATTTTTTTTTTAAAGGAGAGGTGAGGGGAAGGTAGGCTATAATCTTTCAATGTGGACAAAGCAGAGTATTTCAGTTGTCTCTGGGTGTATTTTGGTCTGTTTTTTAGAGGACACTATTTCCCAAAACTACAAGGAAAGTAAAACTCACGTGCGTGTGCGTGTGTGTGTGTGTGTAAGACTGGATAGGGAAAAAAGGACTACAATAAAGCATATATCTATAAAGAAATACAGGTATGAAAAAGTACAAGTTAAAGAGCTACTATGAAATATAAGTTTATATAATAAACATCTAGTTGAAATGAGAAAAAGGTAAAAGAAAAACAGAGATAAAGCATTAAAAAAAGAATAGAAAGAAAAAGAGAGTTGTATCTGAAAAAAAAAAAAACCAAACAAACAAACAAACAAAAAAACACGCAAAAAACCAGGAGGCAATGTCTACAGCTCAACTGGAGCTCAATATACTATTTTTCTCTGGCATTAGAATTTTATAGTCTTATGGGCTCCATAGGGTTGTCATCCCCTTGTTCTTCTAGCCTGTCTTCTGGGATAGCGGCTTGCTCTGCTCTTTCTCAGGCAACCCTGGTTGGGGGGAATTGCCCTGGCCCTGATGGAGTGGTGGTGGGGGGGAGATGAATGGGCTCAGTGGAAACAGGTCTTATGTGTGGCTTTTGTTCTCTGGTGGCTTTCCATGCCTCTTCCAAGGGTCAGAGCAAAAATGGCTGCACCCAATCTCTGGTGGATAGCAGAGAAATCACAGTCTGCTCTCTTCACTAAACCCTCCAATACAAACAGTCTCCATTTCTATATGTGCCACAGAAAGCTACAGCCTACCACTGTGCATGCCCACCGTAACTCCCTCAGGTTGAACCAGTGGCTCGGGAGTGTCCCTGCCTTTTATGCTTCTAAATCTGCGAGCATCTGTGGGCTCCCGCATGCACACCTGCAGCTCCTGGATTCTAGCTGGGCACTCCTCTAAAGCCCTTTCCCAGCCACCACCACTCTGTGAGTTTTTGTCCAGTCCTGGCGCAGGCTCCTGATATTTCAGGCTGCCTAAGAGAAGAGATTCTCAACTGGCCCGACTTGCAGTTTATGGCGATCTGAGCTGAGACCCTTCCTGGCGATGCTGACCAGAACCTGCATCCTGGCTCCACTGTTCAGGCATTCTGCTACTCTGGGAAGCACCTTTGGTTCTGAGGCTTCTCAGTCACCCTTTTAACTCTGTGACTCCTCATATCCTGAGACCATAATGCTCTACCTAGAATTCTGCCTTTTCATCTCCAGAATCTCTTTCAGAGAGGGATGTTGTTCCCTATAGCAAATTTCCAAGGTTTTGCTTTTGCACTCTGGTGTTATATCCTTTCCAGGAATCAGCTTCTGGAGGCTCCCTCCCCATTCTGTTTATCTTCTGATATTTCCCCGAGGATTCACAACTCTGCATGTCCTACGTTGCAAAAAGTAATCACTTTTCTAGAGATCCAAATATATATTCTTACATCTCAGGCTGATTACATGGGTGTTCAGAATGGTTTGGTAGATATTCAGCTAAATTCAGGGACCAGCTGAAATGGGTCCCTTACTCCTCTGTCACCTTTGATTTGAGGAATTTAAATAACCATTTGAAAAATAAAAAAAATAAATAAATAAAGTAACCATTTGGGTATAACTGAAAGGATGTGGTTGAAACCTAATGGAGAGCAGGAAATTTGTCACTGTCAGGGATAAACAGTAATAAAAAACTATTTTTTTACTGGCATACATGAAGCGTCACTATGGTGTCAACATAGATCCCAAGTATTCATCATTTCTGATGGAGGCATAGAACCCCATTGTATAAATGGACCATATCTTCTTTGCCCATTCGTCTCTTAAAGAGCATCTTGGCTCTTTCCACAGTTTGACGACTGTGGCCATTGCTGCTTTGAACATTGGGGTACAGATGACCCTTCTTTTCAGTACATCTGTATCTTTGGGGTTAATACCCCATATTGCAATTGCAGGGTCATAGGGTAGCTCTGTTTTTAATTTCTTAAGGAATCTTTCTTATGGAGATTCCTTAAGATTTTCCAAAGTGTCCATAACAACTTGTGTTCCACTAACTTTTGTATCAGCATGGATGTGACTGGAGGAGATTATGCTGAGTGAAATAAGCCAAGCAGAGAGAGTCAATTATCATATGGTTTCACTTACTTGTGGAGCATAAGGAATAACACAGAGGATGTTGGGAGAAGGAGAGAAGTGAGTTGGAGGAATTGGAGGGGGAGAAAAACCATGAGAGACTGTGGAATCTGAGAAACAAACTGAGGGTTTTGGGGGGAGGGTTGGGTGAGCATGGTCATGGGTATTAAGGAGGTCATCTATTGAATGAAGCAATGGCTGTGGTCCATAAACAATGAATCTTGGAACACTGAAAAAATAAGATAAATTTTTTAAAGAAGATATATCTCAGGTCTTGATTTCAAGTGGGAATATTGTGATGCTATTAGCAATACAAAGAGAAGCTGACTGTGTGCATGATCTCCCCTGGGTGTCATTTCCAGCCTCCACAGTCTCTGCAGCAAGATCACTTGGCATGAGCATGGCCAGCTCAAGGTTCAAGGCCCTGGGGATGCCGGTTAGCTGTCAGGATAGGGAACAGGAGAGTTGTCATGCGTATGTGTCCAGTCCAAGACACAAACACATTTACCAACACTGGGTTACGCATTGGGAAAACCTACCAAGTATCAGAAATATTTCTGTGAAGATGACATTGTCAAAGCTCCAGCCTCCATGGGAAAATACACTATTTGTGACAATACATATATACAGAAACCCAGATCCATACCCCAAAACACACTTCTGTGCAAACTGAGCTAGAGTTAAGATCGAAGGGCTACAATGTCAGATTCAGTTGTTCTGGGATGTTTATATTTATTACTCCTAATTCAGAATTGTATGACAGTTCATAATGAGATGGCTATTTGTAAAGTAGAGACGTATGGAGATGTTTAATAATTAATATACATTCTATTTATTCTTTACATTTCCTCCTGGTGAATCTAAGTAAGCTCCACAGACATGGCATTTCTTGCGAAATAGAGGGCACTTCCTATATTTTTATAGTATTGAAATATATGGGGCTTTTGGTGGATGTGAGATATAAAAGCAGTGATCAGTTGATGCCTGGATCGAAGAATTTACAAGATAGTATGAAGAGAGGGTCTAAATGTCTTTTACCCTTTGGAACTTTTGCTGCATTATTGTAGGTAAAATAGATAGACTATAAAACAGAGCTTCTTTTGTGTTCTGTTCAGATACAATACTGTGCTCAAGAGTCATTTGTAACGAACAGGGTGGCTCACGGACACAAACAACAACTCGTAGGCCTCACGTTAGTGCTTGTCTGGCTGTGTCCAAACTCGCTTGTCAGCACCACCTGCTTATGACCATCGATGCTCCCACTGTCACTGGCAGGTATGCATCACGCCCCCAATGTCTGGGACAGGAAGGTTACCTAAAATCACCGTCGCACTGGTGTTGTCATACGAGGGCCCGATATCTGAGTGGATATATCGGGACTGATGTTAATAGGCTTTTCTCTGAGCTAAAAGTTTGTTTTTCCCAGAGTTGCCCACCTACTTCTATGAAAAAGCTATGATACAGTCAGCCTATGGACCTCATAACAGAGCCATGGTCACAGTGCAAGAATAAATGATATGCCTCCAACGGTTTGTTGGTAAAAATGCTAGCATTTTTCTAGCAAACCGTTGGAGGCATATCATTTATTAGTATTAGTATTTCTTATCATGTTTTAGTCATTTGTATTCTTATTTTCCCTATGACTTTATGGTATGTGTGTGTCTTCTTGCAAAAAGGAATGGAATAGTGTTCCCAAATGAGGGGGGAATATGAAAAACCTCTGAAGTTTTTTAAAATGATATATGATGCAGATGCCCTAGGAGAATCTCTGGGGGCTTCATGAATCCATGCACTTTGATTTTGAGCACTCACTTGCATTAAAGCATCAGGTAAGAAAATTCCCTTCAGAGATGTTACAGGAAATTTTGAATGACATGGGGAGAACACAATCCTCTTAAAATCTCTGACAGTCAAAATTTTCCATCAAAGGGTCTTCCCCACCCTGTCATCTGGAGTCCTGGCCCCTACAAAGCACCTTCTTCATTGCTCCCGTCACATCCTTGTTCCTCAGTGTATATATGACAGGGTTGACCATGGGGGTGATGATGGTGTAGAACAGAGAAACAAACTTGCCCTGATCCTGGGAGTAGTTGTTGCTGGGCTGGAGGTAAGCATAGATGGCCGTGCCATAGAACAGGGAGACCACTGTGATGTGGGACCCACATGTCCCAAATGCTTTCCTCTGCCCTGCAGATGACTTTATTCTTAAGACCGCTCTGACGATCTGACCATAAGAGAAGATGATTAATGTCACAGGTATGAGGAGAATGACCACACCAACAAAGAAGAGCACAGACTCATTCACAGTGGTGTCAACACAGGCAAGCTTGAGCAGTGGGGGGACCTCACAGAAGAAGTGGTCTATTTTATTTCTCCCACAAAGTGGCAAAAGGAAGATGAGCACTGTCTGCAATGAGGAGTTACCAAAACCAGAGCACCATGATGCAGAAGCCATGAGGGCACAGAGACGGGGGTGCATGATCACGGTGTACTGCAGGGGCTTGCAGATGGCTGCATAGCGGTCAAACGCCATGACCCCTAACAGAATGCATTCTGTGGATCCCAGCCCTAGAGCAACAAACAGTTGAGCCACACAGCCACCAAAGGAAATAGACTTGTCTGCTGTCCTGAGATGAACCAGGAGCTGAGGGACAGTGCTGGTCGTGTAACACAGGTCCAGAAAGCTTAGGTTGGAGAGGAAAAAGTACATGGGAGTATGTAGATGTGGGTCGAGGTGGGCCAAGGCAATGATGGTGGCGTTTCCCAGCAGAGTGAACAGGTAGAAGATCAGGAGGACCACAAAGAGGACTAGCTGCAGTTGAGGCCGGTCAGAGAACCCCAGCAGGATAAACCCCGTGAAAGAGCTGCCATTCTTCTGTTCCATCCTCTGTTAGCGCATGTTTCCTGTCAGGACCCAGCGTTTAGCAACTTTTAAAGAAGGCTTCAAAAAAAAAAAAAAAAGTTTGTGCCGGTGGAGGTGGATCTCTCATGTTATAAGACCTGTCCATGGCATAATAAAAGTAACTATTCCAATAAATGATTGAAATTGACATAACTTACACCAGTTTATGCCACATTATCAAAAAAGTAAATCTTTAATATGTAATATGGGAAAAATGAAATAATGGACTTCATGTTGGCATCAGTTATAGGTATGAAAGGTCTTTTGGTCTGAACTTAATGGGACTTAAAGGACTGTAAGTATGTACATACATTTTAGAGATAATAAGGATGAAGGAAATAGAAGGAGAACAATCAGAAAGAATCAGAAGGAGATGCAGACAGAGGGAGGACATTATTGTAAATATGTATCTTGTGTTTTACACAACTGGATTTGTACACACCTCACCTGCAATGGAATATAATACAAAAGAAACTCGAAAATGTGTTCAGATATAGCATATTAAGAGCTAGAATGTACATGAAAAAGTGTTCCACATCACTCAGCATCAGGGAAATACAAATCAAAACCACAATGAGATACCACCTCACACCAGTCAGAATGACTAAAATTAGCAAGTTAGGAAATGACAGATGCTGGCAAGGAGGCGGAGGAAGGGGAATCCTCCTACTCTGTTGTGGAAATGCAAGCTGGTGCAACCACTCTGGAAAACAGCATGGAGGTTACTCGAAAAGTTGAAAATAGATGAAAAAGTTGAAAATAGAGCTACCCTACGAAACAGCAATTGCACTACTTGGTATTTACCCTGAAGATACATATGTAGTGATTCACAATCACTACATTTTTATATATATATATATATATATATATATATATATATATAGTGTATTTATTGTATTATAGTATGTTTATATATATTTATAATATATATTATATATATTTATAGTGATTTTGAATCACTACATTATATATATAAATATATATATATATTTATATATATACACATACACACATTATTACTACTATTATACTGCAATGGAATATAATAAAAAAAAAACCTCAAAAATGTGTTCCAGGGGCGCCTGGGTGGCTCAGTGGGTTAAAGCCTCTGCCTTCGGCTCAGGTCATGATCCCAGGGTCCTGGGATCGAGCCCCGCATCGGGCTCTCTGCTCGGCGGGGAGCCTGCTTCCCTTCCTCTCTCTCTCTGCCTGCCTCTCTGCCTACTTGTGATCTCTGTCTGCCAAATAAATAAAATCTTTAAAAAAAAAATGTGTTCCAATATAGGAATTTAAGGCTAGAATGTACATATACAAATAATTCAATTACATTCAAAATATCAGAAGTAGTTCTGCCTATAAACATTGTATCAGAATTACCTCTCTAAGATGGTATTTTTATGAAAGCTACATGTTTGGAATTTGTGCTTCCTTAGAATAGTAAAACAACGAAACACACAATCAGAGAGAATCTGAAAACACCACCGTTTAAATACAGTGCTTAACTTTGCCTAAAGATACTTAAAATTACTGTATTAATTTTCAGGAACTCTGAGCATACCTTGGTCGTGCATACTCAGGTGGAATCAGAACCCTAAAATTCAGTGGCCACAACTTTCCTCTTCTTCTGCACACTTGTCTCACACATTGGCAACCAGAGCACATGAAATTCCTGAAAAAGGTTGGACTATTCACCATCCACGTTCTAATCAGAATAAATATTTTAAAAAGTTACCCAACTGTATAATCTACATACAAAGGGTAATGCTTTACACCACTTCTATGATGAAGTAATCAACTAGATAAATATATAGAGATAAAGACAGATTTATTCTCAAAGCAATGACAGGTAAATGCCTATAATGGAAACCTTTAAGTACAACACAGAAGGTCATAGAACAGGATATTCTGGTATTATATAAAATCTCAGATACCCGTCAACATTAGGTTAATACCTTCTCGAAGCTGTCTTGCAGAGTTAATGATGCTGAATCAGACATGTTACCAGCTCTCGGGTGAATCTGATGACCCTATACTTCCAGCTGCTTAGTACTGAAGAAGCAGTTATAAACCAACGAAAGAGGCTCAGAAAATGAGTGTTTCAGTTCTTTCATGTTCAAATGCTTAGGCTACAGTTCATTTCTTGTTCTTCTAAGACTAAAAATCTGATTCACGTTTCAGGGCAGACTCACTAGTGTGTGAAAGAAATTGGTACAAAACTGGCATAAAATAAGTTTTATGGACTCAGAATAGAGGATACAGAATTTCACATTATTTTATATTTCCTTGGATTTCCTGTAGAAATGCATTCAGTTGTATCCACCAAAAAAAAAAAAATCTATCCACAAAAACTTTCTTAATGGAATTAGTTATAAAAGTATCTGAGACAGTGTAAACGTGCAACAACAGGGAATGTGCCCAGACTCACATCTGCTCAGAAGAGCAAATAAACCACAGTTCAGTTTCATGCACACATGCACAAATAGAGATAAATTATCTGAAATAAGTTGCTGGCATTTTCAAGGTGTCTAATGAGGGCATTACTCACCAAAGTAAGGAGGACAAAAGGGAAATGTTACTCATCCAAGGAAAACACCAATATCATATTGTACCGTCACAATAAATAGTGATATATTTTAACATTATCCTATCAATAAGGACTAAGAAGGGAGGAAAGAGAAGACAAAACTCTGGTGAGCTGAACTTGTACAAATGGTTGCCTTCTTTTCTTGATTACATACGAATGTGTATGTGTGTATACATACATCTAAAGAATGCTGAATGGCTTCTATCAGACAGGTACAAAAATGGTTATGATTTTCAATTGAAAAATAAAGTATCAGGCAAAGGGGATGCACTAAAAGAGACAAAAAGAATGGGATTGTCTGTGAAGGTTACAATTGCTTCCAGTGCCTTCCTGGAGAGAACCCTGGGAGGGAACAGGACTACTCTTGTCATAATCCATAATCTTCTTTTCTTTTTTTTTCTCACATTTTACGTCTAGGAAAACTATTCCCCTTGAGCGGCACTGGACATGAGAAAGAGCAGCTGCATAATGCGTTCTTCGGATCTCAACTGCTTGTGCTGCTGATCTAGCGCACTTTCCTCCCTTCCACCTCCCCCACTCAGCATCCGTCCCTCCCCAATCTCTGTGCACCACCACAGAGCACATCTTCCCAGAGAAAGGACATGTGTAGCCTAAGGTTAAATGAAAAACTTCATTTCCTCTACTTCTTACCACGTTAAAGACCTGTGTGAGTAGACTAAAAATCATCATCTCTATGGAGGTATGTATCAAATGCCTGAATGCAGTAAGAGACATTCATTCCTCTTGGACAAACTATGTAAATAATCCTGGCTGGAACAGTAAACACACCCATCCTATGTAAGGAACACAGAACGCCGTCTCTAGCAATTATCATGATGTGAGATGGTAGAGGAAATTCCAGTTACAAATCCACACATAAATTATTATCTTGTATACAAAACCATACATCCTTGAGAAAAGCACAGGTTATACGTTGAGAGAATAAAGAGTTATTTGGTGAAATAAAAGTAAATAGATTCTACAAAACAGAAACAATGGCATTTTATGTAATAATCACCATCTAAAAACAATGAAGTGGGAAATGACATCTCAAAAAAATACAATTCTACAATAAAAATTAAGAGAACAGACATCTGATGGAAGAGGTTAAATATTTGGTACTAGCACACGAAAGCTAATAGACCCATTACTCTCAGTGCTCAATGCTGACATAGAAGTCTACTAATTTTAGCGGAATAATAAATGTTTCCATAAAACATGATTACTCGGTATGCAAAGTACATATTTTAAAGGTTAAAGATATCAAGATAATGTCTGTATTGAAGATATTTCAAAAATATAACAGTCACCGACATAATTTACATACAAACTGTGCCCTATCCAGTGCCCGAATGAATCCTGAAATAGTGCTGACAGTGCTAGGAATGAAAATCTATAACTTTAATAAAGCTTCTGTCCCCTAGGTCTGAGCTGACCCCACATATTCTACAACAGCCTTCCACAGGCAATACAGGATGAGCTAGTGAGGGGGAAGGCAGCTTTCACAACACTGGAAATGACAGGTCGCATGAACACGGACGGTGCTTTCTACCAGGTTCCATGGGAGAAGAGGATCAAGTAGGATTTCCACTGCACGTGGTTTGTTCAGGGAGTGCTCTCAGGATAAAGGGGATGAGGGAAGCAAAACAGAGCAGAGAATGCTGCTAAGCAAGGATGTGGTCTCAGGTGGAAGATGGCATGAGACTGATCTCGTAAGAAGTTGGACACAACTCTCCCATACAAGTATGCATCTGTGCTGGTGGAAATACTCAGCCCTCGCCGTCTAATGCAATAGCCACTATCCCCATGTCACTACCTGAGCATTTAAAATAGCCTAGCTGAGAAACTGAATTTTGTACTTTATTTATTTTAATTAACTTAAATTTATTTGACTTTCTGTGGCTCCGTACTCCAGTCTTGGACAGCACAGCTCTGGAGCATGCATCGCATCAGACTTAGTCCTGCCTTGACATTGGCAGCCTTTTGTCTCTCCCGTGAGTCTGTCCCTGGCTGTGAGCTGCCCCAAATGTGTTCCCGAGACCCCCTGGCAAAGCGGCTCCCTCTCAGCTGAGGGCAAATCTCTGAAGAAGGGAATGGCTGTGCACCTGGCAGACCATGTTCCCAACAGATAGGGTTAGGATCGGAGCAGCAGCCAGGTAAAGAGCGTCTGAGCAGGGCCCCAACAGCATTCACACAGAGTCCATTCATGATCCTGCGCAAGCATAGAAGGATGGAACCCAGTGTCTGAATAGAAACACGTAGACAAAATATGGAAATCCCCTGTTGTAATTTTCAACATAGCATTTTTTAAAAACTCCATACGTATATTAGATATGTTGGTAACTCGTAAGGGAGAAAATGACCATTTAGAAATGATAAACACTGACAATGTGTTTTCAGCATAGAAAACAAATACTGTCTATTTTCACAGACAGTAAAAACCAATTGGAAAGCATGGAATCATAGAGTCTGATACTTTTACACATATGTATACTCTATTACTGAAGGGCATATTTTATTACCACTATAGATACATACTTCAAGTGTTTTCTATGTGTGCATACACAGGTATAATGAATATACTGCAGCACACTGAAACATCTGGGAATGATTTGGTGGAGTCTATAATGAACAGCTAAATTTAGTTCTTAGAGTTAGTGAACTACCACCGCCTGTTCCTTTAGACAATGGACCATTATGCAAACCAATACAGCTTTTTCTGTTTCAAGAACATTCCCTACTAAAAAGAAACCCATTTACCATTCCTAAAGCAACACACAGACCAAGTTCCATTTCACTCACCTTTGCTCACCTTCTCTGTGGCTTCTAAGCTATTTCCCTACATCCGTTCCAAGTCATTGTCTAAAGACAGTACTGGAGATTGGCTCTTAGTTGTACACAGTAAGGGTAAAGGCTGACTATACCAAAACTGGGTTATCCATAGGTTTTTCCTAAGCAAAAAGATGTTTTCTGTGATGACTTCACGTGTCTTCATGTGGTACAGAGATCTGCACTTGGCCTCTAGGACGTAGGAGATGAAGACAATTGCAAACTCCACTATGGTTTCCCAAAAGCAGTGACCTGCCTGTATGACAGGGAGTCCCTTATGACCACAAGAGAGGGTGCTGTGACACTCAGCTGTGGCTGGGCTGGCACCGAAAACCAAATGTGTTTCCCTGGCTGACGTCTCTGGGGAGCAGATGCCCCACACTGTTAATGAGCCCCTGTCACTGAGCTGTTTAGAGATGGCCGTCCTCAGAGAGAATGATGATCAAGGACAAAGCCAGAGGAGACCTCATCTGTTTCTTTTGTTTTTTCACATACTTCACAGAGGACAAATAACTCCCTTGATCTCCCCAGCCACCTTGGCTATCATCTGTGAATCATCTATAGGTTTTACAAATCACCTAAGACTTTTATCCTCACAGCTGACCAAATATTTACATATAAACAATTCAGCTATATAATTTTAATGTAAATATGTGAATAAATTATTAATTTAATTTCATTCATAACCAATGTATATGGAATCACAGAGCTAATAATTGGGCACATTCTTATTTTATTTTTTTTTATTTTATCCCCAGGGGTACAGGTCTGCGAATCGCCAGGTTTACACACTTCACAGCACTCACCATAGCACATACCCTCCCCAATATCCATAATCCCACCCCCCCTCTCCCAACCCCCTCCCCCCATCAACCCTCAGTTTGTTTTGTGAGATTAAGAGTCACTTATGGTTTGTCTCCCTCCCAATCCCATCTTGTTTCATTTACTCTTCTCCTACCCCCTCAACCCCCCATGTTGCATCTCCTCTCCCTCATATCAGGGAGATCATATGATAGTTGTCTTTCTCCGATTGACTTATTTCGCTAAGCATGATACCCTCTAGTTCCATCCACGTCGTCGCAAATGGCAAGATTTCATTTCTTTTGATGGCTGCATAGTATTCCATTGTGTATATATACCACATCTTCTTTATCCATTCGTCTGTTGATGGACATCTAGGTTCTTTCCATAGTTTGGCTATTGTAGACATTGCTGCTGTAAACATTCGGGTGCACGTGAATTAGGCACATTCTTATCATTACCATGAATATAAAGGAAGGCAACCAAATTCTACCAAACTTCTAATAGGGCAAAGGGAAAACTAAATCTCAAATCATCTAGAACACTGTTCAGTTTATATTGATAGGTTTTAGTGATGTACTCAAAAGGTTTTTAAAAAATCATCTCTTTTTAACAAAATACATATGATTTAATTTTAACTAGTCTTGCATTTAAGCTCCAAATGATTTTTACTTTATTGGGATAGTTCAAATAATCACTACAGAAAAATGGGAGGAAGTTGGGTGGTTTGTGGCTGTTTCTCCTAGATCCGTAGTTCCAGGTTCACTTACCCTGTTCAACCAAGAGATTAACTACTTCCTGCTAAAAACGTTCTCAGATTTGAAATTTCTCAGTTATCCCTATACCACTTAGATCCCCTCCTGAGAGTCAAAGGGGGAACTGGCAGGCACTAAAGAGTGGGTATCCTAAAGAGGGAAGGAACCAGGGACATGCTGTTAACCGTTTTGTCCCAGGCCCCACTCACTGCCAGCCTTACACGCTCAAGTCACTTTGACACTCGTGAGGCATTATCTAGAGACGCTGACCCACACTCACATTCGTAGATCCAATATTATGCAGGACAGTACTCCGTCGCCTGCCCCAAGACACACATATAAGAACACTCCACAGCAGTGTCATTGGTATTAACCAAAACCCGGACAAATCCAAAGACCCATCCACAGTAAACTGGTAAATTGTGATCTATTCATACAGGAGTACTTTCCAACAGTATGAATAAAACTCCAACTAAACAAATTGGAACAATCTTTTTCACATGAAGTGCTGAGGAAAGGATGCAAGATACAAAGTAAATAATCCCTCTGCATAATTTTAAAAAAGGTAAAACAAACTGCTGTTCATGAACTCATACATGTGGGGTAAGGCTATAATTACTGTACAAAATTATAGTCACAACTAAAAATGGTATCAAAGGGCTGATTATAACGAAGTCAAGAGCAAAGGAGAGAGAAAGGTATGCAGTTGGGTGGAGGCCAGCAGAAGTTCTCTCCAAGTCTAGTTAATAAGGGAGGCAATAAAATAACCATTCACTTCTTTTTTCTTTAAGATTTTTAAAATTTATTTGTGAGACAGAGAGTAAAGCAGGGGAAGGAGCAAAGGGAGAGAGAGAAGCAGACTCCCAGCTAAGCAGGGAGCCCGATGTGGGGCTCGATCCTAGAACCCTGGGATAATGACCTGAGCCAAAAGCAGACACTTAACTGACTGAGCCACCCAGGTGCCCCTCAGTGAGGACAGTCTTTCCTCTGAAAGACCTAAATTGCCACCAACTCAGTACATTCTCCAAGAGGCTGTCTGTGAACTCTTCCCAGCTCTCTGGTCCTCTTGTCCTCCCTCTGAGGGAAGCACTGGGAACAGCCCAACCTTCCTGCTAAGTGAGATGTCACCGCCCTGCGCTGCTGCCCTGTGTTGGGATCCGCGGTTACCACTGGATAAACAGATGAAGAGCCTAAGTAGGGAAAGTGAAAATGAAATGCCTCCCCAAAAATGGAGAGACAGAGAAGACAAATCCAGAGGGACAAATGACAGAAGCTGAGACAGGCCACACACAAAGAGGTTCCAGTTACACAGAGAACAGACATCTGAATGCCTAACAGGCACATTTTTTAAAAAAATACTTATGTCACTTGGCATCAGGGAAATACATATCAAAACCACAATGAGATATCACGTCGCCCCTGTCATAATGGCTAAAGTTAACAACAGAGGAAACATCAGATATGGGGGAGTGAGCAGAGAAAGGGGAACCCTCCTACACTGTTGCTGGGAATGCAAGCTGGTGCAGCCACTCTGGAAAATGGTATGGAGGTTCCTCAAAAAATTAAACATGAGCTATCCTACACTCAACATTTGCACTACCAGGAATTTATCCAAAGGATGCAAAAACACAGTGTCAAGGCGATACATGCACCCCAATGTTTACAGCAGCATTATCAACAATAGCTGAATTATGGAAAGATCCCAAATGCCCATCGACTCATGAATGGATAAAGAAGGTGTGGAATACTACTCAGCCATCACAAAGAAGGAAGCCCTGCCATTTGCAACGATGTAGATGGAGCTGGAGGGTATTATGCTAAGTGAAATAATGTAGTCAGAGAAAGACAAATACCATATGATCTCATTCATATGTGAAGTTAAGAAAGAAAAGACACAAACATATGAGAAGGGGGGAAAGAGAAAAAGAAGAGAGGGAATGTAGCCATAAGAGAGTCTTCATGACAGAGGACACAGTGAGCACTGACGGAGGGAGGTGGGTAGGGGTGGGGTTAAATGGGCGAAAGGTATTAAGGAGGGCTCCTGGGAAGAGCACTGGGTGTTTCATGTAAGTGATGAATCACTGAATTCTGCTCCAGAAACCAATATTGTACTGTATGTTAACCACCTAAAATTTAAATTAAAAAAAAATATTAAAACAAGACACATTTTCCCTCATGGTACTGGAAGCCAGTCCAAAATCCGGTGCCACCTGGGTACCCTTTTTCTGAAGGTTCTAAAGGAGAATGTATTTCATGTCTTTCTTTTAGCTTCCTGTTGCCAGAAATCCTTGGTCTTCCTTGGCTTTAGATTCATCATTCTCCAAATTTGCCTCTGTGGTCACATGGCATTCTCCCTGTATCTGTGTCTGTGTCTCTGAGTTGGCTTCTCGTAAGGACACTGGCCATTCTGGATTAAAGGCCACCTTCATCACATATGACCTCCTCTTCATTTGATTACATCTGCAAAGACTTTCTCTTCAAACAGGTCACATTCATATGCACAACGTGTTAGGATATGATCACAGCTCTTGCTAGGACACAGTTCAGCCCAAAGTAGGAGCATTGCCTCTTGGCTTCTCTCTTCTAACAAAGGGATCAACTAACCTCTCAGTCACCAAGACTGGCGTCCTTAATGATGCTGTGGATAGCCTGATAATTCCCTTACAGTCACTCGTTCTATGCTGTCCTATCTCACGCTGCCCTCAAGCTCCAAATGCTGATCCAGAACTAAAGGAGAATTGATAGACCATATTGCATATTTGAAAATTGCTAAGAGAATAAAACATAAACGCTCTCATATCTAGATGAAAAGAGGTGACTGCGTGCAGCACTGGATGTAACCAGACTCACTGTGGTGATGACTCCATTTCATACACCAGTACGGAATCGTTACATTGTACGCCTAAACTATTACAATGTTATGGAATAATGTGTCTCAAATTTAAAAAGGAATTTAAACACCAGCAAAGAATATTGTAGCTACTACTATTAAATGGGATTGGTAAATGGAAGTTAAATGGAGACATAGTTTCAGTCCCAATCAATCTGGCAGCCAGAGATTGACAAACTGTTGATGTCCCTTTCCAGAGCCTTCCTCCTTGGCTGTCTCTGGGAGCCAAACTCTGAATACTGCAACTGAGGCTAATGAGTTACATGGGACAGGACACTCCTGGGAACACTAAAAACACATCCATCTTCAATCCCTAAAGCATGGATTTTCACTCTGGTGACATAAAAATATCCCTCAGAGGTAATACTAGCCCTGCAGACTCAGTTTTCCACTCTAATTTACCCTTGCTACCCTTTTTGGATTAAACTATATTTTGCCTAATAGAAGTATATCTACTCTTTCACTCCCAATCATTTAAGAACTAGCATCGTTAAGAACATTTAAGAACTGGGGTGCCTGGGTGGCTCAGTGGGTTAAGCCTCTGCCTTCAGCTCAGGTCATGATCCCAGGGTCCTGGTATCAAGCCCCCCATCTGGCTCTCTGCTCAGTAGGGAGCCTGCTTCCCCCTCTCTCTCTGCCTTCCTCTGCCTACTTGTGATCTCTGTCTGTCAAATAAATAAATAAAATCTTAAAATAAAAAAAAGAACATTTAAGAACAATCATCTAAGAACTGCACCTAGCTGGTGCAGTCAGTTAAGCTGCTGCCTTTGGTTCAGGTCATGATTCCAGGGTCCTGCGATTGAGCTCTGTGTTGGACTCCTTGCTTGGCGGGGAGTCCGTGTCTCCCTTTCCCTCTAGTAAGCCCCCTGCTTGTGCTTTCTCTCCCTCTCTGCCAAATATATAAATAAACCTCTGAAAAAATATTAGCAAACAAAATTCGCCACCAGATTAAGAGCTTCATACACCATCATCAAGAGCAATGTATAACAGGACACAGGGTAAGCCAATATACAAAATCTATAGACGTGCAGCACCACGTTAGTAGAATGAAAGAGAAAAATCATATGATTATCTCAATAGAGGCAAAAAAAGCATTTAACAAGACACAGCATCTTTTCATGGTAAACACATTCAACAAATCAGGTGTAGAAGGAATATGTCTCAGTGTAATAGAGGCCGTATGTGACAAACCCGTGGCTAACATACTCAATGGCAGGAAGTTGGAAGCTTTTCCTCTAAGATCAGAAACAAGAGAAAGATGCCACCTTCACTACACTTACAGAACATAGACTGGAAGTCCCAGCATCAGCAATCTGGGGGGAAAATGGAATAAACAGCAGCCAAATTTTTTTTTAAAGTGAAATCATCTTTCTTTGGAAATGATATGATCTTATATAGAAAAATTCGTAGACACTACAAACAGTGTTAGAACTCACCAATAAGTATAGTAAAGTGGTAGAATAGAAATTCAACATACACAAATTTGTTGCCTTTCTATACAATAACAACCAAATATGGGAAAAGATTTTTTTCATCCCAATGCAATGACATGGTATTGATCATGAGGATCCCAAATAATCCAACCATCAAAAATGTCCAGGATGCGGGATGCCTGGGTGGCTCAGTCAGTTAAGCATCTGCCTTCAGCTCAGGTCATAATCCTGGGGACCTGGGATCAAGTCCATCAGCAGGCTCCTTGCTCAGCGGGGACCCCACTTCTCTCTCTGCTGCTTCTGCTGTGCTCTCTCTCCCTCTCTCTCTCTCTGACACAAATAAATAAAATCCTTAAGAACAAAAGTGTGCAGGATGATCACTGAGACGAACGACACAGATCAAGAACTGACCAGCAAACATCATTCTCAAAAGAGCTTAAAACTGTCCTCAGAAATCTTGCCTTATCAGAAGAACTTACACTTCTTAAAGACCCCATGGATATCTTTTTTACTTGGCTTTCCTTTTTATAAATTTAATTTTATTTTTTCAGTGTTACAACAGTCATTGCTTATGTACCATACCCAGCGCTCAGTTGAGAATGGTTAAAATAAATCCACCCAACAGTGTAAATCAATGGAATAAAGTTTTTAGAAAGCATCAAGGGTATATCAAGTGTAGAGACCCAGGGCAGATCCCAAAATGGGCCTCAAGGTCATACTATCTTTTTTTTTTTTTAACGATTTTATTTATTTATTTGACAGAGAGAAATCACAAGCAGGCAGAGAGGCAGGCAGAGAGAGAGGAGGAAGCAGGCTCCCTGCCTGAGCAGAAAGCCCGATGTGGAGCTTGAACCCAGGACCTGGGATCATGACCTGAGCCGAAGGCAGCGGCTTAACCCACTGAGCCACCCAGGCGCCCCCATACTGACTATCTTGAATGGAAGCTACTTCAGAAACAGCAGGTGCACGGACATCACACTGTCCTCTGTCCTCCTGAAAGCAGGAAACAAATCTCCCCATGAAAGGCACCTGACCAGGATGAAGAAGTAAAAGACATCTTGACACCATGGGTAGGGACCTTACAGTTCAGAAAGCTATAGAAACAAACCTTGCTACTTTTTTAGAAATCTGAAATCTGCTACCTCAGCCCAAATTCTAATTAGAATCCCTTCCTAACTAAAGCTCCCAAACACGTATTTCCTTTATCCTGTCAATTCTGCACACATTTCTTGTCTCTGTATGAAAGATGTAAAACTGCCTGCCTTGGTCATTTCTTTGGGACTCAATTTCATCATTGAGCCTCCATGTTTAAGTAATAAACCATCAGAGTTTTTCTCCTGTTAACTCTGCTCTTATCTATTTAATTCCAAAACAAGTAGAAGAACCCTGGGGGGAAGAAGGAACTGTCTCCTTCCCCAAAGCAAGTGTCCAGTCCCTAGGCCATCTCAGAGACCCCATCCTCTGACCCCTGTGAGCAGCACTCCGTTTCTGCACTGACACAGAGCACACCTTCCCAGGAAACCACATTCCCATGCACAGTGGTTCCAGAGTCTGCAAGACCAGGTCTGCAATGCGCTGTAATACCACAGCGAGGAAAGAAGTTCTCACCTGTATTACAAGACAAGCATCTGAAAAGAAGCCACCTGCAAAGGAAAAGGCTCACAGGACCTATAACCTGTTCCTCCCTCCTCACTGAGCCTGGACAGAGCAGATCTCTGGCAAACAGTAACTGAAATGCACAGGACTCTGAGCGACATGAGGGTCTGACAGGGGTGGCGGTGCTGTGATTTCTGACCTAGTAGTGATTCCAGCATGACGCAGAGGGTCTGTTTAGAACCTACACTCTACACACGTCAGATATGCTACCAAATGACAGTCCTAATGCCAGGACAGGGCGATGAAGGTAGGGACACATAATGTGTGAATCCCCCCAGGCCTTCTCTGTGCTGACTCGTACCACAGCTAGTATCTGCCTCACATATGAGAAGAAAGAGGCTTTCCGTTGCAGTGAAGGGGTCTGCCAAGCTGTGTCTGATGGCTCTGGGGCCTCCTGCACACACTCCTGGTACTTGGGTATCCTTCGCTAACTGGTAATGATTCACATGCTGTTAAAAATTCTGTTTCATGTGAGTCTGACAACATTCTGGGTCTTGGCCATCACTAACTGAGCCGATGGTGTGTGCCCTGTGTTCCTCAGAAAGCAGAAGAGCTGGAAGAACCCATGACTTGCTCTAGAAGATCATGATTGTCCTCACCTCCAGGGGCTAAACACAGATGGATTAAATAATTTAGCCAAGCTTTGGATACAAGTGCACAGCCCTGCCACACTTACTGGTGAACACACAGAAGGAAACAGTCCAAATAATATTGGTGACAATTTATACAACCCTGGAGTCAGTTACAGACAAGGCATGGACACCAGGGGGAGCAGATTCCTAACATTACAAAAATGTCACAGAACAATTCTGAACTTGTGTTTGGTCTCTTAACTGATTTCTTTTTTATTTTGGCACAGATCCCAGAGAGCTTGTTCTCTATAACTTATTTCCATGAGTTGTAAACATCCAAAAGCCATTCACACATTCACTTAAGGGAAATATTTTGCCCCATGTACTGTGTGTCCTTAAGAGCAGAGAAGGACTTGTTCACCCAGTACAATAGTCTCTGTAACATCATGAGACCTTGAGGGTTTTGCACCAAAGACAGTTCACTTGAGGGACTTTAAAGTGACCATTTGGGTAAAACTGTCAGGATGTGGCTGAAACATAAGGGAAACAGGAAATTTGTCACCATCGGGATAAACAGTGGACAGAACTGTTTTCCTACTGATATCCATGAAGCATCACTATGGTGTCAAGATACATCCCAGGTGTTGATTTCAAGTAAGAATATTATGATGCTCTTAGTGATACAGAGACAATCTGACTGTGTGCATGATCTCCCCTGGGTGTCATTTCCAGCCTCCACATGCTGTCTCTGCAGCAAGATCACTTGGCATGAGCATGGCCAGCTCAGGGTTCAAGGCCCTGGGGAGGCCGGTTAGCTGTCAGGATAGGGAACAGTAGAGTTGTCATGCGTATGTGTCCACCCCAAGACACAAACACATCTACCTGCACTGGGCTGTGTGCACAATTCAGAACTGTGTGACACTTACTTCATAATAAGATGGCTATCTATAAAGCTTAGACACACAGAGATCTTTAATAGCTCACATACATTTTATTTATTTCTTTAAGTTTTCTCCTGGTGAAAATGAATAAGCTCCACGGAACATGGGATTTCCGGGGAAACAGAGGTCATTTCTCTTACTTTCATGTGTCCCTGCATTCAAATTGCCTGGGGCCTTGGGCAGAGGGAGATACAAAGCATTGTTCAGTTGATGCCTGGATCCAAAAATTTACAAAATGGTACAAAGAGAAGATCTAAATGTTTCACCCTTTGAAATTTTGCTGCATCATTGTAGATAGAACTATACAGAATATTGACTAGGAACTGAGTTATGTACTGTTCAGATACAATAATGTCCTAAACGTCATTTTTGAACGCAGGGGGTGGCTCACGAGTTGCGTAACCGGCTTGCAGACCTCACATGGGCGCTCCTCCAGCCTGCAGCACAACGTGACACGTAAGCACCGTCTGCTGCTCATATGGCAGCTGCTGCTCAGCCTATCCACAGCTACGCACCAGGCCCTGCCTCTGTGGGACAGGAGCGCCTCACACCGGCTACGTAAAACCACTGTCACACCGCTCACATTACACCAGGCCTCATATCTGAATGGCTGTTTCAGACGTTTTGTTAACCAAATTTCTCGTTCATCTAAAAGTATGCTGTTCCCACAGATGCCCACCTAATTCTGTGAAAAAGCAATGATACAGTCAACCTATGGACCTGGTAATACGGCCATGATCCAAATACAAGAATAAGTAACGTTCCTCCAGCAGTTGCTACAAAATGCTAAAATGCTAACATTTCTTACAGCGTGTTAGTGGTTCATATTCTTATCTTGCCTATATCTTCATATTATGTGCATAAATGTCTTTTTGCACTTAGAAATGGAATAGGATTCCCAAATGAGATTGAAATAGGAAAAACCTGTGGAGCTCTCTAAAATACGAATGTTTATATGCTCCTCCTCCCCATGAAGATGGTCAGGCAGCCTAGTGGGTGCACTTGGTTGAGTGTCTGACATGTGATTTCAGCTCAGGTTGTGATCTCAGGGTTGTTGGACCGATCCCAGCATCAGGCTCTGCGCTCAGGTTACAATCTGCTTGAGATTCTTTCTCCGTCTCCCTGCAACCCTCTTGCTCATGCTCTCTCTTTCTCAAATTAAATAATACATATATACATATATGTATATATATGCATAAGATCTGGTAAGAAAAATCAGCATCTCGGGGAGTTGTGTGAAACCATGAACTTGGATTTTGAGCACTCATTTGCACAAAAGAATGTGGTAAGAAAATTCCCTTGAGACTTATCACCGGAAATTTTAGATGATCCACGTAGGTCACAAACATCTTAATCACTCTGGCATTCAATGTGTTCCATCAAAGGGTCTTCCCCGCCCAGTCATCTGGAGTCCTGGCCCCTGCAAAGCACCTTCTTCATTGCTCCCGTCACATCCTTGTTCCGCAGCGTATATATGATGGGGTTGACCGTGGGGGTGACGATGGTGTAGAACAAAGAAACAAACTTTCCCTGATCCTGGGAGTAGTTGTTGCTGGGCTGGAGGTAAGCATAGATGGCCGTGCCATAGAACAGGGAGACCACTGTGATGTGGGACCCACATGTGCCAAACGCTTTCCTCTGCCCTGCAGATGACTTTATTCTTAAGACCGCCCTGACAATCCGACCATAGGAGACTGTGATTAATATCACAGGTATGAGGAGAATGACCACACCAACAAAGAAGAGCACAGACTCATTCACAGTGGTGTCAACACAGGCAAGCTTGAGCAGTGGGGGGACCTCACAAAGGAAGTGGTCTATTTTATTTCTCCCACAAAGTGGTAAAAGGAATGTGAGCACTGTCTCCAGTGAAGAGTTGGCAAAACCAATGAACCACGATGCAGAAGCCATGAGGGCACAGAGACGGGGGTGCATGATCACGGTGTACTGCAGGGGCTTGCAGATGGCTGCATAGCGGTCAAACGCCATGACCCCTAAGAGAACGCATTCTGTGGATCCCAACCCTAGAGAGATGAAGAGCTGAGCCACACAGCCACCAAAGGAGATAGACTTGTCTGCTGTCCTGAGATGAACCAGGAGCTGCGGGACACTGCTGGTCGTGTAACACAGGTCCAGAAAGCTTAGGTTGGAGAGGAAAAAGTACATGGGAGTCTGAAGATGTGGGTCGAGGTGGGCCAAGGCAATGATGGTGGCGTTTCCCAGCAGAGTGAACAGGTAGAAGATCAGGAGGACCACAAAGAGGACTAGCTGCAGTTGAGGCCGGTCAGAGAACCCCAGCAGGATAAACCCCGTGAAAGAGCTGCCATTCTTCTGTTCCATCCTCTGTTAGCGCATGTTTCCTGTCAGGACCCAGCGTTTAGCAACTTTTAAAGAAGGCTTCAAAAAATTAAACAGTTGGTGGGGGGTGGGGTTAGGGTCTGGATCTATCATGTTATAAGACAGGGTCATGGGATTTTATCGGCAATTATTTGAATAAATGGTGTACTCATTTATATTGACGTAGTTTTTACCAATATAGTGGCCAACACTTTGCTCTTCCTTCTGCAGATATCTATTTCTCACATTATCAAATAGAGTTGTTTTAAAATTCCTGAAAGTTAGGGATATTCCCTATCAACATTCTAATCAGAATAAACATTTTCAAGAATTATCCAATTGTGTAATCTATGAACAAAGTGTATGCTTCACATCACTCCCTATGATAGAACAATTCCGTAGGTAATAGCGTAGAGATAAAGACAGGTACATTCTCAAAGCAAAGACCAGTCAAAGCACTATAAAGGAATCCTTAAATTAGTACAAGGAAAGGCATAAATAAAGGGATATTTTGGTATTATACAAAATCTTTGACATCCGTCAACGTTAGGCTAATTATCCCCTTTCTGGAAGCTCTCTTAAAAGGTTAGTGACACTGGACCCAACATATGGCCAGCTCTAAGGCGAGACTGATGACCATTTTCATCCAGCGGCCTGGTACTGAAGAAGCATAGTTCTACACCAACCAAAAAGGCCTCCGAAAATGAGTATTCTAGCTCTATCCTATTCAAATGGTATTCAATGGTATTCAAATACACTACATTTTTAATTCTTCCAAGACTTTAAAAATCAGAATTGGATTTGATTTTAGACTCACTGATGTGTGAAAGAAATTGATACAAAACTGGCATAAACTAAGTGTCCATAAAATCCAAATAGAAAATGTAGTATTTCACACTATTTTATACTTCCTTCGATTTTCTATGCAGATGTATTCAGTGATATCCACATCAGAAAGTCTATACACAAAAAATTTCTTAATAGAATTCATATATAAAAGTATTTGAGACTGTCTAAATGTGTGCAACAGGGTATATGTCCTGACTCACATCAGGTAAGAGCAAAAAAATAAACCATGGTTTAGCCTCCTACACACATGCACATACACTTATCTGAAATAAATTGCTGGCATTTTAAAATGTGCCTAAGAGGGGCACCTGGGTGGCTCACTTTGTTCAGCGTCTGCCTTCAACTCAGGCCATGATCTCAGTCAGGGTCCTGGGATCAGGCCCCATGTTGGGCTCCCTACTCAGTGGGGAGTCTGCTTCTTCCTCTCCCTCTGGACCCCCTCCCCGCTCATGTACTCTCTTTCACTCTCTCTCAAAAACATAAATAAGATCTTTTTAAAAAATAAATGTGCCTAAGAAAGGAAGCACTCACCAAAGTGAAAGAAGGCAGAAATAAAGGCTAACTAAACCAAGCGAAAAACCAATGCCATCATGTATCATTAGAATATAATATATTTTAATATTATCATATCCATTAGGAATAAGAAGATGGTTAGAAAAGATAAAACCATGGTAAAATAAAATTCTGCAAATGATTTGCTGCTTTATAAGATTATATATGTATGTATTATTACCACCTCACAAAAGTCAGAACAGCTAAAATTAACAAGTCAGGAAATAATAAGCGTTGGTGAGGATGCAGAGAAAGGGGAACCTCTTACACTGTTGGTGAGAATGAAAGTTAGTACATCCATTTTGGAGAGCAGTATGGAGGTTCCTCAAGAAGTTAAAAATAGAGCTACCCTAGGACCCAGCAATCGCACTACTGGTTATTTACCCCAAAGAAAAAGATGCAATGATCCGAAGGGGCACATGTACCCAAATGTTTATAGCAGCAATGTCCACAATAGCCAAACTATGGAAAGAGCCAGATGTCCATCAACAGATGCATGGATAAAAAAGAGGTGTATCATGTGTATATATATATATACACATATATATACACCATTCATATATAATGGAATATTACTCAGCCATCAGAAAATGAAATCTTGCCATTTGCAATGATGTGGATAGAACTAGAGGGTGTTATGCTAAGTGAAGTCAGTCATCCAGAGAAAGATAATCATATGATTTCACTCATGTGGAATTTAAGAAACAAAACGGAGGATCATAGGAGAGGAGAGGAAAAAAAATAAAACAAGATGAACCACAGGGGGAGACAAACCATAGGAGACTCTTAATCATAGGAAACAAACTAGGGGTTGCTGGACATTAAGGAGGGCATGTGATGTAATGAGCACTGGGTATTGTATAAGACTCATATCTCACTGACTTCTATGTCTGAAACCAATAATATAGTATATGTTAATTAATTGAATTTAAATTAAAACAATGTTTTAAAAAATTATATATAGTAATGCTGAATGACTACCTATCTCACCACTATGAAAATGAATATGATTTTAAGTTGAAAAATAAAATTTCAAGCAAAACAGACACCCACCAAAAGACAAAAAGGAATGTGACTGTCTCTGAATGTTACAATGGTTTCCAGCGCCTTGCTGGAGAGTGCGCTGAGAGGGAACTAGAATCTAGAATACTCATGTCATAGTCCACTATTTTACTTTTATTTTTTTTCTCATTATATCTATGAAAATTATTATTCTCTAATAATAATGGATATAGGAAATATCAGGCTGTGCATTTTATTCTACCAACAATTTTCAAGAACATGTTCTGCTGATCTGGGTCACTTTGTCCCCTTCATCCTCCCATCCTGGGCACCCACCCATCCAAAAGCTGTGTGCACACAGTCTTCCAAGAGAAAGGATATGTTTTGACTAAGGTTAATGAGATTTTTCATTTAATCTCCTTCTGAGAATTTTGTAATTAGACTAAGAACATCTATATTAGGGAAGCATCAAATAACTGAATGCAGCAAGAGACACTGATTCCTCTTAGACAAACCATGAAATTACACTGACTAGAAATAGGAATAATTAAGGAATAATAATAATTCTTGATAGAATAAGAAAACATCCATCCTCCGTACAGGAGCAAAGAATGCTGTGCCTAGTAATTATTATGATATGATGTGTTAGAGAAAATCCAGTTACAAATCCACACATAAATCACACATAACTTATTACTTTGCATACAGAATTTGCATACAAAATTAATACTTGAAAAAAGCACAGGTTATATATATAGAGAGAGAAAAAATGTTATTAGGTAAAATAAAAAATAAATATATTCCACAAAAAATATGGATTTTTATGTAATAATTACCCTAAAAAAAGAATATATTGGGAAATGACATCTCATAAAAATACAATTTTACAACAATAACTAAGAGAACAGATATACATTAAAGAGGTTAAATATTTAGTGCAGGCGCACAGGAGCTGATAGAGCCATTACCATAAGTATTCAATGCTGACATGTAAGTCTCTTAATTTTAGTGAATAACACAAGTTTCCATAAAACAACATACTCAGTATGTAAACTACACATTTTAAAGACCAAAGATCTCAAGATAATGTCTGTATGGAAGATATTTCAAATATATAACAGTCACCAACATAATTGACATACAAACCCTGCCCTATCCACTTCCTGAGTGAATCTTGAAACAGTGCTGGCAATGGCAGGAATGACAAACTATTACTTTAATAAAACTCTGTCCCCTAGGTCTGAGCTGACCCCACATAAACTAGAACAGGCCCCCATGGGCAATGCAAGATGAGCTAGTGAGGGAGAAGGCAGCTATCACAACACTGGAAATGACAGGTCGCATGAACATGGACAATATTTTCGTCCAGGTTCCATGGGTGAAGAGGATCAAGTAGGATTTCCACGGCACATGGTTTGTTCAGGGAGTGCTATCAGGATAAAGGGGATGAGGGAAGCAAAACAGAGCAGAGAATGCTGCTAAGCAAGGATGTGGTCTCAAGTGGAAGATAGCATGAGCCTGATCCCATAAGAAGCTGGACACAAGTCTCCCATACAAGTATGCATCTGTGCTGGTGGAAATACTCAGCCCTCGCTGTCTAATGCAATAGCCACTATCCACGTGTCACTACCTGAGCATTTAAATGGCCTCACTGAGAAACAGAATTTTGTATTCTATTTAATTTTAATTAATTTAAATTTAAATGACTTCCTGTGGCTCTGTACTCCAGTATTGGACAGCACAGCTCTGGAGCATGCATTGCATCAGACTTAGTCCTGCCTTGACATTGGCAGCCTTTTTTCTCTTCCATGAGTCTGTCACTGGCTGTGAGCTGCCCCAAATGTGTTCCTGAGACCCCCTGGCAAAGTGGCTCCCTCTCAGCTGAGGGCAAATCTCTGAAGAAGGGAATGGCTGCGCACCTGGCAGACCATATTCCCAACAGATAGGGTTAGGATTGGAGCAGCAGCCAGGTAAAGAGCCTCGAAGCAAGACCCCAACAGCATTCACACAGAGTCCATTCATGATCCTGCGCAAGGACAGAAGGATGGAACCCAGTGTTCAAGGAGAGATGCACTGACACAATATCCACAAAATGGAACTCCCTGTTGGATTTATAACATACCATATTTAAAATTCCATAATATTTTAGATAGTTTGGGAATTCATAAAGGAGAAAATGAAGTTTAGAAATGATAAATAGTGAGAATGAGTATTAAGCATAGAAAACAAACATTATCTAATTTCACAGACAATGAGGACCAATGGGAAAGCATGGAAGCATAGGGTCTAATACTTTTACACGTATGCATATTGTTTTATTCTGCTACTGAAGGCCATATTTTATTAATGCTAAATATGCATATTTAAAGTATTTTCCACATGCACATACGCAGGTGTAATGAATGAACTACAGTAGAACGAAATGTCTGGGAATGACTCAGTGGAGTCTATAATGACCAATTAAATTTAGTTCTTATATTTGGTGAAACTCCACAGTCTGTTTCTTCCACAGACAGTGGAGCATATATGCAAACCAACACAGCTTTTACAATTGCAACTGAAAAGAAACTAACTTCCAATTCCTAAAGCAACACACAGACCAAGTTCCATTTCACTCACCTCTGTTCACCCTCTCCATAAGTTCAAAGCTATTTCCCGACCTCCTTTCCAAATTACTGCCTAAATACAGTACTGGGCATTGGCACTTGGACATGCAGAATCACTTGTATAGAGTAAACACAAAGGTTGACTACACCAGCACTGGCTTATCCATAAACTTTTCCTAAGCAAAAGGATATTTTCTCATGATAACTTCATGTATCTTTAGGTGAACAGAGATCTGCACTTTGCCTCTAGGAGGTAGGAGATGAAGATAATTGCAAACTCTCACTATGGTTTCCCAAAAGCAGTGACCTGCCTGTATGACAGGGTGTCCCTTATGAGCACAGGAGAGGGTGCTGTGACACTCAGCTGTGACTGGGCTGGCACCGAAAACCAAATGTGTTTCCCTGGCTGACATCTCTGGGGAACAGAAGCCCCACACTGCTAATGAGCCCTTGTCACTGAGCTGTCCAGAAATGGCCGTCCTCAGGGAGAACGATGGTCAAGGACAATGCCAGAGGAGACCTCATCTGTCCCTTTTGTTATTTCATATATTTCACAGAGGACAAATAACTCCTGAGAACTCCCCAGCTACCGTAGTCTCATCTGTAAATGTCCCAGATGTTTTACAGAATACCTAAGATTTTTTTCCTCACAAATGTCCAAATTTTACATGTAAATAGACAAGAGTCCCCTCAGTTACTAAATTTTAAATGTAAATATGGGAATGAATTCTTAATTTCATTCATAACCAACCTGTGGATCACAGAGCTAATAATTAGGCACATTCTTATCTTTACCATGAATATAAAGGAGGGCAACCAAATTCTACCAGACTTCTCATACTACATACAGCTATATACATACAGCTAAGGGAAAACAAAATCCCATGTAGCCTAGAACACTGACCAGTTGATATGGATATGTTTTTTTTTTTATTATGTTCAGTTAGCCAACATGTAGTACACCATTACTTTTTGGTGTAGTTTTCAATGATCCATTAGTTGCATATAACACCCAGTGCTCATCACAACACGTGCCCTCCTTAATAACCATCAGGTTTTCATGAGGTACTCAAACAATTTAAAAAATTATCTTTTTAAAATTAGTCTTTGCATTTAAGTTCCAAATCATTTTGACTTTATGAGGCTAGTTAAAATAATCACTACAGAAAAATAGAAGGAAGCTGTTGGGTGCATTGTAGCTGTTTCTCCTGGATCCGTAAGTTCTATCTTCATTTATCATGTTCAGCTTAAAGAGATAAACTACTTCCCACTAAAAGCATTCTTGCATTTGAATTTTCTCATTTATTCCCATACCAGTTAGATGCCATCCTGATAGTTTTAGGGCAACTAGAAAAGACACTACACTCTGTGAGTTCTAAAGAGAGAAGCAAGCACTTAAATAATTGTTAATTAATTGTTAATGCAATTAACACCTTGCCTCCCAGGTCAAGCTCATGGCTACCAGTCTTACTTGCTCAAATCACTTTGATAATAGTGAGGCATTATCTAGTGATGCAGACCCAGACTCACGTCCTAGATCCAATATTATCAGGACAGTGCTCGAGTATGCACTCCAAGTCATGCATGTAAGAACACTCCAGAGCAGCATCGTTCATATTGGCCAAACCCTGGATAAATCCAAATGCCCTTCAGCAGTAAAATGTGTAAACCATGGCCTGCTCATGCAAAAGAGTACTTTACAATATGAACAAAACTGTAGAAAAACAAATTGAAACAATGTTTTTCACACAAAGTGCTGAGGAAAAAATGCAAGTTAGAAAGTAATCAATCCCTCTACATAAGTTCAAAAAACAGGGAAATCAGGGGTGCCTTGGTAGCTCAGCCATTAAGCATCTGCCTTCAGCTCAGGTCATGATCTCAGGGTCCTGGGATCGAGTCCTGCATCGGGCTCCCTCCTCGCAGGAAGCCTGCTTCTCCCTCTCCCCCTCCCCCTGCTTGTGTTCCCTGTCTCGCTGTCTCTCTCTCTGTCAAATAAATAAATAAAATCTTAAAAACAAAACAAAACAGGGAAAACAAACTGTTCATGAGCTTACACATGGATGGTATGAGAGAGTTACAGACAAAATTATAGTCACAACTAAAAATGATGTCAAAACGCAGCTTATTACAAAGTCCCCATCAAAAGAAAGAGAAAGGGATGCCCATTGGATAGGGTTTTTTGAGGTTCTGTCCGGGTTCTGATTAAGAAGGGAGGCAATATCATGACCCAGCTGCAGCCAAACTTCTGGCCCAGAGCAGAAGATTCAGTCTGTCCTTTAAGAAACCCTCCAGGACAAACAGTCTCCACTTTGGTACGTGCTGCTGACACTGGTGAGTGCCCAGAGTGACTGTCTCAGAAGTAGCTTCAGGAGCCCAGGAATGCCACTGCCCTTTGGGATTCTAACACCGGGAGCAGCCACGGGCTCTGGCATGCACTTGAAGCTCCTGAATCCTGTCTGGGCGCTGCTCTAACGCCCTTTCCAGGCTGCTACTGCTCTGGGAGGTTTTGCCCGTTCGCAGGTGCAGGTTCCAGATTTTCTGAGGCTGCCCAAGAGAAGAGCGATTATCTATCAGCCCTGCTTCCAATTTATGATGATCTGAGCTAAGAGTCCCCTCCTGGGCTCTCTGACCATAACCTGCTTCCTGAATCCACTGCTCAGCGACCCTACTGGTTCAGGAAGTCCCTTTCACTCTGTGGTTCCTTGTATCCCAAGACCACAGTGCTCTACGTAGAATTCTGCCTTTTCATTTCCAGAGCCCCTTTCAGAGAGGGATGTCTCCCCTAGAGCAGATTTCTAAGGGTTCTGATTTCGCCTTCTGATGTTCTCACTCTCCAGGACCTGGCTTATGGAGGCTCCAGTCCCCTTCTGTTTATCTTCTGATATCTCCCTGCAGATTCACAACTCCAAACATCTCCCTGCAAAAAGCAATTATCTTTCTGCTTATAGAGATCTAGACATGTATTCTTACATCTCAGGCTGATTTTGTGGGTGTCAAAATGTTTTGGTAGATATCTAGGTAAATTCAGGGGACCAGTTGAGATGGGGTCCCCTACCCCTCTGCCATCTTGCCTCCCCTCCAAGATCAATTTTTTAAAAGATTTTTTTTTTTTTGAGAGAAAGAGCACAAGCACATGACCATGACCACACACCACTTGGCAGTCACTGAGTGCATCAGCATTCATGCGGACCAGCAGTCATGAGTTTTCATCTGCTGACATTCACTTTGTCAACAATATGTCAGTCTCTCAGAGTCATAGAAGTGTACTGATCCTTCAAAGACCATCGCTTTTTCCAAGAGGTAGTTGGATATCTGTAATCTTTGATATTCTTTCTTGGAAGAAGATGCCATATTCTTACCCTAACACCATACAAATGCTTCTAAGAGGAGATGAGGTTGTTCCCTTTACTCCTGATTCCTTAGACCCAAGAGGGTGGTGGTGTTACCTGCAAAACTGGTGTCTGTGATTGAGTTTGGTATTTCCTTAGAGGAAGCTCCAGACAGAAGAGAAATTTGACCTCCAGATTGACTGAACACCCCTTCACTAGTAAAGTAAAAGAATCTCACTACTTCCTCTTCCTGCTCAAACCAAACGCTAGGTGCTAGGTCTTACAAGCGTGCAATCTGAGTTTATGTTTCAGATCTGTACAGTGTCAAACCTTTTACTTTAAAAAATGTTTAGAATAAGCCAAGAAGATATTAACATATACTATGATACTAAATACATCAAGACTTGTGTGCTTTTCACACATGATCTGGCTTTATATTCCGAATGATCTATGTGACTTCTTTCCAGTGTACTCAACTAGTAGAATGTAAACTGTTTTTGATATCCATGATATTAGTTAATGAAAATGCACTTTACTAGTACCAATTCTTCTCAAACTCTTTAAAAAAATGAAAAATAAGGACATTCTCAAACTCATTTTATAAGATTGGTATTATCCTGACACCTGACACAGATAAATACTACAAAGAAAAAAAAAAGAATGAGTGAAATCTATAGACCTAAATTTTTAATGAATATAGGTGCGAAATTTCTTGACCAAGTATCAGCAAACCAAATTGAAGAGCACATGAAAAGGTTCATACACCATGATCAAGAGAGATGTATAGCAGGGATACAGGAACAATAAAATAAAAAAAAAAAATCACATGGTTATCTAAATAGATGCAGAAAGGCGATTAACAAAATAAAACATCTTCTCATGGTAAACATACTCAACAAAATAGATGAAGAAGGAATGTACCTCAATATAATAGAAGCCATATATGACAAACCCAGGGTTAACATTCAATGGCAAAATGTTGGAAGCTTTTCCTTGAAGATCAGAAACAAGAAAAGGATGTCCACACTCCTTTCTCTTACAGAACACAGAACTGCAAATCCCAGCCTGAGCCATCAGGGTGAAAAGAATTAAATAGCATCCAACATAAAAAAAAAAAAAAGTATAATTGTGTTTGCTTGGAAATAATATATATGATCATATAGAGAAGATCCTAGACACCATTGAAAATTATTAGAACTCATCAACAAAGTTTTAATAAGGTTGCAAAACAGAAACACAACATAAAGAAAAGAGTTGCCTTTCTATACAATAAGAAAAAATATGTGAAAAGACTTAAAATCCCATTCACAATAGCATCATAAACAATAAAACACTTAGGAATAAATTGAACCAAGGAGGCAAATGACCTGTACACTTAAAACTACAAGATTTGGATGAAATAAATTGAAGAAGAATTAAGATATCCTGTGTTCAGGGCGCTAGGGTGGCTCAGTGGGTTAAGCCGCTGCCTTCGGCTCAGGTCATGATCTCGGGGTACTGGGATCGAGTCCCGCATCGGGCTCTCTGCTCAGCAGGGAGCCTGCTTCCCTCTCTCTCTCTCTCTGCCTGCCTCTCCGTCTACTTGTGATCTCTCTCTGTCAAATAAATAAATAAATAAATCTTTAAAAAAAAAAGATATCCTGTGTTCATGAACTGAAAGAATTAATTCTGCTAAAATGTCCACACCACTCAAAACCATCTAGAGATTCAATGAAATCCCTATCAGATTTGAGTGGTATTTTTCATGTAGATAAAGCAAACCTAAAATCTGTATGGAACAACAAAAGTCACCAATTATGAAAGCTACCCTGACAAAGAAGAACAAAACTGGAGGCATCCCACTTCCTGATTCAAACTATATTACAAACCTCTAGTTTAGTACTCTTTGATAGTAAGTACTCTTTGAAAAGAGGGTAGTACTCTTTGAAAAAAAATGACACATAGACCAAAGGAAGTGAATTAAGAGCCCAGACATAAACCCACCCACATACACCTAACATTTTTTATTTAAATTCAACTAGCCAACATACAGTATATCATTAGTTTCAGATGTAGTGTACGATAATTCATCAGATAAACAAATATTTGACAAAGTAGAGAATATTCACGGGGAAATATAGTCTCTTTAATACATCATCCTAAGAAAACTGGGAAAGTAAATGCAGAGAAGTGAAATTGGAACTCTATATTACATGGCTCAAAAAAATTACTTTGAAATGGATTGAGATGTAACGTAATACCTGAAATTGTAAAACTCCTAGAAGATAACACAGAGGAAAAGATTCATGACATTAGACACTTTCATAGTTACCAAATGATGGTGTTCTAGCATAATCTTATCTACAAACACAGCCTACTCATTGTGATCCAAATTCCAATCCAGAGCCAAAATATGACACCAAAAGCACTAGCAATAAAAGCAAAAAAAATAAGTGGGACTATATTGAACAAAAGGCTTCTGTACAGTAAAAAAAAGCAATCAACAAAATGAAAAGTCAATCTATAGAATGGGAAAAAATACTTACACATCTTCTACCTGATTAGGGGTCAATATCCAAAATCTATAAGAAACCTTTGCCCCCTCACACCCCTCTAAAATAGATACATAAATCTTAAAAAAAAAAAAAAAAAGGACACAGAGAAGGAAACAACTTCACTCTCAAAAGAGGTTAAAACTATCCTCAGAGGATGTGGAGAAAGGGGAGCCCTCTTACACTGTTGGTGGGAATGCAAACTGGTGCAGTCAGTCTGGAAAACAATATGGAAGTTCCTCAAAAAATTAAAATAGAACTACCCTATGACCCAGCAACTGGACATCTGGGCTCTTTCCATAGTTTGGCTATTGTGGACATTGCTGCCATAAATAATGGCATGCATGTGCCCCTTTGAATCACTTATGTTTCTATTGTTTGGATAAATATTTGGTAGTGCAATTGTTGGGTTGCTCAGAGGGGATGGAGTAATTGGGTGATGGGCGTTGAAGTGATGAGCACTTGGTGTTACATGCAACCGATGAATCATTGAATTCTACCTCTGAAACTAATAATACACTACATGTCTAGATTGAATTGAAATTTTAAAAATATTAGAATGTGCCTAAATATTAGCCCTGCAATCCCATTTACATTGGTTATGAATGAAATTAAATTAAGAATTTATTCACATATTTACATTTAAAATTAAGTAACTGAAGGGTCTCTTTATCTATTTATATGTAAATATTTGGGCAGTTGTGAGGTAAAAATCTTGGGTGTTTTGTAACACATCTGGGTGATTCACAGATGAGACTAAGGTAGCCAGGGAGTTCTCAGGAGTTATTTGTCTTCTGTCAAATATATGAAATAACAAGAGAGACAGACAAGGTCTCCTCTGACATTGTCCTTGATCATCATTCTCCCTGAGGATGGCCATCTCTGGACAGCTCAGTGACAAGAGCTCATTAACAGTGTGGGGCATCTGCTCCCCAGAGACGTCAGCCAGGGAAATGCATTTGGTTTTCAGTGCCAGCCCAGTCACAGCTGAGTGTCACAGCACCCTCTCCTGTGCGCATAAGGGTCTCCCTGTCATACAGGCAGGTCATTGCTTTCAGGAAACCGTAGTGAGAGTTTGCAATTGCCTTCGTCTTCTACCGCCTAGAGGCAAAGTGCAGATCTCTGTACCACATGAAGACATGGAAGTCATCATGAGAAAACATCCTTTGCTTAGGAAAAGTTTAGATGTAAGCCAGTGATGGTATAGTCAACCTTTGCATTTACTACATACAACTCATTCTAAATGTCCAAGTGCCAATCCCCAGTACATCTTTGGCAGTGACTTGGAAAGGAGGTAGGGAAATAGAGAAGGTGAACAAAGGTGAGTGAAATGGAACTTGGTATCTGCGTTGCTTTAGGAATTGGCAAGTTAGTTTATTCTCAGTTGCAATTATTCTTGAAACAGAAAAGCTGCACTGGTTTGCACATATGGTCCACTGTCTAAAGAAACAGACTGTGTGGAAAGTCACCAAATATAAGAACTAAAACTCAATTGTTCATTATAAGCTCCACCAAATTGTTCCCAGACATTTCCTTCTACTGTAGTACATTCATTATATCTGTATATGCACACGTGGAAAATAATTTAAATATGCATAATTAAAATAATAATATATTAAATATATATAAATAAATAATTAAAATAATAAAATATACCCTTTATGCATATGGACAAAAGTATTAGACTATATACGTCCGTGTTTTCCCATTTGTTCTTATTGTCTGTGAAATTAGATATTTGTTCTCTATGTGTAAAACTCATGGCCAGTATTTACAGTTTCTAAATGGTCATTTTCTCCCTTATGAGTTACCAAAATATCTGAAATATGTGTAGAGTTTTTAAAATGCTATGTTGAAAATACAAGAGGGATGTTCCATGTTGTAAATATTGTGTCAATGCATCTCTACTTTGACAGTGTTAATCAGATTTGATGATGTTTCATGTGAGTACAAATATCAACCTGAAGAAGAAAAGGTAGGAAGAATCCTGAATGTTTAGTTAATCAATAAATTAGGCAAATGACAAGTTGTGTGTGTATGTGTATGTGTGTGTGTGATTGCACTGAGGAGATGTATCAGGTACACTGGGTTCCATCCTTCTATCCTTGCACAGCATCGTGAATGGACTCTGTGTGAATGCTGTTGGGGCCCTGCTCAGACGCTCTTTACCTGGCTGCTGCTCCGATCCTAACCCTATGTGTTAGGAATATGGGCTGCCAGGTGCACAGCCATTCCCTTCTTCAGAGATTTGCCCTCAGCTGAGAGGGAGCCACTTTGCCAGGGGGTCTCGGGAACACACTTGGGGCAGCTCACAGCCAGGGACAGACTCACGGGAGAGACAAAAGGCTGCCAATGTCAAGGCAGGAGGACTAAGTCTGATGCAATGCATGCTCCAGAGCTGTGCTGTCCAATACTGGAGTACGGAGCCACAGGAAGTCATTTAAATTTAAATTAATAAAAATTAAATAAAATACAAAATTCAGTTTCTCAACTAGGCTATTTTAAATGCTTGGGTAGTGACATGTGGATAGTGGCTATTGCATTAGACAGCGAAGGCTGAGTATTTCCACCAGCACAGATGCATACTCGTATGGGAGACTTGTGTCCAGCTTCTTATGGGATCAGGCTCATGCCATCTTCCACCTGAGACCACGTCTTTACTTATCCATGTTCTCTGCTGTTTTGCTTCCCTCATCCCCTTTATCCTGAGAGCATTCCCTGAACAAACCACGTGCAGTGGAAATCCTACTTGATCCTCTTCTCCCATGGAACCTGGTGGAAAGCACCGTCCGTGTTCATGCGACCTGTCATTTCCAGTGTTGTGAAAGCTGCCTTCCCCCCTCACTAGCTCATCCTGCATTGCCCTTGGGGGCCTGTTCTGGTACACGGTGTGGGGGGGTCAGCTCAGACTAGAGGACAGAAGCTTTATTCAAGTAATAGTGATTCATTCCTACCACTGCCAACACTATTTCAAGATTCATTTAGGAACTGGGTAGGGCAGAGTTTCTATGTCAGTTTTATTTGTGAATGTTATGTATTTGAATATCCTAAATATAGACATTTTCTTGTTATCTTTGGTCTTTAAAATGTGTAGACATTATCTAGACACTTTGGTTTTTACAATGTGTAGTTGGCATACTAAGCATCTGGTTTTGTGGAAAGATGTATTCTTCCACTTAAACTTTTGTTTTATGCCAGCATTGAACACTTACAGTATTGACTCTATCAGCTTACTTGTGCCAATACTAAGTATTTAACCTCTTTCATTTAATGACTGTTCTCTTAATTATTATCATAAAATTGTGTTTTTGTGAGATGTCATTTCCCATTATATTCTTTTTTATGGTAATTATTACATGGAATGTCATCTTTTTTGTTTTATAGAATCTATTATTTTTGTTTTACTTAATGAAATTTTTCTCTATATATACCTAACCTGTGCTTCTTTCAAGTATTTATTTTCATACACAAAATAATAATTTATGTATGATTTTTATAATGAATTTTCCTATATCCTTCATATCATGATGGATGCATTCAGCATTCTTTACAATCTGATCCTGTAAAGCAGCAAATCATTTTACAAGTTCATCTCAGCAGTGTCATATCTTTCTAAACTGCCTTCTTGGTTATTATTGACATGATGAATTTAGAATATATTGTTATTTTATTCCAATGGTGCTTTATTACATTGGTGTTATCCTTGGATGAGTAACATTTATGTTTACCTTCATTTACTTGGTGTGTCCCTTATGAGGCACATTCAAAATTGCCAGCAATTTATTTCAGGTAAGTATTAATCTGTATATATGCATGTGTGCAGGAGACTAAACCATGGTTTGTTTTTATTTGCTCCTCTGAGCAGGTATGAGTTAGAGGACATTCCCTGTTGTACACATTTAGACTGTCTCAAATACCTTTACCGTGAATTTTATTGAAAATTTTTTTCTGCATATTTTTTGTGTGGATACCACTATATACATCTTTCTTCTTTATTTTTTAAAACATTATTTATTTATTTATTTGACAGACAGAGATCACAAGTAGGCAGAGAGGCAGGCAGAGAAAGAGAGGAGGAAGCAGGCTCCCTACTAAGCAGAGAGCCTGATGTAGGGCTCCATCCCAGGACCCTGAGGTCATGACCTGAGATGAAGGCAGAGGCTTTAAACCACTGAGCCACCCAGGCGCCCCACTATATACATCTTTAGATGAAATCAAATGAAGTATAAAATAATGTGAAGGTACTATATCTTCTGTTCAACTTTATGAAAATTTATTTATACCAGTTTTGTACCAATTTCTTTCACACATCAATGGGTATACCCCAAAACCTGATTCAGATTTTAAAAGTCTTAGAACTAAAAATATACTGTATCTATAACCATTTGTATATGATAGAACTGAAATACTCGTTTTCTTTTCTTTTTTTTTTTTAATTTCTTTTCAGCGTAACAATATTCGTTGTTTTTGCACCACACCCAGTGCTCCATGCAATACGTGCCCTCCCTAATGCCCACCACCTGGCTCTGGACTCTGAAAAACAACCGGAGGGTTTTGAAGGGGGGGGGGGGGGGGAGGTTGGAGGAGGTTGGGGAAATACTCGTTTTCTGATGCCTCTTTGGTTGGTATAGAACCATGCTTCTTCAGTACTAAGCAGCTGAAAGAGGTAGGAGTCATTGGACTCACCTTAGAGCTGGCAATGTGTTGGGTCCAGTGTCACTAACCTTTCAGGGAGCTTCCAGAAAGGCGATTATTAACCTAATGTTGACAGATGTCTGAGATTTTGTAAAACCCAAACTATCCTTTTGTTTATGCCTTTCTTTGTACTAGTTAAGGTTTCCTTTATAGCACTTTGACCAGTCCTTTGCTTGAGAATGTACTTGCCTATATCTCTATGTATTTATCTATGTAATTATATATCACAGAAAGTGATGTAAAACATTACACTTTGTAGATTACACAGTTGGATGACTTTTAAATTGTTATTCTGATTAGAATGTTGATAGGAAAATAATCCTATCTCTTTCAGAAATTTTAGGAACTCTAGTTGATAATGTATGAAACAGAAATCTTCAGAAGGAGAAAAAAGTGTGGCCACCAGATTTTAGAGCTCTGATTCCACCTGACAATTCAGGGTCAAGGAATTTTCAGGGTTCCTGATAAACTGGTATGGTGATTTTAAGCATCTTTAGGGCAAGTTAAGGACTGTAAGAGAATGGTGGTGTTTTCAACTTCTCTCTGATTTGAGTATTTGGTTGTTTTACTACTATAGGGAAACACAATTCAAACATGTAGCTTTCATAAATATCTTACAGAAGTAACTCTGACACAATGTTTATATTCAGAACACTTAAGTATATTTTGGATGTGACTGAATTCTTCGTATTAGTACATTCTAGGTTTTAAATTCCTATATCTGAATGCATTTTCAAGATTATGTTCTACTATAATCTATTGCATGTGAGGTGTGTGCAAATCCAGCTGTGTGCAAATCCAGCGGTGAATCATGAGATACATATTTACAATAATGTCTTTCCTTCTCTCCACATCTCCTTCTGTTTCTTTCTGATTCTCCCTCTTTTTCCCTCATCCCTGTTCTCTCTAAAATGTATGTTTATACTTAAAGTACTATACATCCTTTTAAGCTCAGAACAAAAGGCCTTTTATTACCTCTGACTTATGCAAGCACAAGGTCCATTTTTCACTTTTCTTATACTAAGTATAAATGACATACTTTTGTGATAATGTGGAACTGAATTGGTATGAGCTATGTCAATATAAATGAGTACATTATTTATTCAAATAGTTACTGATAAAATCTGAGGGCCATGTCTTATAACATGATAGACCCACCAACCATTTATTTTTTTGAAAATTTATTTTTAAAGTTGCTAAACGCTGGGTCCTGACAGGAAACATGCACTAACAGAGGATGGAACAGAAGAATGGCAGCTCTTTCACGGGGTTTATCCTGCTGGGGTTCTCTGACCGGCCTCAACTGCAGCTAGTCCTCTTTGTGGTCCTCCTGATCTTCTAACCTGTTCACTCTGCTGGGAAACGCCACCATCATTGCCTTGGCCCACCTCGACCCACATCTTCAGACTCCCATGTACTTTTTCCTCTCCAACCTAAGCTTTCTGGACCTGTGTTACACGACCAGCACTGTCCCCGCAGCTCCTGGTTCATCTCAGGACAGCAGGACAAGTCTATCTCGTTTGTGGCTGTGTGGCTCAGCTGTTCCTCGCACTAGGGTTGGGAGGCACGGAATGCATTCTCTTAGGGGTCATGGCATTTGGACCGCTATGCAGCAGTCTGCAGGTCCCTGCAGTACACAGTGATCATGCACCCCCGTCTCTGTGCCCTCATGGCTTCTGCTTCATGGTTCATTGGTTTTGCCAACTCCTCATTGGAAACAGTGCTTATCTTCCTCATACCACTTTGTGGGAGAAATAAAATAGACCAGTTCTTCTGTGAGGTCCCCCCACTGCTCAAGCTTGCCTGTGTTGATACTACTGTATATGAGTCTGAGATTTTCTTTTTCAGCATGATCTTTCTTATCATACCTGTGGCATTAATCACCTTTTCCTATGGTTGGATTGTTAGGGCAGTCTTAAGAATAAAGTCAGCTTCAGGGCAGAGGAAAGCATTTGGGACATGTGGGTCCCACATCACAGTGGTCTCCTTGTTCTATGGCACAGCCATCTATGCTTACCTCCAGCCCAGCAACAACCACTCCCAGGATCAGGGCAAGTTTGTTTCTCTGTTCTACACTATCGTCACGCCCATGGTCAACCCCATCATATACACACTGAGGAACAAGGATATGACGGGAGCAATGAAGAAGATGCTATCAAGAGCACATGACTCTAGATGACTAGGCAGGGAAGACCCTTTGATGGAAGACTTTGAATGCCAGAGTTTTTAATATATTTGTGTCCTGCATTTGTCATGGAAAATTTCAGCTGACATCTCTCAAGGAAATTTCTTTTTTCTTTCTTTTTTTTATTTTTTCCTACAGCAGCTTTTATTTTTCCCTAATTCATTCATTTAGATGAGATACAAAGCAGGTGTCTTTCTTTCTTTTTTTTTTTTTTAAGTAGTCTCCACACCTCTCATGGGCCTCAAACTCACCACCCTGGATTAAGAGTTAGATGATCTACCAACTGAACCAGCCAGACACCTCTCTAAGTCATGTATCTTTTCAAGCGCCAAAACTCATACCATTCTCTTAAGTGAAACATGGGAATTATAATGAGAAGGGCCAAGGTCAGCTGTCCCAGAGGAAAAGAAAGGATTAAAAAGTTGAACTCTCTCCAATAGCTATTGGGCCATTTGCTGTTATAAATAATGGGCTTATCCTAGGGTATGAGGTGCAAGTAGGGATCCAGGGGCAGGACTCTGAGTTCACAACCCCTGACAACAGGTTATGCCAATGCCTGCAGGTCCTGGACAGACAGAAGACTAAAGAAAGAGAAATTAAGGAATCCATTCCATTTACAATAGCACCAAAAACCACAAGATAGCTAGGAATAAACTTAACCAAAGAGGTAAAGGATCTACACACTAGAATCTATAGAACACTTATGAAATAAATTGAGGAAGACACAAAGAGATGGAAAAACATTCCATTCTCATGGATTGGAAGAAAAACATTGTAAAAATGTTTATACTGCCCAGAGCAATCTATACTTTCAATGCCATCCTGATCAAAATTCCACCAGCATTTTTAAATGTGCTAGAACAAACAATCCTAAAATTTGCATGGAACCAGAAAAGACCCCAAATCGCTAAGGAAATGTTGAAAAAGAAAATCAAAGCTGGGGCATCATGTTGCCTGATTTCAAACTTTACTCTAAAGCTGTGATCACCAAGACAGCATGGTACTGGCACAAAAACAGACACATAGATCAATGGAACAGAGTAGACAGTCCAGATATGGACCCTCAACTCTATGGTCAAATAATCTTTGACAAAGCAGGAAAAAATACCCAGTGGGAAAAAAAGACAGTCTGTCTCTTCAATAAATGGTGCTGGGAAAATTGGACAGCTATGTATAGAAGAATGAAACTCGACCATTCTCTTAAACCATTCACAAAGATAAACTCGAAATGGATGAAAGACCTCAACATGAGGCAGGAATCTATCAAAATCCTAGAGGAGAACACAGGCAGTAACCTCTTCAATATCGGCCACAGCAGCTTCTTTTAAGACATGTCTCCAAAGGCAAAGGAAACAAAGTGAAAATGAACTTTTGGGACTTCATCAAGATCAAAATCTTCTGCACAGCAAAGGAAACAGTCAACAAAACAAAGAGGCAACCCACGGAATGGGAGAAGATATTCACAATTGACACTATAGACAAAGGGTTGATATCCAAGATCTATAAAGAACTCAAACTCAACACACACAAAACAGATAATCATGCCCAAAAATGGGCAGAAGACATGAACAGACACTTCTCCAATGAAGACATGCAAGTGGCTAACAGACACATGGAAAAAAATGTTCATCATCATTAGCCATTGAGGAAATTCAAATCAAAACCTCATTGAGATGCCACCTTACACCAGTTAGAATGGCCAAAGTTATCAGGACAGGAAACAACAAGAGCTGGAGAGGATGTGGAGAAAGGGGAACCCTCTTACACTAGTGCAGCCACTTTGGAAAACAGTGTGGAGATTCCTTAAAAAAATTAAAAATAGGGCTACCTTATGACCCTGCAATGGCGCTACCAGGTATTTACCCAAAAGATACAGATGCACTGAAAAAAAGGGCTATCTGTACCATAATGTTCATAGCAGCAATGGCCACAGTTGCCAAACTGTGGAAAGAACCAAGATGCCCTTCAATGCACAAATGGATAAGGAAGATGTGGTCCATATACACTATGGAGTATTATGCCTCCATCAGAAAGGATGAATACCCAACTTTTGTATCAATATGGACGGTACTGCAGGAGATTATGCTGAGTGAAATAAGTCAAGCAGAGAGAGTCAATTATCATATGGTTTCACTTACTTGTGGAGCATAAGGAATAACATGGAGGACATTAGGAGAAGGAAAGGAGAAATGAATAGGGGTAAATTGGAGGAGGAGACAAAGCATGAAAGACTGTGGACTCTGAGAAACAAACTGAGGGGTTTGGAAGAGAGGAGGTGGGGGGATAGGTGAGCCTGGTGGCAGGTGTTAAGGAGGGCTTGTATTGCATGGATCATTGTGTGTGGTGCATAAAAAATGAATCTTGGAACACTGAAAAAATAAAAGAAAAAAAACTAATGATGTATTATATGTTGGCTAACTGAACATGAAAGAAGGAAAGAAAGAAAGAAAGAAAGAGGGCACCTGGGTGGCTCAGTGGGTTAAAGCCTCTGCCTCTGGCTCAGATCATGATCTCAGGGTCCTGGGATTGAACCCTGCATCAGGCTTTCTGCTTGGTGGGAAGCCTGTTTCCCCTTCTCTGTCTGCCTGCCTCTCTGCCTACTTGTGATCTCTCTCCCTGTCAAATAAATAAATAAAATCTTAAAAAAAAAAAAGAAAGAAAGAAAGAAGGAAGGAAGAAGAAAGAGAGACTAGGAAAAAAATGGACTATAATGTATTTGATATATTCCTTTTTTTTAATTTGAAGAGATATTTGTTAACCAACATTGATTTTTTATTGTTGTTAATAAACAAGAATTTTTGTTGTTGAAAAATTAATTAATTAATTAAAATAAATACAAAATTCTGTTTCTCAGCTAGGACATTTTAAATGCTCATGTGGATAGCACCTATTGCATTAGACAGCGAGGACAGAGTATTTCCACCAGCACAGATGGATATTGTATGGAAGAGTGGCGTCCAGCTTCTTATGGGATCAGGCTCATGCCATCTTCCACCTGAGACCACATCCTTGCTTAGCAGCATTCTCTGCTCTGTTTTGCTTCCCTCATTCCCTTTATCCTGATAGCACTCCCTGAACAAACCACGTGCAGTGGAAATCCTGCTTGATCCTCTTCTCCCATGGAACCTGGACAAAAAGATTGTCCATGTTCATTACACCTGTCATTTCTGGTGTTGTGATAGCTGCCTTCCCACTCATTAGCTCATCCTGCATTGCCCTTGAGGGCCTGTTCTAGTATATCTGGAGTCAGCTCGGACCTAGGGGACAGAAGCTTTATTAAAGTAATAGTTTTTCATTTCTACCACTGCCAACATTATTTCAGGTTTATTCAGAAACCGGGTAGGGCAGGGTTTGTATGTCAATTATATCGGTGGCTGTTATATAATTGAAATATCCTTAATACAGATATTATCTTGAGATCTTTGGCCTTTAAAATGTACAGTGCATACTGAGCATCTATTTCTGTGGAAAAACATATTCTTCTACTTAAACTTTTAGATGTATATGTCAGCATTGAACACTTATGTAATTGGCTCTATTAGCTTACATGTGCTGATACTAAGCATTTAACCTCTTTCATTTGATGCCTGTTTTCTTAATTATTATTGTAAAATTGTGTTCTTGTGAGATGTCATTTCCCATCATATTTTTTGGATGGTAATTATTTCATAGAATGTCATCTTTTTTTATTTTGTGGAATCTATTTATTTTTAGTTTACCTAATAAAATTTTTCTCTATTATATAACCTGTGCTTTTTTCAAGTATTTATTTTTTTGGTATGTAAAGAAATAATTTATGTCTGATTTTTATAACTGCATTTTCATGTATCATATATATCATGATAGGTACTAAGGACACCATTTTTTGCTCCTGTACCTAAGGCGGATGTGTTCAATATTTTCAGCCAGCATTATTTACATTGTTTGTCTAAGAGAAATCATTGTCTCTTACTGCATTTGGTCTATATAGGTAGGTACCTATATAGATATTGGTGCTTAGTCTAATTATCAATTCTTTATATTTTGTAAGAAGGAAATAAAACAAAATTTCCTCCTTAACCTTAGCTTAAACATACATTTCTCTGAAAAGATTTCTTTCTGTGGTGGTGCACACAGCTTTAAGATAGATGGATGCTGAGGAGGAGAGAAAGAAGAGAACAAAGTGACCCAGATCAGCAGAAAGTACTCTTGAGAATGATGGGAGAATGAATTATGCAGCCTGATCTTTCCCATATCCAGAGTTACTAAAGGATAATTTTCCTGACTGCAAGGTGAAAAAAATAAAGGTAAGAAGATAGACAATGATATTCATATTCTAGTTCCCTCCTAGTGTGCTGTCCAGGAAGGCACTGGAAGCAATCCTAACATAGAAGACAATCACATTCCGTTTTCTCTTTTGGTGGGCATCTTCTTTGCCTAACATTTTATTTTTCACCTTAAAAACATTCATTTTTATACCTGTTAGATAGGCAGTCATTCAGCATTCTTTTATGTGTACATACACATACGCATACAATCCTGTAAAGCAGCAAATCATATTTACAAGTTATCTCACCAGTTTTATCTTTGCTCAACTGCCTTCTTAGTCCTTATGGCTAAGATAATGTTAAAATATACCATTATTTTATTCTAATGGTGCATTATTATATTGTTGTTTCCCTTGGATGAGTTAGCATCTTATGTTTACTCTCCTTTACTTTGGTGAGTGCATTTATGAAGCACATTTAAAAAGTTGCCAGCAATTTATTTCTGATAAGTATTTATCTATGTTTGTGTGAGTGTGCAGGAGACGGAAACATGGTTTGTTTTATTTGCTCTTCTGAGCGGGTGTGAATCAGGGCACATTCCCTGTTGTTGCACATTCAGACTGTCTCAAATACCTTATAATTAATTCCATTAAGAAAGTTTTTCTGCATAGATTTATATGCATGGTTGGTACTGATCACATCTTTATAGGAAATCAAAGGTGGTATAAAATAGTGT